>NC_139032.1:6317283-6822742 GCF_964662115.1 Mustela nivalis | reverse complement strand
GCCCGCCCGTCTGCAACACGCATTTTGCCAAAATGTCCAATGCCACTCTGCCTGGTTTTTAAGTTACAAAACCACTACCTATGACCTCTTAATTTCTGACAGAATATGGATTTACGATCATGAAGAAGGGGGGCGGGGAGGGGGATAGAGGCCCAAGGCAAGGCCGGTCGGTTGCTGTGTATTTTCCCTTGACACAAAGTCTAGCTTAAGAGATTAACTAGAAAACCCTCAAGGAGCAGGACTGGCGCCCTGGCCCCTCTGATTTATGTGGACTCCTACAATGCAACACCAACTCCTGCAAAAGTGCAGCTTTTCCTGGCGTCCTCCCAGGAAATAGCAGGGACGGTTATTTCAAAGTGACATTTATATTGTCGACGGGGAGCTGATGGCTGAAGGGGGAGATAGTGATCAAGGGATTGAATCCCAGGACCAAGGGGAGGCAGGTGTCTGTGAAAAAGATAAGAGAGCCCAGAGCTGCCCATGGCCTCTTATATTTAGACAAAGGAAAAATACCATGAGCACAGAAGGCTTCACCAGTGCGTGTGTGTGTGTGTGTGTGTGTGTGTGTGAGAGAGAGAGAGAGGAATAAAAAACTAAAAACTACTAACTTTGTCCAATACTTCTTATTTGTGCCTCCATCATGCCCTCCAATGACGGCTGATTTCCTTGTCCTCAGACACAGTAGTCATGTCCCCTTCTCACCAGCCCCAGAAAATTATCAGTCGGTCAACAAGTATTCTGCAGAGCCCCACAGGTCACAGACACTATGCGGCAAGCCCACAAAGTCTATCCCATTCCAGAGGTCTACCTACCTCTTGTGGTGACCCAAGTGGTTGTTTGCTTGGAAGGCGATGAATCACGACTTGTTCGCTTTTGTTTTCGAGCGCGCCCTCAGGCTCTCTTGCCAGAGAGCTCTTGCACAGGCTGGATGACCAGCTTGCGGGGACAATGGAGAGGGGACTCCGGAAATATATAGAGGCTGCATTGGATAATCGCGAGGGCTCTTCTGCTCAAACACCTCAGACTCCACATCAGATGCGAATCACCGACCAACAGCCTGCGGAGTGCCTTCCTACTCAGCGGTAACTCCGATAGCAAATGACAGAATAGGACTGCCTTGCTTGATGCCATTTTACCTCATGCGGAAGCTGAGGCTGTCTTCCTCCCTGCCCGGTCTCCACACATTGCCGGTCCATGCCCCACATCATCGTAGTCCAAAGTGATGAGTAAAAATGCACTTCAGGAATCAATAATAGATTCCCAGCAAATATCAGAGGGTCTATTAGACAGAATTCTGAGGGATATACAGAAAACCCCCAGGTGAAATAGTTTTAATAGAATAATTATGTATCCGTTGTGTAAAGAAATTTGACAATAGACATTTTGAGACTGGTGTAGATCTGTGATCATGTTAGGGGCCAAGAGGTCTAACTTTCTATCCCATCACCCTCAGTATGTGTCTTCAACTCATGGTGCAAAATGGCTGCTGGAGCTCCTGCTCTTGTCCCAGAAGGCTGAATGGAAGCAAAAAAGAAAAAGCATACCTCTTGCCTTTTATGCAGCTTTACTGGAACTCCCAGAAAACGTTTTCACTATATCTCATACACCAGATGTAGACTCAAAGAAGGCAGGAAAACATATGTACGTGGACAGCACTGGCCCAGGCTTCTGTAACTGTGGGAAGAAAAAAGAATAGTTATCAGAAAGCAGTTGTCAGTTTGTCCTGAAAAGAGTTTAGGTACTGTACAAAACAATGTAATATTATTTATTGTCTTGGTTGCTGTTTTCCTCAATATTTTAAAGTGAATTCACATATACCAGAGATCCAAGCTTCCAAAATAAATGGTGGGGGAAGAAGTTTCAAGTGCAATTTTACCTTGAGAAATGAAACTGAAATTCTGAAACTATATTTAACTTTATACTTATAAGATTTAGATTATAATATCAATTGTTTCTTTCTTTTCCCCAAAGCAGAGCAAATGCTGATTATTTCATCTGATGTTATTAATTTTTTTTTTCAAGATTTTATTTATCTACTTGACAGTGACGGAGAGCACAAGCAGAGGGAGGAGCAGGCAGGCTCCCTGCTGAGCAAGGAGCCTGACATAGGACATGATCCCAGGACCCTGGGATCAAGACCTGAGCCAAAGGCAGATGCTCAACCCACTGAGCCACCCAGGTGCCCCTTATCTGATGTCATTTTAATGAGAAAATAATTTGATAACAATAGGGTACTGTCCGTTTCCATGTCTTTTCTGCATGATCGTGGAGAGAATCTCTGTGTGAAAATACATACGCCGCTTTTACCAAGAGTTTCTCTTTAGCTTTTGATATTCAAGCCATTCTCTGGAAGAGCCTATCTTAGCATCCAAATTCCAGATGTTCACTTTGAAATTTTCACGGGTGGCCTTCTGCCAGTCCCTCATCTGTCAGGGACTTGGAGTGACATGATTACGTTTTCAACCTCACTTTAATTAACTTCATGAGATCTTGCCCTGTTGCAAGGTCTCCAAGCTCTATTTACAACGGATGCTTATTACCGGAGACACTCACAAGGTACAACCTGCTAGAGAGTCAGGTACAGATATTTCGGTGGGGAAGGGCAGAAACAGACCCTCCTCTTCAGCGGGGAGAGATGTCTGGGTGAGTGTTAAAATTCTAAGTGGACAGTTCGTTGGTAAATATTTTTGCATTATGAAGACTTTTGTTTCCACTGACAAGCTGATGAAGACAGGAGTTTAGATAACAGAGCTGCGGATAATGAGGACTTTTTTTTTTTTTTAAACTCTGTGTTGTACTTCAGTTAGGAAGTCAGTTAGAAAACATTACATATATATACATACATATACATATATATACACATACATATATAGAAGTGTTTTGCATGTGATCTCGTGTAATGTTCACAGCCTATAGCATAAAGTCTTAATTCCCATTTACAAATCAGAAAACTTGGGGCGCCTGGGTGGCTCAGTGGGTTAAGCCTCTGCCTTTGGCTCAGGTCATGATCCCAGGGTCCTGGGACCGAGCCCCACATCGGGCTCCCTGCTCAGCTGAGCATCTGCTTCTTCCTCTCCCTGCACCCCTCCACCTGACTTGTGCTCTCTCTCAAATTAATAAAATCTTATTAAAAAAATTATAAAACTTAGCAAATCTAAGTAAATTCTAAGTCCAGGACTGTCTTCCTCCAAGGCCTATGCTCTTTAGTCTAGAAATACATTCTGCTTTGAGATTCTGATCACCTTGCTTTTGAAGATTCCCGCTGTTGACGGAAAGGACAGGCAGGACAGAATGTTTCTTTCTGGGTAGCTTCACAGAAATCAGGCTTAGAACTTGGAAGGCAGGAGGCCTTTATATCTTTATGGGCTTTGCAGCCCCGTGCATATAAATTAGGGTGTTTTCAGCTGCAAAAAAACAAACTCTTGCTGAAATTGACTTTGAGAGCAGCGATGATCAAAGTAGGATCCCCAGGCCCAAAGAGTCAGCAGAACCTGGGACCTTGTTAGAAATCAGAAATACAGATTCTCACTTCTACCCTGGGATACCCTAAATCCAAAACCCTGGGGGTGGGCCCCAGTGATCCGTGTTTTAACAAACCCTCCGGGAGATTCCACTGAATGTTCGCGTGGGAGGGCTATAGTTGTGGCCAATAAAGACATGAATTTGCTCACTGAGCTGGATGTACTTCAGGAGCCACAGGACTGGCCAGTTCTCGTTCTCCGGGATACTCTCCCTTCCCTCCTTCACCCGAGGGCCACACCACCCAGAGGCAGACGCGGAGCCACCTCCTCTTTTGTCTTTTTCCAAGGGTGCAAACGGGGAGCATTTCTAAACGTCCTCCTGACGGGCTTGCCCTCATCTTTCAAAGGCTGGAATTCTGTCCCCTGACCAGATCTTCAGCCCATTATTGCTAAGTTGAATGGGGCCAACAGGACTGGATGAAACTAAGCCAGACCCCCCCCCCCCCCTGCCCCATGGCCATACCAAGCAGGAATCATCCTGGAATGAAGATGAGGTTCTTGGGGCGCCTTGGTGGCACCTTGGGTTAAGCCTCCGACTCTTGTTTTCGGCTCAGGTCTGATCTCAGGGTCATGAGATGGAGCCCCAAGTTGGGCTCTCCGTGCTCAGCATCATGTCTGCTTGGGCTTCTGTCTCCCTCTCCTTCTACCCCTCCCCCCATCTCTCTCCCAAATAAATACATTTTTTTTAAAAAATGAGGTTCTTATTGGCAGAGCAAGGAGGTAGCATGTGGGGTACCATTTGGTTAACTCACCGCAGCAATTTCTTAGCTACTAAGGACTTCAACCTGGAATCTGTAAATTTGTTTCAATAATCTGATCATTCTAAATCGTTAGACTTTTTAAAATTTCAGGTCAAAAGCGGCCACCTAGAGATCACGTTTTTCAGTTTTGTTGACTAGAGGCTGACATTTAGAATCAGCTGGGCATCATAATCTACTCAACCAATCAGTCCTTTAGAGATCTGTTTCACCCAAGTTAGCAGAATGTTTTATATTTTTATACCGGAGCTCTGAGATCATTATAATTGAGAGGACACCAAATGATGATTAAAATAGGTATTTTCCTTCCACAGTCTTTGAACATCTTCAAATGACAGGTGTTTCTTAAGAAAGGCAATTCTACTCATTGCGCTCTTTTCTACAGCAAGAATAAATTTTAAGTAATGACTTTTTAAAAGCGGAAATCTGAAATGATGAGCAGCCTGCTTTGATCCCTGCGCTTTGCTGAACAACACACGCGGTTGTCGGAGGCAGGTAGGAGCCCCACAAACATTTCATTTCTGCTCGATTCACAGATGAAGCTATCAGTCGGGACGATGGGTAATTACCACATCCTCGACTCAATCACACATGAGCCGCGACGCTCTGCAGTCGTTCAGCCCGAACATGGAGGTGATCTCAGCAGCCGTGGTAAACCAGCTCCTACCCAGAACCGTCTAACAACAAGCACACAGCCTGCGTTTCATTGTTGCTCTCGACCTCAGCCCTCCCCGGCCCTCCCATTGCTGGAGTTTTTCAATTAAGTGCTTTCCTCATTTATATTCCGCCTCTGATCAAACACCAAAAAATGTGGATTAGTCACATTCCTACATAAATTTAAACATTATGTAACAAGTATCCCAGCAGCATGGAAGGGACCCTCCATGGAGCAAAAAGCCCCGGGCTGGCCCTCAGTGGCTCCGAAGCCGCCCCTCTGCCACCGACCTGCCTTGGGGTGATTCGGTCCCACCTCTGGGCCCTCGGTTTCAGCCAGGAAGTGGGAGATGGTCCCCAGATCCCCTGTCAGTTCTACCGTTCAGCTGGAGAAAGATCCGAGGAGAGGTAGCTTGGGGCGGGAGGAGAAAACCTTGGGTTCAAATCTCAGCTGGGCTACTTATTAACTGTGTGCCCTTGGGCGAATTATTTAAAATCTCTGAGAGAGTTTTCTCACGGGTAGAACAGAGATAACATCAGCCCCCACTTCTCCGGCTGTTATGACACATTGAGAAAAATATGTTGGACGTGGCTGGCATTGTTGATGCCGTTGTGCTCGTCACTATTACGATTTAAAGGGAAAGGAAGAATGCCACCTTGTGTTTTCTCCCTATTCTTCCCTACTAAGATTCCTGCACCCACATCCCCTACTCACAAAAAACAACAACAAACCAACCAACCGAGCAACCTACAAAAATCCCAACCAGAAAACAGGTGGGGTCAACATGGCCCCTTTCTTCCCACCACACATTTGTTAACCCCTTACTGTCCAAACACTGACACTTTAGATTGATACGATGTTACATGTCCATTACATCGCAGCAAAACTGGAAAAAAGAAAAGTCTGGTTGTGTCGGAGCATGCCTTGAAATGCTATGCCTCTAAGAAAAATCTGGAAAAGGCACTATCGGCTCCATTTAAAAACAAACAAACAAAAACAACAGGAGAAAGAAATTGACAGCTGGGCGTTTTCTTCTCTGCCCTCTACCTGAGGGTGCTTCAGCATCACCTGTGGGGCTGATTACAGTTCAGACTGGTGTGTCCTTGGCTTCCAAGTCTCTGGTTCAGGAGGCCTGAGAACCTGCATTTCTTACCCAGTTTCAGGGGCTGCTGGTCTACGGACCACACTCTGAGAACCACGGAACTGGTCCACGCCAGGCTGCTCCTCAGACTTTGACAAGTTTGTGAACGAATACAAGTTTCTAGCCCTAACCCGGAGGGTCTCACTCAGTAGGGCTGGGCTAGGTCTTAGGAATCTTTGCTCAGCTTTGAGGAAGCTGCTCTAGCGGGTTCCAGGTCTGCAAACACATTTCCCAAACTCTCCTGGTGGCTTTGTTGACGTGGCACTTTCCTCCAAAGATCCTTCACCCTCTGGGCCTCTCATCCAGGTCCACTGTTCACTTGGCATCGTTCACCCCAACTTTTTTGATTTGTAGACAGCTGCGATTTCTCCTTGTTTTGATCTCTGCTGTTAATGCCTCCCAATATTGTGTTTCTGCCTTGCAAGACATTTATCTTTCTACTTCTCATACACATGTTGTTCATTTCTCCTCACCCCAATTCCTCTCCCCAACAGGTCCAAAATTTCTTGGTCCTTCGGGGCAATGACTGTGTCCTATTCAAAGCACACCCGGGGCACAAAGCCTTGCACGTATGAGGGATTGAAACAAAGATGTTGAAACAAGCGGATCACCTAAGGCAGTCAGTTGCCGCCACCTCCACTACCATTATCATGGACCCCTATTCCCCACCCCACCCAATGTTTCAGTAGTAATAGCTAACATTTATTAAGCTGATTTTATGGACTGTTCTAAGCACTCAGTCTGCGTCAAATCATGTAATTCATTTGATTAGCTCAAGGCATCTTGCAATCATTTCGTTCCCCTTTAAACACGCCTTGGAAGGTCTGAGCACCACAGCCAGCTCTAGCAGGTGAGCAACACGGAAGGGACCGATGAAAGATGAATGAGGCGAAGCCAGAAGTCCTAGTGCGACACAGAGGCTATGTCCCTCTGCTGTGTGGGAGGAAATCCTACCTTTCCACAGCACTGATTCCCCACCCCGAACACGGTCTGCACAGACGACCAGGCTGATGGCCACGTGCCTTGATTTGGGTATAAAGAGGAGCATGGGGCCGAGATCCTACATCAAGTACAAGGAGATATGAGCCAACACCATTAATTATGATATATGTGAATCACGGAACATTGATGGGCCTTATTTCCTTATAGGCAAAAGTGAAAATAATAGGATCCCTTATTGTGATGATCCAGTGAAACGGTATCATTGGAAAGAGCCATTTTGTCAGTTACTTCACGAAACTGGTAGAATTCAGGAGTTGAGGCCCCGTGAAGGCCAGATTGGGAAGCTCGTAGGGGCTGTGTTTTATCACAGTGATTTTGGACACCAGTGACCTGAGGGGCACCCAACTGGCCTGAATCAGAGAGGCTGTACAGCCTGCGATGGGCTCAGACAGCCCCGTACAATCGTCTCGCCTCCACCGCAGTTTCTCAAGGCAGACTTGTCAGTTCAAGAAGCCAGACATTTGGGTAAGTGAACAACTTGTTCATATTAATTGGAGGATCTATCCTTACTCGGGTTAACATACAAACACCAACTAGTTTTGCACGGTTGGAATGTGCGTGGAGTTTTCCAGATGAAAATTACTGTGTACACGGAGGACATCCAGAATTTAGTTTTGTTCGAAGCGTCTCCGAGGATTGCTTGCCATTTTGAAATTCCTATCCCTGATGCCGGGGTTGTGGTTTGGGTCCCAAATACCACGCGTGTGTTTCAGTCCGTGTTGGCAATCGTAGTATCTTGACATCACAAAGAGCGGAGAACCAACTACCCCCAGTTAATTCTAGTTCAGTCTCTTGTTCTTGTAGTTACATAACCTTTATTTTAAAATGTGAAGAAACTGTGAGGAGGACAAGACTCGTTGAATATTATTTCACTTTCAGACTTACGAATTTTAAGTAGGTGCCAGCGTCTGGTGACTCCATGAGTCTCTGGAGTGCCCTTGTACCGAAGCATTTACATGTCAAAACACATATTATTTCATGATCATTTCCTTCTCTCATCATTGGCCTTTCTACGAAGTCAGAGCATTGTACTGATGTTTTTGAAACCATGCTTGTAGACAAGCTATTTGAACCATGAATTTAATTCTGGAAGAGTGAAAATGCAGTGGGAAAATGTATGCTTTGTAAAGAGAGCGCGCGGACTGAGTAGGCAGAGGACTGGTGATTGCTATGTGTCCTTGGTTTTGCACAAGAGACTGACTGAAGTAGAATTAACTAGGGGTGGATGGTTCCCCGTTCTTTGGGATGTCAAGGCCGTTCTATTAGACAGCCCCCTGCTTGCTTCGTCTGTCCTCTAGTGCGCGTCCGTTAGTTACGGTTTGCGAGAGTCATCATGGGCAGATCAGAGTTTTCTGAGGGGTAAGTCAGCTGTGGGTGTGAGGGGTAATCCTAAGAACAATGGCCGCTGGCACAGCTGGCATACCCACATGTGCATTTGTGCCCGGGAGCCTAATGAGAATGCCAGAGTGCCTTCTGTCAGCGGCTCTGCTAAGTGCCAATTACGCCATTTAGTCTAACGCGGTTATATCCTGGGCTGTGTTTAAAATATTATTCTCCTTCTGACCACTTACTGAGAAACCTTTTTCCCCTCACAGGTGTGTCAGTACCTCTAAAGGCGCCTGAACATTTGAGGAGAGCTGAGAAGGCTTATTAACCAAGAGTCAAGAACGAGACTCAGTTTCCAACCCTAGCCTGTGGGCTAAGGCACTTCCACAAACAACACCTTGTTCCCTCTGGATCTACGTACTTTGAATTATCACCTCAATTTATACTTGAGGAAACAGAAATAAGCAATAAAGGGCCCATGTGGGGCTCATGGATAAGTAGAAAACTGGGGAATCTAACGCACATGGCCTGATCCCAAAGCTGGTGCGCTCTTTCCAAGATATTTTCCTCCTCTGTACCCCCTTTGCCTCACAGATCTACTCAGTTTATCCAGACTGTCTTTGAGGCCCGGGTGTGGGAAGAACACAACAGTAGGTTTGAGCTTGGCTTTGTCTTTGGAGATGCTCAGAGAATTACAGGTAGGCAGATCAATGATAGGAGGAAACTGGGACCGAGAGTCTGTCGCTGGAGATCTGTAAGGATGGCCGCCATCAGTTCATTCTTCCCTTTCTGGTTGCGCCACCCCTTCCGCCAAGAACGGAAGAGCATCTCCCCTGCCCTGGAATCTAGGCTTTGTTGTGGTCTAGAACATACAGTGGAGTTCAGTATCTAGGACTTCAGATCCCTGACAGCTTCCGTTTTCACTCTTCTGGAGCCCTAAGCTGCTCTGAAAAGAAGTCCCACTACCCTTCTGGAAGGTGAGACGGGGCCATCCTCCAGATATCCCAGCCACTCCCGCTGACGTACCCGACATGGGATGAAGCCTCCGGGTCTTTCCTAGCTAATACCACACAGAGCAGAGATGGGCCATCTGGGCTGAGCCCTGCTCAAATTCTAGACTGACAGAATAATGAGTTGAGAAAAGTTCTGGCTTTAAACCACCATCCTGGGGGTGGTCTATTACATGGAAGTAGACATCAGGGGCAGAAACACCACAGAACAACTTGAAGAGAAGGGAGAGACGCTGGGGGTACTGTAAGCGGGGCTCACAGACGTAGAATTTGAGTTGAACCTTGCAGGGATGAGTGGACCTTTGGGGAAAATGTTCTCCACCTTGACCCCCAGAGCACCGGTTCTATTTTGATATTAAAACACAACAAAATGACAAGTTAGTAATACAAGAAAAAGGCTCAAATGACCAGCGTTTTTGCCTTTGAGATGAAGAAGACTGCCCTTCTGCAGCAATCAGAACAAGACCATCGAGGGGTAAAGACCTTATTGCACACACGTGTCGAGAGACACTTCTGCCACATGGCACTCCCAGCTCCACGTCCATTTTCAAGCCTTCCCTTGTGTTGAGATCCAGCCTCTCTTTCTCTTCAAAGACTGCCCCTCAACCTTACCAAGTGACTTTATTTGCAGCCATAAAAACAGGCTAAGATTTTTTCCTCCTAGTTTCTTAAGTTTTATGACTTCCAAAGGAAGCATTTTCCAGTGACTTTTTTGTAGTAGGTGCTCTTGAAACGGGTGTGGAATTAAACGGTACTGAGTATGCAATTAATTTTTCTTAAAGAACATTTTTTTTTTTTTGCAAAGGAAGCTATAAAATCCAGTGACTTTTGCTAAACTTCTTCTCCCAATTTCTAATGAGTCAACATGTGTTGAGAAGAAGAAATTAGTCAGAGAAGAACGTCTTCACTTTTGCGAGGGTGACTCAGAGATTCCCCTGTTGTGGTGTTCTGGGCACCTGGCTGGGATGAGTTAGGGGTGAAAGAGAAACTTTCTTCACAGACTTGAGAAGAAATGTTAGCAGAGAATCTTTCATACAGAGTTCAGTTGAGTAAAAGCAAATTGTAGCCAGACTTTGGTTCTAGGACTCTGGAAAAATGGAGGACATTGTTTTCCCTCAGCCTGGATATCACCTCAGCTTCTGACTCGGTTGGGCCAAGCCACTGCCCCACTACACAAGACAAACAGAAGCAAGATAAGCCTTCAGTGTGGCGATCTCACAGAAGACATGGCTGGATAAACACCTGCCTTTAACCAGAATATTCCACACGTGCTTTGTTTGAGAAATTATTATGGGCAAACGGAACTAGGGTGAGGAAGGCCCAGAGGAGCAAAGCTCAGCCAGCTTCTGAGGCGTTGATACCTCAGCGGATGGGATAAAAACGATGATCATATGACAGTGGGAGCGCAGGGGGCACGAGGGCATGAATTTGTGGAACACAGTCTGCGAATGGGATTCGCCAGCCTGTACTACCTCCGACTTGAAGTGAGAGAGTTTTTCACTGGAGATGCCTGTTCTCTTTTAATTGAGGTACAGTTGAGACAGAATGTCACGTTAGTTTCAGGAGTACCACACGGTGATTGGATGGGTCTTGTGCCGTGCGATGCTCACGCCATCTGTCACTGTACAACCCGACTGTAATACCATTGATTGTGTTCCCTACGCTGCGCCTTTTGTGCTATGACTTACTCGTCCCCTAACCGGAAGCCTGAACCTCCCGCTGCCCTGGTTGGAGATGCTTTTAGACCCCAGACTGGGAATGGGAACTGAGGGCAGGAGAAAGGAATTCAGGCTACCTTCTCGTGTTTGGACAGCCCCACTTACGTTAGCCATATTTGTGGAACCAAGATGGGAAACTATGATCTCACACATTCGGACAAGACAAAATCTTTGAGGAATGTGTCATGGACTGCACACTTATGTCCCCCCACCCAAGCCGGTATGTGGAAACCCTAGTCTGGATGTGATGGTATTTGGAGGTGGGGCCTTGGGGGAGGTAATTAGGTCATGAGGGTGGAGCTCTCAGGAATGGGACAAAGCGTGCTTAGGAGAAGAGGCTGGAGAGCTGGCTCTCTCTTCCTGCTATGTGAGGGTCCAGGAAGTCTGCAACTCCGGAGTGGGTTCTCACCAGACCCCTGCCATGCTGGCATGCAGAACTAGAACTTTGAGAAGGCAACTTCCTGTTGTTTATAGGCCACGAGGTCTAGAGTGCTTTTTTCTTTTAAGCAGCCCAAACTAAGAGAGTAAAAGACCCAGGGTTAGACAGTAGCCATAGCATAATGAGGTAGAAACAAAGCCTTCACCCCAAGGCCAAGTTCAGGACCCTTGTCCATCTGTGTGTTACTGCCCACCGTTGAAAATGCTTTTTACAAATTGTTCTCTCTCCAGGAATTAGTAATATTAGGCAAGGATGTCAGTGTGTTTGAATGGTGCTTTCCCCGCACCCCCAAATCTTAATTATTATTATTTTTAATTGTACTAGTAACTGGAAGGAGCAACATATGGGAGAGCACGAAAGTGGTAAGCAATTATTTTTAAGTTGGATATATTCAAGCCTCACTTCGGCAGGGACCCAACCAGTAAACAGCACTGTGGGAACGCTAACATGGAAACTGGTTTCAGCTTTGTTTATTTCGTATTGAATCAACATTGATGGGGAAGCTGTGTGCGGGGCATCGTGCCTCCTACAGACCTGCTCTCCCATCTGCCTGGTCAACCTTCCCTTGGAGAGGGCCTGCCGGGACAGCGAGCTCCGCAGGTCCCCAACAAAACTCATCTGGCCCCCAACCTGTTCCTCCTCCTGTGTTTCTTATCTCCGTAGATGACATCACCGTCCTCCCAAATGTTCAGGCCCCCGCCTTCCCCACCCTCCCCGCTTCCTCCTCCTCCTCCTCTCTCACTAGTCCCCACGTATCACGTCAGCTGTCAAGTCGGACCAGATTTCCCAGCCGTCCCCTTCTGTCCATTTAATTCTCCCGCAACTTCTCCTCTGATCTGAATGATCCCCATCGTAAATGGGCCCCTTGTCGTTCCCGCCGTCCATCATCTCTTTACTCTTCTTTCCTTTTCCCTTTCCCCGTAGGGGTGTAGCCGCGGGGAGAGAGAAACGCTGTTCTTGGGAATTTGGAGAAGGGAGGGCGAAAAATCAGAGCTGCTGCTGGGGCCTTAGACCACAGCAGAAGAGCGTCATCTGACCCGGGGCCAGCGCAGACAAGGGGCACTTGGTCCCCATCCTCTGGTAAGGCTCCAATATCCTTGTGGACCTAATTCTTTCTCTTCCCCTTCCCAGCTGATCCCTAGGTCACAGCCTATCAGTGACTCTATCATAAAGTTTTAGTCACTCCTCTGATTAAAACCCACAGGGACTCCCTAACAGCTGAAGGTAAATTCTGAAACTTTTGAGCATGATTGAAAAGCCCTTTGCAATCCAGCCTCAATCTGATTTTCTGCCACTTTTTAATTGTCTTCAAAACTATTTGAGGTATCTTCCACCAACATCAGACCTTCAAATAGCTTCTTGACTCTCACACTTCTGTCTTCTGCTCCTCAGCTTTCCTCTCTATTTGGAATGTCCTTTCTCCCCTACTTCTATCTGCCAAACTCCTATTCAAGCTGTGAAGCCCATCTCAATTGCTCCCACCAATAAGAAGGCTGCTTTGCTCCCACCTGTCATTGTCAGGTCGAACAAAGAGTTTCCTCCTCTGTGTGTACCAACCACAACAGCACCAACCATGTGTGTTTGGTGTTTTGCTGGTCTGTGTACCCACCTTTCCCTTTAAATTGAGGGGAGAAACCATGTCTCTCTCTCTCTCTTTTTCAAAAGGTTTTATTTACTTATTTATCAGAGAGATAGAGAGAGCGAGCGAGCAGGGAGAGTAGGAGAGGGAGAACTGAGCAGAGAGCCCAATGCGGGGCTCGATCCCAGGACCCTGAGACCATGACCTGAGCCAAAGGCAGAGGCTCAACCAAGTGAGCCACCCAGGCATCCCATTCTCCCTTAAAAAAAAAAATAATAATAATAACTTGGTTTTATTAAATCCTTCTAAAACCTCCAATGTGTACTTTAAAAAACAACAAATCATATTTCATGTTTACAAAACATCTAATTAAGTGGCACAACTATAGTAAAGGTACAAAGGCTGCAAACAATTTTGGAAATACACAAACTAAGCAAAAACACTCCACCGAGGCAAGAAGGACCTAGAACTCTCAGAGAGTTGTGTAGCCCCAGCCGCGTGAGCCTTGGGCGGTCCACAGAGCTTTCAGATGAACCGAAGAGTGTTCACGAGTCGGGGACATTACTTAGGAGACTTGCTGATACATTTGCAAGGTAGCCCAGAGTTCTAACACGTAGCAATTTGGAGTTTTATTTCACACAGTTATTTGGATAAAGTGGCTATTAAAACTTCGTTTCTTTGTGGAAAAATGGCCTTTGTGAAAGACACTGATGATCAAAGTCAGGTAATAGCTTTACAAATTACTTTAATATTAAATAACAGATCATAAGGGAAAGCATTAAGTTCTTCTCAGTGTAATTTCATTGCATTTTATAGACAAAAATAATGTCATTATGATATCTGACAATCTAGCCATATGCCCCAAATTCCCAGTACCGAAGTTTTAATTGGTATATCCAATCTGTAGGCACACTTTCATCTATCTGAATAATATTCAATAACCAAGAAAGAACTGAGAGATTTATTTTTTTTCTTTCTTCCTTCCTTTTTTTTTTTTTTTTTTTTGAGAGAGAGAGAGAGAGAGCGCAGGAGGAGGAGGAGCAGAGAGTGAGAGAGAGAGAGAGAGAGAGAGAGACTTTCCAGCCGACTCCCTGTTAAACGGGGAGCCCAATGCAGGCCTTGATCTCACAACCCTGACATCATGGCCTGAGCTGAACCAAGAGTCGCTTAACTGACCGTACCATCTGAGCACCCCTCATAGGTCTTAGTTTGTATTTTTCAAACACTCAGGAAAGCATAAAGCCATGATAATACTTTAAGAGTTGCATAGGTTTTCTTCATGATGGAATCTATATTTAGCAGTTTTAACCATATATATACTTTCAATAATAATATTGATGAAATTCAAAATGTTCAGACTATCCGTTCTAAGTATCTTACAAGTATTAAGTATGAGCTCATTTAATAGGGATACAATGTACAGCATAAGGGATGTTGTTAATAATTGTAGCTACTTTGTATGGCGACCAATTCCTGATGTATATAAATGTGGAATCACTATGTTGTGCACCTGTGCATCACGATGGTTAGAGATCAGACCCCCAACCCCCTTTCTTATTGTGGGTGTAATCTACAAAATCTCAGGCAAAAGGTCTTTGCTCCTTTCTATGTGAGTAATGCGCTCTTCACCTTCAGCTTGAAAGGTATCAGATACCTGTTTTTTAAAAAAGGCCTCCAGGGCACCTAGGTGGCTTGGTTGGTTAAGCAACTGCCTTCAGCTCAGGTCATGATCTTGGAGTCCCAGGATCGAGTCCCACATGGGGTTCCCTGCTCAGTGGGGAGTCTGCTTCTCCCTCTGACCCTCTCCCCTCTCATGCTCTCTCTCTCAAGTAAATAAATAAAATTTCAACAAAATAAAAAATAAAAATAAGTAAAAGGGGCCTCAGGGCTTCTCTTCATTCTCTAGATAATCTCCAAAGAGTTATGATGTCCTAAGAAGAGAGAGGTGAGGTCTGCTGAAAACCTGGCTGAGCCCCATGGGAGACCAGGTCCACTAAGCAGAACAGCAGCCCCTGGAAGTGGAGGACCCTACAGGGCAAGCCCGTGCCCAATCCTGTCCTGGCTGATCCCAGAGGTTTCACCCAACCCTGGGTGGCCTCTGCGTGTCTGTGTTTAAATTTGAGTACAGCAGGGCTGCCTGGGTGGCTCAGTCAGTGAATCGTCTGCCCTCAGCTTAGGTCATGATCCCAGGGATCGAATCCTGCTTCAGGCTTCCCCCTCTGCCTGCCACTTCCTGTTTGGACGCTCTCTCTCTTTGAATCTGAAAAATAAATAAATAATCTAAATAATTAAGAAAAAAAGAAAGAAGATAAATTGTGCACAGTTGACACAGGATGTTATGTTAGTTTCAGGTGTATAACATAGTGCTCTGACAGGTTTGCGGGTTACCCTGTGCTCCCCACAACGTAGTTGTGCCGTGTCACCATACAATGCCATTATCACAGGATCACCGACTACATCCCTTGTGCTGTGCCCTTATCCCTGTGACTTAGTCATTCCACACGTGGGTGCTGTATCTCCCACTCCCTGGCCCCCATTTTGCCCACCACCCCCATGGCCCCCCTCTGTTCTCTGCATTTGTGGACTGGACTCTACACCTGACCCCAGACATTCTTTTGCTTTTCTCATAATAATAATGACGATCGCTATAGTACTCACTCTGTGCCTAGTCCTGCTTTAAGTGCTGTAGGCTTATTAAGTCGCTGAATCATTACAATAATTTGATGAGGTAGAGCATTGTCGCCCAATTCGATGGATGTGAAAAGTAAAGCACAGAGGGGCGCCCGAGTGGCTCAGTCAGTTACGTGTGTGACTCTTGGTGTCGGCTCAGGCCCCGTCTCATGGGTCGTGAGACTGAGCCCCGTGCTGGGCTCTGCGCTCACCGTGGAGTCGGCTTGAGATTCTCCGTCTCTCTTCCCCTCCCCCTGTTCACCCACGCACTCTCTCCTCCTTCTCCTCCTCCCTCTCTCTAAAATAAATAATAAATAAATCTTTAAAAAAAAGTTTAAGATAATGAAGCATAGAAGAGTTAAGTAACTTTCCCATGAGCTGAGACTTGAACCCGAACTAAATCCAACGTCTACGTTCCTACCCCTAGATTACCCCGCCACTCAGGAGCCTTTGAGGGAAATATTCTGGCTCCCATTTATCCAAGGCAGGATAATTCAGATGGTGAAAATCATCTGGTGAGCCCATTTTTGAAGACCTGGTAAGGGCAAGTGTCAGTGAGGATGGTACCATGAGAGGACGCCACTTGCTCCCGGTGGCACCGCAGGCTGGAGACTCTTCGCCATCATGGAGGAAGATGAAGAGAAATAAAACGTGGTCTCCGTCAATGGCACTGTCAGTCACTGACACCCTAGATACGCCTGAGCTCGTGTGTCAGGATACAGAGCACAACTGTCCAGACCTGCGTTGCTCGCAGTAACCCGAACACCCCCAAGAGCCTCCAGCAGGACATTGTGCTGTGCTCACACAATGGTCTGTGACAGAACAGTGACAGCAAACGAACTTCCGTCTCACCCAGCCACACAGGTGAAATGCGAAGTGAAAGAAGTCAGTGACAGATCAATACATATTGTGGGGTTTCGTTTCCAAATCCAAAAACTGGCAAAACTCAACTCAACTAAACTATTTCTATATTCATCTTTGGGCGATAAAACTGAAAATCAGCAAGAGAGTCACTACTGTAGACATCACGCCATTGCTGACCCAGGCGAGGGGGAGAGCTGGAGTCAGGGTGGGGTATGACAGGGGCTTGTGGGTGTTGGCAGAAGACTAGCTCTCGACCCTGATGGTGGTTTTATGTGTTCAGTTAAAAACACTTGGTTAAACTTCAAATATAGCACTTCTCTGCACCTGGACTAAATTTCATTATAAATAATAATTATTTTAAAAAGTTAAATGAAAGAAACCCAGCAAGAGGGAGAAAGAAAGAAAACAGGAGAACAGGAGTCGGGGATGTGAAATGGCTCGTGTTCCCGCATCTGTGGGTCACACTGAAGATACTGAGTCCCAGGACAGAGCACCCTACTGTGCCAGCCTATGCCGTGTGCCTGAAACTATGCCAGGGCAGGACAGGGAGATTCTTGGTGACAGTGTGGGGTCCCTACAGACGTCATGCTAGGGTATTAAAGGAAGGGGGATTGGAATGCCAGAAGACCCCCAAACCAATAACATCCAGTAGGAGTTCTAGAACTTTTGTTTTTCCCCCCACCTGCTAAAGGGAGGTTGGAAAGGAATGGGGGTGTGATCGTTTATGTCCTTATTACTTTATCTTAGTGAGATAGAAGCCCTCAAATCACCTGCAAGCCGGAAAGCTCTGCATAAAACAGGCAAGACGTTATTCCTAACAGCAGCCCAGAGAGGCCTCACCAAAGATGTGCTGCATTCTATTTTATGGCAAGCCCTGGAGAGGGCTAACCCCATTTCTAGAAACAAGGGCGGGTTGTGGCCAAGTTGGAGGAACACACTGACTGGAAATCAACTGTGAAAACAAGCAAGAAAAAAAAAATACACACACAAAATAAGACAAAGCTCATTTCATCCTTTCTCTTCCTCTTTAGCAGAGAACAATGAAGCCACAGGCTGGTGGCTTCTGGCAACCCTGCCACAGACCAAACCACACGACACATCGCCCTCTAATGCCCACGAGTATGGTGGTGGTTGTTTTGAAAGTTGAAACCTGCTGTAACATTCATTTCAAAATGTCTTTAGGGCTTTGGCTTGATTTGTCCTCCCTTTCAACAGGAGAATCAAAGAACAACAAAATTCCACAAATTCTTTCATATAAATTATTGACCAGCTTTTAGGGTAACCTTTGTTATGCCAGAGTTATCTGGTAGAAATGCACTTCCTGGAAGCAAAACAGAAAGAAATCAAGTTCCCATAATCACAAGTTCCCATAGCCACAACTTTGGGACAGCACGGTCCCTGGTCCTTCAGGTGGCTGAAGAGTGGAACTTTCTCCTTCCATTTATTCTATTAAAAAGGACATAATAGCATTGATTCAGTAGCCAGCGTACCCAGCCCCCCACGAGATCAAGATTGGCTTGTGAGTTTTTAAGATTTTTTAATTGCTTCACTTTTTCTTCATTCTCTCTTAACTCATTTTGTTCTCCTGTCTTGGGTAAATTCAGCAAGACATGGCCATATCAAAGAAGGAGCACCAAGAAAAGGTTATTACTACTTACAAGGAATGTGATGAGACAGAATGTGTAGGAGTGGGAGTGTATGAGGCTTATGATTTTCAGATTGTACCACAGGACAGATACAATGATTTTCCAATAAATGATATCCCTCATTGGACAAATAGGTACAGTTTAGACAGAAGAGTGTAACAGTCTTTAGATGATGACAGGTATTATTATGGGAAGAACAGAGATGCATATTAGCACTGTGGTTTAGTTGTATTTAAAAAGGTTTTAAAAAATTGTTTGCATTATAAAAAATGTGTGCACCTTGAGGAATTCGAAAAATATAGAAAAAGAAAAAAGCACATATGAGAATTTAAAAAAAATCACTTGTTACCCTACTACCTAGATAAATACCTAATACTGTGATATACTTCTCCTCCACAGTATTTATTCTTCCATATTTCAAATCACATTCATCTGCTTTGCTGGTATCTCACCAGAAGTTTCAAAATATGTTTAAATAAAAACAGAAGAGTCTCAAATGTGAATACATTAACTCGTCCCATCATGAACTTCACAGAGAGTTTCAGAAGCCTCCAATCTAGTTTATGTCAATAACACGTCAGTCAGACTCCCACAGTCCCACTGCTCAAGTTCTCATTCTGCTCTGTGTCAGCCAGTGAGTTCTCATTTGGGGGCCAGTAGGGTCAGAGCACCCCCGGACTCTATGCTGATCTGTCTTCCGCTGGAATGGGCTAAATTCTGCCAGCAGCTCCCAGTTGTCAACCCCCTGGATTCATGTGTCCATAAAGTACAGATTGACAGTGAGATACCCCCTCACACTAGTCAGAATGGCTAAAATGAACAAGTCAGGAAACAACAGGTGTTGGCAAAGATGTGGAGAAAGGGGAACCTTCCTGCGCTATTGATGGAAACGCAAGCTGGTGCAACCACTCCGGAAAACAGTAGGGGAGTTCCTCAGAAAGTTTAAAATAGAAGAAGAGCTATCTGTGGAAATACCTGTGCCCAGATATCCATCGACAGATGAATGGATAAAGAAGATGTGGTGTATACACACACACACACACACACACACGAATATTACTCAGCCAGCAAAAAGAATGAAATCTTGCCATTTGCAATGACAGGGGTAGAACTAAAGGGTATTACTTACACTAAGCGAAATTAGTCAGAGAAAGACAAGTACCATATGATCTCACTCATGTGGAATTTAAGAAAATAAATGAACATAGGAAAGGGAAAATAAAATAAGATAAAAACAGAGATGGAGGCAAACCATAAGAGACTCTTAACTCTAGGAAACAAACTGAGGGTGGCTGGAGAGGAAGGCAGTGGGGGATGGGCAGTAAGAAGGGCACGTGATGTATGAGCACTGGGTGTTATTATGCGACTGATGAATCGTTGGACTCTGCCCCTGAAACTAATAACATAATTTACTTAAATTGAATTTAAATAATATTTTTAAATTTTTTTAAATTTTTTTTTTAAATTTTTTATTTATTAATTTGACAGAGAGAAATCACAAGTAGACGGAGAGGCAGCCAGGGAGAGAGAGAGGGAAGCAGGCTCTCTGCTGAGCAGAGAGCCTGATGCGGGACTCGATCCCAGGACTCTGAGATCATGACCTGAGCCGAAGGCAGCGGCTTAACCCACTGAGCCACCCAGGCGCCCCTTAAATAATATTTTTAAAAATGCAGGTTAATCCTCAACCACTCCAGCAGTTAACCTAAACAAAATGATCCCCACCCACATCGTGGGGTCTGTTTGAATGGCAGCAGAAACTGCTGCCATTTGGGGGGAGGGACTTAGAGTTGTGCAAATATTCCCCTCGTTATATTGCTTGCTTTTTCATCTGGCTTACGCTGTTTTGGGAAGCATAACTTGTTTTGGTGTTGTTGTTTTAGGTATATGTAATTAAATCTATAGATATTTTGCTCTGTGATTTTATGTCTTTGCTTCAGGCTTTTTGTATTTAATTTTTAGGCAAATTGGAAAATGCTCATGTCAGGGGAGTTGTTAATTATGTCTCAGCCCAGACATTTCCAACCATTCAGTTTGGTGCCCTCATCACCCTCAGTGTAGGGATCCGATTCACGCTCACCTTCTATCCCCAGACACAATTTCTTATGACACCATAAGGAGTGGGTATCCACACTGAGCAGTGTGACAAGAACCAAGCCTAGGCTCAGGGACACAGACGGGCACAAGCCCTGATGCTCAGGCACCTGATGAGCCAAGTGGGGCCCAGTTCCCCACCTGCACCCACTGGGGAATTTACTATCACGGGCCCCTCTTCTGGCAATTGAAGATTCTCGCTCTTTGGGTCTGCGCAGTTGGCAAGTGACTATGAGGCTCTCTTCAGCTCTTGAGCGTTGTCCTTCCATGTGGCCCTTCTCCAAGTTGGCTAACCTCCTATCTTTTGATTTGTTTATATTTTTTTGGTTACCTTCCCATCATCAGCTCCTGGAATTATGGGACTCTGTCTGGTGACTCTCCTGCTTGCTCTGTCTGGCCCCAATGCCCCATTTCCCAATTCTCACCTCCCATTCAGAACAGAGAAAGAGATTATTGTGCCATCGTGACATCTTCAATGGGAATTATGAGCAACAGGGAAGCTGTGTCTCCTCATCTTTACACCCCTCGGAGGGACATCTGTAGGCCTGTTTACAAGGAGTGCCATCCCCTCCTAGAACTTAAAATGGGTTAGGGCCTCCTCACGTTGTAAACAAGAGAAAAAGAAAAGCAATGAAGGCTTATTTCAGTATTGAAATTGGTTAAATAAAAATATAAACCTCACCCATATGGTGGAACTGCATGTATACAGGACTCGTTCCTAAAGTCAGCATTCAAAATCCTTTAGTCACTCCAAGCAGAGTTTCCTTACATCGAACACACGGAAGTTTGAGGTTCATTTTGTAGACCACAGGAAGGAAGCAAAGGATGATCTCTCTGTGGCTGTAAGTCACTCAAATTATTCTGCCTGTAAAATAATGATGAAATCCCTAACAAGAAACCAGGGGGGAATGGGTAGGGAATTCCAAAGTATTCCCCCTTTTTTTTCAGAGTTCATTCTACTCTACTTTGATACTAAACCTTGTAACCTTGATCTGTGTTAATAGATGTGTTTGTTACTCTGAAAATTGAATGAGAGAGTAGAGTGGTATTGGGAATAAAATTACCAAATAAACAAGCAAGTTATCTATCTATCATCTATCGCAATAAAGAGATTAGGTAGATGTACCAACTCTACTGAAATCTTAATAACAGTATATAACTACTGTTAATATATTAATGGTTTTTTCCCCAGACTTTTACTCAAACACACACACACACACACACACATACACAGCATACATTGTGATGAACTTCTTGAAGCTAAATATATTCATACTCCCTAATTATTTCTCAGATTCTTTACCTTTGGAATTTTTGTATTTTTGGAATACAAATTTAAAGTTTTTTCTTAATCAAATTAAATTTTTAAGTTCATTCCATTTCTCATTGTACAATGTTTTTTAAAAATGTCTTTGCACAGGAAAATAAAATTAATATCAATGCATACTTTTGTAAAAATTTTTTATTTTTTATAAACATATATTTTTATCCCCAGGGGTACAGGTCTGTGAATCACCAGGTCTACACACTTCACAGCACTCACCAAAGCACATACCCTCCCCAATGTCCATAATCCCACCCCCTTCTCCCAAACCCCCTCCCCCCAGCAACCCTCAGCTTGTTTTGTAAGATTAAGAGTCACTTATGGTTTGCCTCCCTCCCAATCCCATCTTGTTTCATTTATTCTTCTCCTACCCACTTAAGCCCCCATGTTGCATCACCACTTCCTCATATCAGGGAGATCATATGATAGTTGTCTTTCTCTGCTTGACTTATTTCACTAAGCATGATACGCTCTAGTTCCATCCATGTTGTCGCAAATGGCAAGATTTCATTTCTTTTGATGGCTGCATAGTATTCCATTGTGTATAAATACCACATCTTCTTGATCCATTCATCTGTTGATGGACATCTAGGTTCTTTCCATAGTTTGGCTATTGTGGACATTGCTGCTATAAACATTCGGGTGCATGTGCCCCTTTGGATCACTACGTTTGTATCTTTAGGGTAAATACCCAATAGGCAATTGCTGGGTCATAGGGCAGTTCTCTTTTCAACATTTTGAGGAACCTCCATGCTGTTTTCCAGAGTGGCTGCACCAGCTTGCATTCCCACAACTGACAGAATGGGAGAAGATATTTGCAAACGACATATCAGATAAAGGACTAATGTCCAGAATCTATAAAGAACTTAGCAAACTCAACACCCAAAGAACAAATAATCCAATCAAGAAATGGGCAGAGGACATGAACAGACATTTCTGCAAAGAAGACATCCAGATGGCCAACAGACACATGAAAAAGTGCTCCATATCACTCGGCATCAGGGAAATACAAATCAAAACTACAATGAGATATCACCTCACACCAGTCAGAATGGCTAAAATAAACAAGTCAGGAAATGACAGATGCTGGCGAGGATGCGGAGAAAGGGGAACCCTCCTACAATGCATACTTTTTTAACCCTTAATTTATTACATCATGTGTTTTTCCATTTATAACCCAGCTTTCTTTTGGTAGAAGATTTGCAACAGGGAATCAAGTCCTTCCCCTGCAAAATGTTAGCTGATTTTATCACTATTTATTTTTTTAATCTATTCCTTCTCCACAAATATATTTGAAAGACCCCCTATATCATAAAGTAAATTCTTTTTTTAAAGATTTATTTATTTATTTGAGAAAGAGTGAGTTGGGGAGGAGAATCTCAAGCACAGAGTCCACACTCGGCTCAATCCCAGGATTCCGAGATCGTGACCTGAGCTGAAATCAAGAGTTAGATGTGCAACCAACTGAGCCACCCAGGTGCCCCTATAAAGTAAATTTTTATTCTATTCTTAGAGTTTTATGACATTCTAGATTTCTCTCTATTCCTACACTGGATCACATTTTTTAAATGGAGTTTTATAATACATTTTATTATCTAGAAAATCTATTTGTCTTTCCTGTCTAAATATTTTCCCTTGGGTTGTAAACTCTTTAAAAACAAGGACTATGTCATTTAAGTACCATATTTATTGAAACTGTACATAGGCCCAACACAGTGTTAGGCAATAAAAATACTTTTTATATGTAGTTATTTGATTTTCAAGGTTTTCTTCATATATTTTTCATGAGTTCTTCCATATTCCAATTCCCCTGCCAGTATGAAAAAAGTTAGACCAAATGGTCAAAAGCTCCTTTATGCCTCAAATACAGGCACACAGTAGGGTCTCAGAGAATTCTCCTTGATTTCCACACTGCCTCTTGCTCTATGCAAGAAGGATAGGCTGAAAACAATGAGAACCATGATTAACAACCAATGACTTAACATTTTGGTGAGTGAAGTATAACAGAAGTTCTATTCTGAGCTGAAACAAAATTAGAAACCTTCCGAGATTATGCTCGAATTGTTGTTCTGAACAGCAATTGCCCTGAGCCATCAGCACGGCAAGTACAATGTTCACAAAGCATCACAAAGACACCAGGATAAGTGTATCAGTATCTTATGGCTGCTCTAACAAATTTTCCCCAATGTGGGAGCTCAAAACAACACACAGTTCTTCTCCATGGTTCTGGACATCAGAAGTCCGAAATTAGTTTCACTGGGCTGAAGTCAAGGGCCATACACTCTCCTGAAGCTCTAGGGGCAAATCCATTTCTTTCCTTTGTACCGGTCTCTACAGCTGCACAGTTTGCTTTCTTAATTCCCAGCCTCTTCCCCCATCTCCAAAGCCAGCAGAGCAGGATCTCACGTCCATCATTATATCGGCAGCTCCTTTTGTGGTTAAATTTCCCTCTGCCTCCTTCTTATAAGAACACTTGTGATTAAATTTAGGGCCTACTGGAGATAACCCAAGATAATCTCATTTTAAAGATCCTTAATTCACTCACATCTGCACAGTCCCTTTTGCCATATAAGGTAACATTCACAGGTTCCAGAGATTCGGACCTGGATATCTTACGGAACCATTATTCAGCCTACCACAGTGAGTGAGCCCAAGCTCTCTGAGTCATTGGTTTTAATTCATGGGTTAGGAGAATGCCTTCTCCCAAGGAGGCATCTCGATTCAGTAAGATGGTTCTTCTTCTTTAACTCATAGAACAAGATATGAGTAGCTATGTAAGTTACAGAAAAGTGACTGCTGCTGGGTCTTTAAAATGTAGACTATATATCCTGGACAGTAGAATCCATGGATGTTACCTATGTCACAGGGGAGGGAAAAGCTTTTCCTCTACCCTCTTAGGTCTGTTGCTGGGGTGTGTAAATTAAACTGACAAAAGACTAACAGAAAAAGTTCATTTCATATGCACATGGAGAGCCTCACAGAAAAGAAGTGAAAACCTGAAAAAGGAGTTTACCTTTTTGGGAGCTTATATGCCATTTTAACAAAGGGTGCTAAATTTCAGATAAGTGGCAAGTGAAAGGAAAATGGATTTGGGTTTCTATAGGTGGTAAATTTGAGGAAAGTAAATATATGGTGAAAACTCATGGAAGATAAGAGTTATTTTAGTAAGGTTTGTTTGTGCAGTTTGTTTGTCCCTCATGATAAGGGCTGTTTTTCTTCTGGTACGGGACACGGGGGAAGGAAGACCTTCACAAGGGAAAGCTGTTCAACAGATAGGAGGAGGGCAAAGAGCCCTTCTTGTTTGTGCTTCATTTTATTATTTTTATTTACTTATTTATTTTAGACAGAGAGAGAAAGAGAGAGGGAACACATGAGTGGACGGGGCACAGAGGAAGAGAAAGAATCTCAAGCAGGCTCAACACCCAGCAAGGAGCCCGAAGCAGGGCTTGATCCCACAACCCTGAAGATCATGACCTGATCTGAAATCAAAGGGTCAGACAATCAACCGACTGAGCCACCCAGGCACCCCACTCCTGCATTTGTTTCTTAATTGCCTTCAATTCAAAATAATTCTTATGCAAAAGTGGTGTGTCTTGGGGTGGCGTATTCTGATCAGCTTCCATGCGGATGTCTCCAAGTCTTCTAAGCCTTGAGGACTTGTTCTATTATTTTTATCTGTCTGAGTCCTGTTCCCTTACAATTCTCATTCTATTTGCCAGAGAATGATCACACACACATACACACACACACCCTTACTCAAATAAATATATGTATAAAATAATACTTATTAGAAAGAGCTTTTTTAAACAACATAAATTATGGGAGCTAAAAGTGACAGGGCAGAGCTGGTGGCATCATTTTTTGTAGGGTCGTTAGAGAAGAGCTCTCTGATGAGAGTACAGCTTAGCATAAGCCAAAAGGAAATATAAAGGAACAAGGAAGATGGTTAGTTGGGGAAAGAGTATTCTAGACCAGGGAACTAGCTTGTGCAAAGGCCCTGGTACTCTGTTATGTTGCTGTGCTTCGGGAACAGTAAAGAGTATGACTTCACCCCTGCCACCCCTTTCTCCAGGCTCTTCACCTCTCTCTTCTTGTTCTAGCCAACTCAACCTTTACATGTCATCAGTTTTGTTTTTCTGAGTTTGTTCTTACAGAGTGTATTTGTGTTAGTAATGTTCTAATCTCAGTAACAAATTTAATTCCCTTCAACTGAAGCAGGAAGAGGTTAAAGTAAATTGCCCAAAGCCATCCAGCAGCTGGGCTGGGACCTGAACCCCGGCCCTTTGGTTCCTAGAGCCCGACCTCCTACGACATTGCCTATCACCTCTGCAGACATGGAAACTTTCCCTTTCCCTAGAATGGCCCCCTCTAACCAGAGTCTTAGGACTCAGCTTTTGTTGTTCTTCTAACACATTCCTGATTTTCTCCCCAGGCCCCTCTTCACGGCATTCAGCCCTGTCCTTTATGCTCAGATGACTCCCCGTCTTTTGGTTCCACAGGGGATGGTCTTATCTCCCCCAAAGGAACCACAAGTTCCCTGATACCAGAGCCCATTCTGCACTTCAGCAGGAAATTCAATGAGGCTGGCACACAAAGTACTCAGAAAAAAAATAAAAATTTGAACTATGACTATTTTTCATCAATTTGAAGATACATGCTTTTGTTACACTGAACATCTCTGAAATCAGTCATTCAATTCATGGTGTGTCAGAGTTAATTGGCAGGTTTCTTTTCTCTCCTAGCAGCCTTGTCGATTTGATAAAATACAGTAATTAAAAATCTTGACCTTGACCCTTCATTTGGTACCTTCGTATTGTGAGGATTTACTCAGCGTGCTGGAATGAAGAGGAAACGGCCTTGCTCTTTCCTGACCACACAGTGCGGGAGCAGAAAGCTCTCAGATACTCTCCAGCATAGACTCAGTAAAATTCCACTTATTAGACTATTTAAGTGACTCCTGAAATAAAGAAAAAAAAATCTACAGGTAGAACTTGATGGTGAGAGATTTGGGACCTTGTTACAGGCAATAAAAAGGGGAGCCTGCCATCCGACAGAGGACGTTTCTGAAGTACACAGATGAGGTCTTCTATGATTTATTTTCTCTGCTGAAAAAAGGAGCTTATGCAGGAAACACGTTAAAACCAAATAACTACAAGAGAGATGCCCACACTTTCCTGCAAGTCTGATTATAAATAGGAGCTCTGCGATCGTGAGAGTCCCTCATGTGTCAGCGGCAAGGCCATACCTTGGGAAGCTACCATATCTGGAAGCTCCAGAAGCCAGTGGAAGGCGGAGGTTCCTATCAGCCCTCTGAGTGTGGGAAAAAGGCTGTACCTCAGAGGCTCCTTGGGGCAAATACAGGCTCCTCTGGGCAAAGACTCTGGGTAGAGGAGAGCTTCTTGATCAGGAAAGGTGGGTGTCAAAAAATTATTTGATTTCTTGCCTTCTTACTTCCCCATCCACGCTGGCCCTCCAGTTTTGCCCTATCTGTGTTCTCCAAAATGAATTCTAATTCCCTGTGCCTAAGAGATAGACTGAAATCTCCTCTTATTGCCAAAAAAGGGCTGTAAATAAACATCAGACTTGGACTGTCCCCTCCTTTACCTTACCAAAAATATCACAAACCAATGCAGATGTTAGCTCTGTTACAAATATTTATGGCTGCCTTCTTCGTCGTCGTCTTTTTCTTCTTCTTTTCATGCCTGAATTATAGGAACATGGATTGGATCTTCAAAGCAATATACGGGGTTTAAGCCGAGTGATTCCCAGGCAAGTCTGTGGGAGGCACTCAGCGAGAATCCTGTAATATCTCAGAGGATTTATTCCTTTTTAAGGTCTTTTATAAGAAGCCTTTGCTAAGGGATTTGCAAGAACTCAAGATTATTTAGTGATAATGGCTGAGAAATGTTGCTGGAAGTGTAAAAGGCAGTCACATTACCACCCAAAGAATTCCTTATAAATAATGTCACTATGGCACAAAGAATACCAAACGAATTTAATCATTACTTTCTAATTGAAAGGCTCTGCCAAATTTGCTGCTTGTGCTGCGTTTACTATTCTCTGTTCAGTGGGACTCTGTCAGATTAGACAAAGAGCAAGAGAAGGAGAAGGAGCCTGCTTCATCACAAAGCTGGGCAGACAAAGTCTGGACCAGAGGCGTGGTGGTGGGAATTGGATATTGCGTCTCCTATGTCCCAACATTTGCCGCACTAACTCCCAGAGGGGCCCCATAATCCACGGGTTTTGGCCAGAGGAAGCGAAATGGAGGCACATTCAGGGATGCAGGGCGAGATCCTCTTAAACGCAACAAGGGCCAAATAATGCTTCCAGACAGAAATAGAATACTCTCTCTGAATAGGTGTTTTCACCGAGAGGGAAAAAATAAAACAGAAAAAAGTAACTCGGGTACATGCCACATTTTTAAAGATAAGGACTTGAATCAAATAAACTTTTCTAGAGTTCTTAAACAGGGCATGCATGTACACAACTTCATACATGAGTTCTCATAAAGTCCTCAATTACCCAGCAAGTCTGTGGCCCAAATCAACTAAATTGTGTAGTTTAAAACAAAACAAAACAAAAACAAAAACAAAAAAACTGCTGGTATTTTACTTATTTATGTAAGTAATCTGTTCACCCAATGTGGATCTCCAGCTCATGACCCGGAGATCAAGACTCACATGCCCAACTGACTGAGCCAGCCAGGTGCCCCAGGGAACGGAGTAATTAATTAAACAACGACTAAACTATTTTGCATTTGATATTTTGCAAACATTCAGAGAAAAGTTTTTGTAAATGGTTTTTTCATCTTTCGTGGCTTATTCAGTACAGTAGTAGAAGGACCACTGTTGATTCTTTTGGTAACTGGGGATAGTCTAGTTACTTAGAGTTGTCTTCTTGACCATCAGTTCTGTTTTTATAGAATTAGAGATGTGGAAAGCCAATTAATCCCAAGAGATGTCCTGGAAATTATTTTTAAGATTCTTGATATGAGTTCTTAAAGTATCACAGCCTCTCAAAAAAAGAAGGAAAAAAGAAAGGAAGAAAAAATGAAAAGAGAGAGAGAGAAGTTCCAGTTAATTAAAGACCTTGGTTAAATAGAAATTCAATGTTTTAAATTCCTCACTCTTCCACTCACCCAATTCTTGTCCATACAGAACTACAGATTTAGTTTTACCTCAAGATATTCAAAGAGATAACATCCCCTTAACTGTGAAAGGGAGAGGTAAAAACAAAATCACTTAATCACTTAAATCACCCCATATGCAAATACAGCACCTCCTAGGAAATTGTTCGTGAGTGAAAGGGCACACGCCTTCACAGCTGAAGCCAATGCTGAATGAAGATGATCTGTCGTTCCCCCATTTTGTGAGGCCTACGATGTTGTCTGTGGAAAGCAGACAAGATGGCTGGCTGGCTGGCCCGTCAGGGGAGAGCGCTACATGCCAGAGCCCTCTGTTTTGTTACCACGCCACAAGATACTGGGACCTTCTCATGAGAACACTCACAACTTGACAGACTCTGAGATGAACACAAATCTTTTAAGGGGCTTCATGTGGAGCTAGACAATAGACCTCACTGTGTTCTTAAAGGCAATGAAGTATTACTCACTTACAGAGAGAATTCACTCAGGCCTGGTGCTTCCTGAGAAGCACCAATGGGCTTCTCAGGGAAGTGGCAACATCAAACAAGACAGGGAAGATTTAAACAAGCAATGTTTCTGAAGATTCTAAAGGAAAAAAAAATATCTATCTATCTATCTATGCCCGTTCTAGAAATTCCCATCTAAACCCACTGCTCTGGGTTCTCTGCCACTCCTCCACAGTCTGGCTTTGCCAAAATAGGTTTAGTCTGTTGAGATGAGAAATAAAGAAAAACAAACAAACAAAATATACACACACACAAACCTGAGAGAAATAAGCTGCTCTCTTATTTCTACTTTCCCTTTTTACTGAGAGCTCAGGAAGATTGAAAGCCGGGAGAGTTAAATATAGAGACACTTCAGGGATTTTCTCAGGCTATCTTCCCCATACTACCTATCTCATTTGGTTTCATTCTTCTATTTGACTTGAGCTTCACTAAGGATAGGAGGGCCCCATGTAATCTTCATTCCTTTCCTCTTATATGGTGCCCATGATGGAAAGCCACCTTTTGGCAGCCAAAAGAATTTGGAATTCAAATGGAGTGTTTTCAGAGAGAAAATATAAGGGAAAAGATTGAAGAAGGTAGGCTGATCCTGTGAAATCATTCATATTTGTGTAGAATTTTCTGTTTTCAAAGCCCACGGGAGTTCAAATGTGGGAAGAGCACACGCAGAAGCCGGGGAGCCAACGGGGTCGACTGTGCCGCTGGCCAGTAAATAATCCCTTTCTTTTCCAGATCCAGCCTGTGTGCTCTGCTTCGTGCACATGGAACTTGCCCTTTTAAATATTTTTCCTTTCCTTGATGTCATCACGTTTCTGGTTTATATGGAGGTTTGTTTAAACTTCAGTGTATGGGGCGGTTTATTTATTTATTTATTTAGAGAGAGACAGAAAGAGTGTATGCAAGCGGTGGTTGGGGGGTGCCGGGGAAGGGCAGAGGGAGAGAGAGAATCTTAAGCAGACTCCGTGCATGGAGCCAGATGTGGGACTCCAACCCATGACCTTGAGATCATGACCTGAGCCAGAATCAAGAGCCCAAGGCTTAGCCAACTGAGCCACCCAGGCGCCTTCAGTGGATGGAAGATCTTTGTGTGAAACTGTTCCATTCAAGCTGTTGTGTGGTTTTGTTTCTTGATGACACCCTGATGCCTTTACCATCTCTTGGATTTGCTCCCTTTTCCACCCACTCAGAGCTGACCCCAGTCGTCTTGAGTCTAGATAATGCAACACTCTTGTAATATCTCAAGATCGGCAAGTCTCTCATTGTGGCTCTGAATCTGTCTTTTATGGGGATGTCAGTTTACTCTAGAATGTTATCCATCTACTCATGACATTGCCCAATTTTAAAGTCCTCATTGGGTAGACGACTCTGAACACAAAGTATAAACTCTGAGGCATGGAACACAAGGCTTTCTATTCTCTAGCCCTTTCTCAACTCTTGTGAACCAAACCCTGCCTCTTGTCCATTTTCTTTCTCCCTTCCTTTTGTACTTCAGGCACAATAGGCATTTTGGAGTACCCTGAACAATTGGGTTATTTCTCTTTTTTCAACCATTGTTAAATTGCTCCCTCTGCATAGGCTTCTGTCTCTGACTCCTATCTGTCTGGTGAACACACCCATTGCTCCTCAAGAAGCAATTCAAGGACTCATTGATTTAGTCTACCTTCATCTCCCAGACTGATAAATTCCCTCAAAGTCAGAAGCCATGTCTCACTTGTCTTGAATTTCTAAGTTCTTCCCTAAAGTAGGCAATAAATACATGTATATTGAATGTTGAATGAAACAAATGAATTTTTAAAATGTAATTAGTCTTTGTACAACACTATAATGTTGAGGTACTTTCTACAAAATAGTTAAGGACACAAGAAGGCCTTTTTCTCTTCTCCATGAGGTGACATGATGAGAGCACAGAGTTTAAGTTTTGAGGCTAGTTCCTGGCTCCTCTACACTGTATATTGAACGTTCTTCCGTAAGCAACCCTGGGAATGATAGTTTAATGTCGCAATTACCTGTATGGTGTGGGATCCAACAAGAAACAAAAGGTGCACTCGGTTTGGATTGCAAAGACGATTAATTACTAGAGTCTTTACAGTTTGAGGAGTATTAAGTATGAGGAAGATTAAGGAAACCAACAGGGAGTGCTGGTAATAAGCCATTACCACCTGGTACTAAAGGGGCAAGTGGAGAAAACCAGTCCTGGAGCCGGAGCAGAATGGGAGCTATCGAGCTATAAAGCTTCCTGACAAGAGGGGGAGGTATAGCGATGCAGTTAGCACCAGAACAAAGCACACTTCAGAAATGAAGCAGGAAAGAATCCTCTTTCCTCTCCTTCCTCCCTCCAAGCTTTCCCTTGGTCGAAGCCAACCAGAAGCTAGATCCAAAGGCACCTGGTGATGCGGCCTGGAGAGTCCGACCCATCCTCCTCTAAGCACAGCACAGGGTAGAGAAAGGTAGAGAACGTCTGGGGGAGGATACAAGGGAAGAAGACCCAATAAACCACTTCCTTTCTGTGGGGGGGGCACAAAATACATATGAAAGTGATGTGTATCTTAGCAATTTAATGCAAAAAAGAATATTTCCCAAATTCAACATTGTCAGTAATACCAAATAATCAACAGTTACTTTTCTTCTCGAAAGGATGATTGGGACAAGTGTGGGAACCAAGGATGATCTGTGCCTAGTCTGTGCTTGGATAGCTCTCTTATGTCGAGCCTGGGGTTGATGAGGCCAAATGAAGACATTCAGTCATGTGAGCAGTGTTACATGGACACAGGGTACAGCCCAGGCTTTAACCGCTGTCCGGCATCATGAGGAGGCCTGTGAGCATCCGTTACCACTACTGCCCAAATAATTTGTAGCAGTGGGTGTCCTACCGTAGGTTTATGTCAGAGGTGAGATAATCAGGCATCAGAAACAATTTTTACACAATGCTTTTAAAAGCAGATAAGCCATTCTTAGTAATTATCCAAAAACCACCCAACCACCCAATTCGATAGTTCCTGTGATAAATACAAAGAACAAAGCCTCACAGAGGGTGGTAGAGTACAATCCAGACGAGGATTTGAGAAACACTCCAAGGAACTCCCCCGGAAAAGGATTTACCCCGTTTACCGTCCCCATATTCCAGGGTGAGAACCCCCATGAGTCTCACATTAACAATCCTCCTGTGGGGCATTTGCAATGGTTTCAGAAGTCCCCTTCTAAAGGGGGCTTAGGATTGGTGACAAATTGGCGTGTATCCCCACAATTTCATTCGTCAGATCGGTCAGATCACTTGTTAACTCCTTTAGCAAGTGTTGGCTGAGAAGTTACGCTGCGCCAGTCACTATAACCAGATGGGTTCATGCACACAAGAGGAGCACAATGGGGTGAGAGATGGGTGGAAAGAAATCACAGAACGTTCAGAGCTCGGGGTCTTATCAGGAGACACATGTGTGCCTCCCCAGCCTAAAAGAAAGGAGGAAAGGCAGTGAAGGAGAAAGCTACAGGACTGGGGCATGGATGAGCAATGTGGCAAAGAGACACATCTGAGAATATCACGTACATTATGTACAATTATGTGAACCCTTATTATGTGCCCAACAGAGTTTTAATATGTTGGTAATTTCTTTATCTTTCATTCTTCCCTTGCATGGTGGGCATTGTGATACCCATTCTTTTGATGGGAAAGTTGAGATTCAGAAAGAATATGGTTTCCCCCATACCCAAGCACCCAGTACATGATAGAGTCAGGGATCAAATCTGATTCTGTCTTCCAGAGTCCACACTCTTTCCACTCTGGATGTCAGCCTCCCGTGGGGCTGAATTAGTAAAACGTCTTCTCCTTCCCCTAACATTTGGCAATTCTGAAAAGCTGCTTTGGCTTTAGTGGTCTCTGGGAAAGAGCAAACTGCTAAAGGGGAACTCGCATCCTTATAGAAAGCTCTTCACAGTTTTGCCCTCACCGGTTTTGTCTTCTGAAGAAAACCCAAGATGACACACGGATTACTCAACAAGTATGTGGTGAGTAAACAGCACCATAATGAAGCAGTTACAACCATCAAGCACAAGGAGATGTCTCAATTCCTTCCAAAGACTCATTTCCCATTAAATCCCAATTTTCCACTTGAGGAACTGTGGACCCTCCCAGTATCAACAAGGACGAGGTGGTATTTCCCTGTCAGGCTGATGCCGCAGAGAGGCAGACTGTGACAAATGGCAGCGGGACCAAAGAAAAGACCAGTAAATGAGGAACTTGGCTCAATGACCTTCTGGATTTCTTGGCTCAGCACCTCCCACAGAGAAATAAAACATGGCAGAGAAGATGACCAAAGTGCTTCAGGAAGTTGTGTCCCCTTTTCTGGGATTCGTCAATGGAGCTGGTTTCCATGATGACCTGTTCTTTCTCTTCATTGCACATCAGCAGGCTGAGAACCAGGCAGTTTCAAGGACTGGGCCGTCTGCCAGATACTGTTTCTTCCTTCAACGGGCTCTGTGAAAACCACGGGACCTTGCCCACCCAGAGCACAGCAGGAGATGAAAAGCCTAGGTCAGTTGTGTCTGAGATGTGCCTGTTTCTACACACGGCTGACGTGATTCAGTAGCAAGCGTCCACTCACCATGGAAGTAATGGAAACAAAGAGAACACGATCCTCCCTCTCCCCACATGAGCAGAGCCTGAAGGATCCTCCAAATCATATACTTCCCAGGATCGGCTAAAACCATTTCTTCTTCCACCCTGTGGAAAGCGGCAAATAAATCTGGGGCTACCATCTTATCTCCGCCTGTGTATTCCTACCTATGATGCATCCCGGTGAGACGCACTTTGGATCTTACTTGACTGAAGGTGGGAAAAGGAAAGAAGCCAGGGCATTCCTACTCCCAGGCCTGCCTTCTGTCTGCGTCACCATGCTTCCAGTGAGAGCGAGTCTCGTCTTTGCCTCTAGTTCCCACTGGACACGCCCACTATGGTCCCAGCTTCTATTAGGTAACCTTGGCTGCCGAGCCCCAAGGTCACCATCGTGGCTCCTGGTGCTGCTAATGTCTGGGCTGGTTCCCTCATCATCCCAGTTGGGTCTTCCCCTGCTCCATCACCTACATAACCAATTCCCCGAATAAATCCACTCTTCTGTCGACCCTTGAAGCTATTCCTGTTTTTCTGATGAGAATTTGATCGACACCGGTGTGTTCCTCCCTTTACTCTGAGGCTGGTACCCAGAAGGCAAGACAGCAAACACAATCTCAAGTCTGGTACCTCCAAAGCCAAACTTGTCCTTTCTACCTTCCTGCTGGCTAGACGGTGTGTTCACATCAAGGGGGTGAGAAATTGGCCTTCACTTTGGGGGCTCTCAGAGAATAACTGGTGAGCATCTGAGTCTCTCTGACATGAGTCTCTCGGACCTCCTGAGTTTCTCATGTCCAAGTGGCCAGCGTTTGGCCGGGAGGGAGGGGAGGCCATTTTGGAATGAGGATAGAGGACTCCGTTCACCTCTGTGCCCTGGGGTAATGGAAAGGGTTTGATACAGTATTAGACGCTCTAGAAATAAAACTTAGTCTCGAACATGTGTCAGGACACTTCGCTGCAACAAGAGATCAAAACCTAATCAAATTAATTTAAATGATAATAAAAACTTAGTGGCTCCCGTGACAGGAAGGCCCAGAGGTCGCACGAGCTTCAGACAGGGCTGGGCCTGAGGGTTCACGTAACGCTTCAGGAATCTGCTCCCTCTCTCTTCACTGCTCGGATCTGCTTTGCTTTGCTTTGGTTTCCGTCTCCAGCAGCTCCCGGTTCTGTGGGATTTTAATGCCCTCGCTCTCAGGAGAGACATTTCCTCTTTCTCGTGTCACTACCAGGGCTCAAGCGAGGACTCTGGTTGGTCCTGCCTGGATCGGTACCCATCCCCAGAACTATCTGTCACTCCATCCCTGGCGACCAGAGGTCCTGGGAGCACGCCACTCTTCAGCCACCTGTACCCGGGGCGGTAGAGTCCCAGGCAAGTGACCACAGCCCACGGGGTGCTGTGAGGCCGTTGGGCACCGAGGGAGACGTAGCTGAAGCAGGAGACGGGCATGGAGGTCTGAGCCCAACACCGACTCACTGAGAGCTCCGGCAGGCGTTCTAGCTTTCATCCTTGGTCTCCTCATTTGTAAGACATGCAGATTGGGTTTAGAATGAAAATTTGTAAGCACTTTGAACCCGCAAACTCTCTATTTAAGCGTCACGCAAAACATACATGCAAAACTAGCGACGCCGGCTGGAGAGGTGACGGGGCGGGGGGGGGGAGGCTGCAGCCCACCTGCTCTTCTCCGCCTCCTCCCCCCCCACGTGGGGCTCCTCGGAACCCCGCTTGAGAAACCTGAGGGAGCTGCTCTCCAAGGCCTCTTCCAGCCTGAACTTTGGGGAATTCTACGTAGGTCGTCCAACCCTCTTTAATCTAATTTTTCTCACTTTCCCTCTGTTTATTTTTTGGCTAAAATCATGGACATTGGCTAGGTATGAGAGGCCACTTAGGAAAAATAATCATTTATTTAAATGCCCGGCCAATTTACTTTGGCCTATTTGGAGCTTGTTTTTCCTGATGGAGAGGGAATAAATTTCTCAAACCCACTTTTAAGTCCAGGCTAGAAAAGGTGAGTGTACAAGTGAGGAAAAGCCGGGAACGGAAGTTGCCCAAGCTGAGCGGAGCCGGAAGCCGTAAATCCAAGCCACCTGCCTCCCCTCAGATGTGCGCCCCGCTGGCGTCCAGGGCCAAGAGCGCTCTCTGGAACGGATGGCCTGGGAGGATGTTGTGGGTTTTGGCTTCGCCGCTTGTGAAAACTTGCTTTCGGGGAGACCCCTTCAGCTCCAATCTGAGTGTCCTTTATTGCCACAGAGTATCAGGCGAGAGGAAGGAGAGAGGCCGGGACGTGGCCTTCCTCCAGCCAGAGGCCGGGCCCGGGAGGGGTCCTTGGAGCCAGGCAGCACCGAGGCTGGGGCTGCTGCTTCCCTTTTCCCGGTGATTGTTAATTCGGAAAAGGGCTAAAGAGAGGCTAGAGGTCCGACACGCTTGGGGGGTGCCGAGGTCCATCAGTGGTGGTCTTCTTGCCTGGGGACCTCAGAATGAGCAGGTGACCGACGGGTGACACTGCAGGGGAAGGCCGGCCTCCAGCTGTGGTGCACGGCAGGCTGTTCCTGGCTGGGGTCTGGTGGGATGGGTCGGGCAGGCTCCGGGCCATACCCGCTGTTAACGAGTGTAGATAACTGTCCCCGCTTTGCGAGGTGTGGGGAGTCAAACCAGATAGACGCGTCCATGCCGGGCAGGAGCGCAGTGCGGGAGGGATGACCCTGGCGGAGCTGAAGGGAAGGGAAGAGAAGGAAAGGGAACCTTCTAGAAGACGAGGGGAGTGTGACCACGTCCCGTGGCCTGATGCACCCGCAGAGGTTGGAAGGCTGAGCACAGGGTTGCCGGGAGCAACGCTTGCTCCTGTGTGACGCGGCCACCGAGCCCGAGTTAAAGAGGAGAAGCTGGAGACTTGTCTAAGTGGCCACTGGCCCAGCGGGAGGCGGTGGGGCAAGAAGGAAGGAGCGGTGGGGCTCAGACGCTCTTAGCGAGGAAAGGGACATTCCGGGAGAGCCTGCTGCGCCCCGGTCTCCGTGCGAGGTGCTTTGCACTACGTTCTCACTGAACGCTTGCTTGCGCCCGGGTGGACGGCCCCTGCCTTCTTCCAGTTGCTCGAGGCCATAAACTTTGGAGACATCCTCTTTCGCTCACGCCGCGTATCCAGGCCATAAGGAAATCACGTTAGCGCTCTTCCTTTAGAAGCTATCAGAATTCAGCCCCTGTCTCCCTTCACCGTGGCCAGCCTGGCCCAGGCCACCCTCTCTCCCAGATCCCGCCCCTGCACACTGTCCTCCGTTCCGCAGCCTGGGGGACGGGCTGAGAATCCAAGCGGGATCACCTAAACCCTTTGCTTAAAATCCTGCAGCAGCACCCCGTATCACTAAGGTAAAACCAACACCCTACCTTGTGTCTCTAGCAACCACGCTGATTGCATCCTTCCATTACTCCCCAGCCTCCTGTCTGACTTCTCCCCTACCCATTCCGGCTTCCTTCCTCTTCCTCAAACTCATCACGCATGTTCCTGCCTCAGGACCTTTGCTCTAGCTGTGCCCTCTGCCGGGAACACTCCTCTGGCAGGCATCCCGTCATCTGGGTCTCTTATCTTCAGGTCTTGGCTCTTGAACGTTGCACTCACTACCCTATTGAATTATGTGACCTGATACTCCATCGGGCAGTCAGTCAACTGGCCGTGGCCTCTGCCTTTTCTCACAGCGATGGCCACTTTCTGTCACAGTACCTATTTCCTTACTCATTCTCTTGATTCTTCATGTTCTCTTGCTAGAAATAAGCTCCATGAGGGCAGACGGCCTCCGTTTCACTGACAAGTTCCAAGGAGTCAGATCAGTGCCTGACGTTCAGTAGGTGCTCAATAAATTTGCATCCAAGGGCCAGGAGCAGGGATTCGGCCGATGCTCCGAATCGGTGGTAGAGCCATCAGGGGGACTCGGGGCTGCTCAGGGGCAGGTGCTGGCTTCTCGCTGCCCCACATGAGTGGGAATGAGAAGTCAATGGAACCCTTCGTGGAGGATGGCGTGGCCGGTGGCATTCGACACGGATTTTCCATTAGTCCTGCCGACGTGGGGCCGCACGGCAGATTCTGCTGTAGAGAAGAAAGTGAGCTTTTCTTGCCCCATTTTGTTGCTGCAGTTTTTAAAAATAAACAAATGAATAAAACTGATGGCTGAGAAGACATCCTGCGTATGCTTGCCCGTGCGGGTGCACACGAGCGTGTGTGTGTGTGTACGTGTGTGTGTGTGTGTGTGTGTGTGTGTGTGTGTGTGTAGGCCTTGGCCTTCATCCTAGAACCTTACCTCATTCCACAGGCATTTAACAAAGGCAGCATTATTGAATGCCAGCGAATTATCTGGCAGCAGAGGAGAGACGGGGAGGTGCATGGGGACAGCGCACCTGACAGGATGAAACGTTAGTCACTCACAGATGTCTTTCAGAAGGGGGACTAGTCAACAAGTGCTGCTTTACGAGCTCCCCGTGGAAACCCTTTATTTCCTGCAAGGTTTCAGACCCGAGAGGCAAGGCTGAATTTGCGAGAAGGAGCCTCAGAAGTCGGCAGTGCTGCCTGGAGGTCTCCGGAATGGCCGCCCTGGACCTGCTCCCGCAACCACCACCTGCAGTCGGGGGCGAAGCACGGGGGCGTTGGCGCCGGGAGTGGGTCAGCTGGCTCCCCGTGCTCTGGGTTAACACTGGGCCTTCAGCGGTTAAACCTAAGGCCTGTTCCCAAGTAGGGAGGGAGTGTCGCTGCCACCATGATCCTACCGAGCCAGAAGTTTGGGTGGGGAGGAGGCAGGCACTGCTACAGGGAAACTGAGGGCAGTCCTCGCTCTGAGTTACATCACTCACTGGGCCAGATGCTTGCTCTCCATGTGCAGGCTTGGATATAAGCCAGGGAGGGATGTTTTGCTAAAATTCAGGGGCTCTACGCAATGCTTTGTTCAGGAGTGAGCCACACCTTCTAGATGCCTCGATGTATGAGGTGAGCAAGACCACAAGCGCTCTCGGTGATCCGAAGAGGGAAGAGCTTGCTCCGGCTTTCTCCCAAATCACAGGCAGTGGCTGACGGTAGGGTGCAGCTGGACAAGCTGCTGTTACAACAGAAACTAAATTTATTTTGCTCAGAAATCAAATGATTTATCCCTCTCCCCCCCTCAAAAAAAAAAAAACCTTTCCAAACTACTGAAGACACCAGGGATGATATCAAAATGAGATCTTCAGAGAGATGCATTTTCTTATACAACAGCTGCTTTACAAAATAGTTTCTTCCACAGAAGAAACATCCAAATCTCCCTGCTCGTCTCCCCCACCCCTGCCCACAACCCAGTTCACTCGCCTTGGTGTGTAGAAGAGCACAGGGGTTCGCTCAGTCCTAACCCTGTTGTGGTCTCCACACTTGCCAAATGCTATCTCTGACATACCAGACATACTGCCCCACCTGAGATTGTAGGCTCGGCGTCATAAAACACGTCTGGTAAGATACCTTCCTGGTCTCACCACTGCTTTTCCAAATCTCCTTATCGTAAATGCTGATTGTGTCTGCTCTCTGGTCTATGGTGACTTGGGACATTGTCTATGCCAATAGTTCGGAGACTTCAGCTTGCACCAGATCCCCTGCGGGGCTGGTTATGATACAGTTCTCCCGGCCACCATCACCCAACCCCTTAATGCCCTGATTCCAGAGATCTGGGTGGGGCTCAGAAATCTGCATTTCTGACAAGTTCCCCGGGGATGTTGATGTTGCCCGCTCTGGGCTCACAGACTTTGAGAACCTCTGTTCTCTGCTTCCTACTTTGATTGCACTTCGAGAAAGAAGTAAACAACAGTTGTCTTAGAACTGAACCCACGTGGAATCGGCAACGTTGGCCCAGCTCTGAGGCCAAAGAGCAGCTGGAGGACTGGCTGGGAAGTGAGGGCTGGGACTGAAGGTGAAGGTAGGTGTAGTAGTTCATGTTCCTCAGGGGTCTTGAAAGACCCTTCTCCATAGAGGAAAAACCCAAACAGTGAAATGATGAGTATCAGTTTGGATTTCTTCAGTCATGAGGAACAACAACCACAACAACAACAAAATATAGAGGGCATTTACTGGCTGTTACAATCGAAAAGTCTAAAGATGGCTGATTTCAGGCATGGCTTGATCCAGAAGATTAAATGAGTTTTTCTCTATACTGCTGTCCTTGGCTTCCTCTCTGTGTGCTCTATTCTCAAATGGACTCTTCCATCTGGGTGATGAAATGAACTAGATCCAGTCCCTCTCATTGGTCAAACTCTTGGGGAAGCATGCTGCAACAGCGGCTTGGGAAATAGCCCACAGGGGTCATGCCCTCCCTGTGTTCCAGAATACAGAAGATGGGCAAGGCATGGACGGATCCACAATGTGTGAACCATAATGGCCATTACTACTTGAACACCGAGGAAAGTTTGTGACAATTTAAAAATAGCCCCGTCCTATGTTTATTATCAAAGCTTCCTATTATGCAAACCTACCTCCATTCAACTGAGAAAAATGACACCTTTTACCTTGGGAACTGTCACTCTACTTTCATCTCCTTTGCCACCATCAAGTGTGAAGTGGTGGGCTTGATGGTGGAAACCTGTCATTTTAATGGGAGAATTTGCCAGAGGGAGTGGCATAGGCAAAGCAAAATTGTAGCCATCATTCTCCCCTGGATCTACAATAACTTAAAAAAAAAAAAAAAAAACCACAAAACTTTCCTTCAGCTGAAAAGCACCTGCCTGGCTGCAGAGGCAACAGGAGACTCTAAGGGGACATAATGGTATTCTCCGTGCTATTTTCAGTCCCGTGGAGTTTTCATTTAGTTCTTCATGTAATAGGCACATGTACAAAAGCAATTAAACTAGAACAAAGCGGAAAATAACAGCAGGCAACTTGCTGCCTTCAGTTACAGTGCTCCCAATCTGGAACACTGTCAGTCACCGGTGGGGCCTGCAGAATTAAATTAGTTGAGGGGAAAAAAAAAAAAAAATTTTTTTTTTTTTTTTTGGCTGAGTCAGCATCCAAATATAGGAATCCTTCTGAAGGATTGCAGGTTTCTCAGAGGGCTATGCTGGAGGCCAGGAGTAGATTGATTTCTAAAAGTCTATCCAGGAACAAAGAATTATTACAAAATGTGCTAGTTTCCTGAGTCGGGGTCTGGAAAAACCATTTCTGGGCCCTGGAATCATGCTTCCCTCTTGGAGACCCTGGACGTTGTCTTTATTTCTTCCTGCTACACCATCACAATTACCATGCTCCCGGGACTACCGCTGCTAAGGAGGGGCGGGGGTCCTGTTTTTGCTGAGTTAGGTGACAGTTCACGGGAACCCAAACTCACTCACGATTAGGTGGGGTCTCAGAAAGACTGGAGGTTAATGGGACCAGAGGGAGAGAAACTGCTGGACTTCAGACACTGGCTACTATCAACACCCACTTGTAGGCCTTCTCTCCCACCAACTCTCTCCTCTACACGGTCGCCACCTGCTGACGACAGGTTCCCACAGATGGTGGATGATGGCCACCAAAGGCCTCTGATTCATGCCCTCCAGTATCTATGACCTAAGAGGTGAGACACTCCCTCCTCTCTCTGCTTGAGAACAAATCGCGCAAAAAAGGAGCCCACAGAGGAGGGGAGAGAAGAGTGCCCTGGGAGCGGAATACCCCAGAAGTCCAGGTCCCGGAAAGCAGAGTGGGAGAGAGCGCCGAGGCGGCGGCAATTGTCCCAAAGATAGAACACCACAGAGCGATCAAACAGAAAGGGACAGAAGAGTTCCTCATGAAGTCTGTGACACACCGAAGTCAATGTCACATTCATCTGGGCACATACCCTGCGGAGGTGTAAACATGAATCACAGTCCTTCTCCTGAATTTCCGTGCCCTAGTGTTGTCACAGGACGCATTACTGTGGTGAGTGCTGATATATTTGTGGCTGTACGTGTCGGTGGGTCATGTGGTTAATGGTGTTAATCAACATAAAACAAAATTTGATACAGGACCCAGGAACAACAGAGAAATAAATCCCAGAAGCAAGCCATAATGGGCCTCGCTTGAGTCATAGGCCCCACCCTCCCTTACCTCATCCCCGGAAGAGATGACAAAGTACCATAGTTGGCCAGGCTGAGCCACGTTGGGGACTCCTGTGGGCAAGGGGCCTAGCGAGAGCCCCACTGGGGTTACATAACCGGGTCCGGGGAGAAGTTGTTTTTCAAGGAAGAGCACAAAGAACAGTGTGTATAAGACCAACAAGAATGGATCCAGGAGCACAGCAAAGACAGACACATTCCCAGTCACCCAATAACAACTACTGGTCATTCACATCCACATTTCTGTCGCACCGACGACGCATCACACCTGTGTTTGGTCTCGGGTGTGCAAAGGTAAGTGGGACAAGGCGGGAACCCTTCAGAGTTCAGACTGCTGGGTTGACAGGTGAAAATAAATCAGGTACCTGGGATGAGTGCTAAAGGGGAGGGCTTGGCAAAGTGGTGGAGGAGAAGAAGGGAAAAGGGATGAATTCTGCTGGGAACGAGGGATCGGGCTGAGCTTTATGGGAATCGAAGTTTCAAGGAGGGCTTTGAGGGAGCGTAAGAGGTTCCCAGCAGCACCAGATGGATTCCCAAGGAAGTCTCCCCAACTCAACTGACCATTAAGCCCGTTTTGTTGGAGAATATTACAGGTTAGCGTGACGTAGGACAAGACTTGGGAAATACAGAGCTAGTCCTAATCTCAAATACAAAACTAAAGCTTCTAGAAATCAATTTGACCAAAGTCACCCTGCCAGAGGGGGCAGGCTTCTGACTCTCCTGAGGTGCTTCTTCCATTCCCCCACATAAAATACCGAGTATCGGGGTCGAGAAGAAGGCAGTCCTGGTTCGCAGTAGTCAGGTCTGGAGGACCAGCTCCGACCACAGCTGTCCTGTGCCCGGGCATTACAGACTCGGTAGCCTCGAAGATGTCTCAGGGGCAAGTGCTCCCTGGGCCTTGTAAATTCATGAACACGTTGTTGGAACAAATCTGTTTCAGAAAAACACAACCGGCCCGCACAGACCCGCGAGTGCCCCTGCATGTTGCATCCAACAACCGATGGGTGTTGAATCACTGTTTAATTAAATCGCCGATGGCCGTGTTTTCACGGGGCCCATTTCCTTATCGGAGCGGTGCCTCGCGGTAAAGGCTGGCCCTGTGGTTTCCAGCAGAAAACAGAGCACTGGGCCGAGGGGCCCTGTTTTACTCACATGAACCGGTGGGGCCCACAGCCCAGCGCTTGGGAGAGGCCTGCCTGGAAGCCGCGGCCCGAGTCCCCTGCTGCGGCATTTTCCCCGGGGAAGGCTGCAGACCCGGTTTCCTGACCAGAGGCCCAGGGCCCCAGGCCAAGCCAGTGCGGGGTCCGGGCCGGATGAGCCAGACGGGCAAGAGGTGCGGGCTGGAAGCAGGAACCAGAGAGAGCAGGAGCAGCGGCTCGAGCCTCCCCGGCACAGGTGCGGGCGGCTCCGTGTCCCTCCGTGCAGGTGCCCGGGCTCCCCCCGCGCCCCGCCCCGCCGTCCCTGGCAGCGGGCAGCAGGTGGGCCGTATTATTCAATATCCGCCTCACCTGTGGGAACGCGGTCCCGGACCGGCGCAGAGACAAAGCATCCCTCGTCCCTGGATGGCTGGCCAGAGGGCACACGTGCCCCCCCCCCCCAGCAGAGGCTCACTGGAATGGCCTGTCATTCCCGGGGACAGAACAACCCTGACAACTGTCAACACTAGGGAAACACTGTCCAAGGCACAGTAAACCAGCCGTGTTAAGATGTGAAACGAACCTCCACTCTCCGCAGTGCGATAAAGATTCCCGACTGTCACCTCGGGAGAAAATATACCATAAAACCTGGGGGTGCCACCTCCCCCAGGGACCTTCCCCACTCGAGCCCAGGCCTCTCACTTCTGACAACCCGTTCGCTTTTTGTGCTGTGCTCCTGTCCTTGGTCTGCAGCAGTCAGAGAACGGAGTCCCTGTCAGGGACCCAGCCCTCTAGTAAGACTGGCTTGGGTGTTTTTTGTGGTTTTAGAGAAAGTCTCTCCATGATAGGATTCCTGGTTCTGCCGTTAACCGGTTGTGCGACCCCGGGCACATTATTTAACCTCTGTGAAACAACAATCGAGCATCTCAGAAAATGACTGCATGGGATGCCGTCTGCGAAGTGCTGAGAACAGCACCGGGACGCAGCAGGTGCTCCGAATGGCGGCTGTTAATGTCGTTTTTATTATTAAAACACAGTCCTTGGCTTTGAACAGCTCACAGCCTAATGGGAAAAGCAGACCTAGGTGTGACTCATGCAGGGTATAATAGAACAGTTGTATAAGTGTAGGTTGTGATTATTTCTGGGTTTAGGATCACTTTTGTATAATCTGTTCCCTGTGGTGGTTTTGGTCCAGCTCGACAGTGACAGCATTTGGAAAAATTCCGGGGGAAAAGCACAGATTCTCATCAGGCTGGGAAGGTGTTCTGGATTTTAAAGCACATCAAGATCTTTGTCTAATAGGGAAGGGCAGGAGGGACATGGTGATGCCAGAGCTTTAGGCAGCTTGGACCTCAACTTTGTACTAGGGGAGCTTTTAAAATTCCTGTGCCCATTCAACCAAGATGCCAAGACAATTCAAAGGAGAAAGAATAGTCTCTTCAACAAACGGGGCTGGAACAATTAGATATCTGTAAGCAAAACCCCACAGCTTACAGAAAAATAAACTCAAAATGGATCATAGACCTAAATGTAAGATATAAAACTGTAATGTTTCTAGCAGGAAACATACGAGAAAACACTCATGACTTGAGTTGGTTAAAGAAATGTTTAGATATGACAAAAAAGCATAATGCATAAGATGAAAAATTGATATTTTGTTCTGCATCAACATTAAAATGTGAATGAAAAGACTAGGTAATACTTTGCAATCATATACCTGATACAAGGCTTGTTTCTAGAATACATAAAGAACTCTTACAAGTCAACAGAAGAAGACAATCTGATGAAAAAAAAAGGGCAAAAAATTTGAATAGGTATTTCATGAAAGAAGATATATAAACGGCTAAGAAACACTCGAAAAGATAGTCAATATTATTGTCATCAGGGAAACACAAAATAACAATTAAAAACACTAAGAGCACTATCTGATTGCATGGATGTAGAGAAGACAGAGCCCTCAATCATGGGTATTGGGAATGTAGAAGGTGCACACTAGAATGCAGTTAGGTAGTTTTTTAAAAAGTTAAACATAAGCCTATCATATAATCTAACAATTCTGCTCTGTATATTTGTATACACCTAAGAGACATGTAAACATGTTTCTACACAGAGGCATGCAAACCAATGTCCATAGCAACATTATTTCTAATAGCCCCAAACTGGAAACAACCCAAATGTCTGTCAACTGCAGAAGAGATTAAAAAAAAAAAATACCTGTGGTCTATCCATACAGTGGAATACTGTTCATCAATAAAAAAAGAACACACTGTAACATGAATGAGCCTCACCCTCTTAAGGGACCTAAAAGAAGCCAGATGCAGAAGACTACATATGGTCAGATTCTGTTTAAAGAGAAGATAAATTGATAGAGACAGAAAGTAGATTAGTGGCTATCTGGGCCCAGAGGTAGAAGGAAAGATTGACTGAAAATTTGTAGGAGGGAACTTTTGGGGATCATGGAAATGTTCTAAAACTGGATCATGGTGATGGCTGCATAATTCTATATTTTTTAAGTAACTGATTTTATAAACAATCAGAATGGGTAAATTTCATGCTATGTGAATTAGACCTCAATAAAGCCGGTTTAAAAATCCCAGTGTTTAAACTTCCCTCCAGATCCATTACATCAGAATCTTTGGGGCCCAGGCACCAGTATTTTTTGAAACCTCCCCAGGGTGTTTCAATGGGCTGCGAATGGGAACCAACGAGGTAGAGGAAAAAGCATGGATTTGAATTGCTTCTCCATAATTCACCAGCTGTGTGACTTAGTGCATATTATTTGATCTCTTCAAATATTATCCTCCTTGTTTTTGCAATGGAGAAATAGCATTTATCTTGTCAAGTTTTTTGTTTGTTTTTTTTTTGAGGCCAAGATGAGATGATGAACATAAAAGATTGCAGAATGATGTCAAGAGGGACAACTGTTAACATCTTGTGTATTCTCTGGGATCAGCAGTCTAGAGATGACAGATATATGATGTGAGCCGAAGACCTGGAAATCAGCCACAGGCTTAGCAAGAGACTCCGAGTACCACACATCCTTGCATCCGGATGCCCTCGGACGCTGGGCTCCAGGGTATAGATGACTACTCTGTCTATGCTAATTTGTGATAATTTAAGACTCTCCTAAAGAGCACATCAATGGGAGGCGTGCCTGGGTGGCTCAGGGGGTTAAGCCACTGCCTTGGGCTCAGGTCATGGTCTCAGGGTCCTGGGATCGAGCCCCACCTCTGGCTCCATGCTTGGCGGGGAGCCTGCTTCCCCCTCTGTCTCTGCCTGCCTCTCTGCCTACTTGTGATCTCTCTGTCTCTGCCAAATAAGTAAATAAAATCTATTTAAAAAAAAAAAAAAAGCACATCAATGAGACCAGGCTTCCAACACGAATAGACCAAACAATCCAAAAGTTTTCTTTAGATTAAAAATATCTAGGTGTCATCAATAATTCAGGATAGTTTTGCAACTGGAAATAGGGCCAGAGAGTTGAGCTTCTGATCCATCAAAATCCTCAGCCTAGCCTCTCATAACTACTATAAAGATATTCACATTGTGTCAATTCGGGTGTGTTCAGCTGCAAGTAACAGTATATTTGATTTGTAATGCCTTAAATTAGGTTTAATTTTTCATTTAGCAGATAGTCTCGAATGAAGTAATCTGACTTTGCTTTGGAAAGTCAGCAGTGCAATGAAGGATCAGGCCCTTTAAATTCTTGACCTTTATCATTCGTCCCACCCCTTGTGTTGGCAACAACCCCTCTCCTCAGGGTCAGAAAATGGCAGCCAGATCCCCCAACCACTCAATCCCATGTGTCACGGGACAGCATCCCAAGGAGAAAACTGGGCCGGGGGTGGGAGGGGGCCAGTGTCACAAAGGTTGCCTCTTCACACACTTCTTCTGATTAGGAAGGAATGAACACTTTTTCGCAGAAGTCCAAAGATGCCTACACTTTATGTTACCTTGGCTCAAACTGGGTCAAATGTCCACCCTGTTCACAAGGAAGAAGGAGGAATGGTTGTTGGAGAGACAACCGCGAACATCTGCTATGTCACTTATCTTCATATGGTGTTTTATAGCTATGCATATGTAGTAGACAATGTTCCTAATTACAGGCAACAGAAAATGTTACTGGCTAATTTAACCAGAAAATGACTTTATTCATAGGATTTTGAGTAATTCAGAGTTGTCGGGATGTCTGAAGAATGAAGCTTGAGGTTAAGCTGCCAGAAACAATGTCCAAATACATCCGAGCTATTCTGACGAAGAAGCCTCTGCTGTTCTCCGTCACCACATGCAGAATTTCCAGCCTGCGCCACTGCTGTTTCCCTGAGGAGAACTCCATCTTGCTGTCACTGTTATGGCCACCGCCATCACACACAGAGAGAGAGAGAGAGTGCGTACCCGTTCCCCAATCTTGGCTGGTGTGTCGCTCGCTCCCAAGTCCAAGTATCCTGTAGGGGCATCTGATTGGCGGAGCCCAGGTCATATGACTTTGCCTGGCTGCAAAGAGGTCTGGGAAGGTATCTGGCATTTTGGGTTCTTCTAATGGAATCAGGTCTTTGTCCTCCACCAAGACTCATAAAGTAGAGATTTGACAACTTAGAGCTTTAGACCATAGGCACCTAGAGCGAATTACACAGGGCTACCTCAATTTTAATAATCTCATCTAATTCACAACCTTTGCAGTCACCCTCGGGTTATAAATAAAAAAGGTTCAGAGGTCACTTGGCAGGTCCAAAAGTCTAAGCTCTATAGGAACACGCAAGTTAGTGAAGATTAATGTCCAAGGATGGTCACTGTGCGTTGTTACAGCCCATGAACTGAAGACAAACCAGACGCCCCTCACGGAGGTATCTATTAATAAATTGTGGTATATTTCCAAAATGGATTACTGTGTAGCCTTTTTAAAAATGGGGTAGATTTATATGAGTTGATTGAAAAAGATCTATAAGATGTTCCAAAATGAAACGTAGAACATAACTCCACTCCTGTTTGGAGAAACTCAAATTATACACAAGCCCTCCCCGATGCCAAACCCTTAACGGCACTTGTCCCAGGGGTTGTGAATAATGGCAGCTTGCACTTCTTCTGTCATATATTTTTGCAGTTTTTTAAACCACAGAACACCTGATACATGCCTTAATTGAACCAAATGGTTTGTCCCTCAGTCATCCACATTGCTCAGTGTCTCAGCTGTTGTGAGGACGGCAGGTGGGGGCTTGTCTGTGCTGGAGGACAGGTGTGCCTCTAAGGTTGAGACACTGAGGTGAAAATTAATGAGTGCCTCAAAAAGCATGGTCAGTGGGAGAGGAGAAAGGGCAGGGAGCTCGGTTTTCCATGAGAGGCTGGGTCAGCAGCACTGAGGCAGGAGGGGTGGGTCACTGGCTAGAGCCCATGGAGGTCAGGGATCAAGAGCGGGTCCCAGGCAGCCAGGGAGTTGGGTACAAATCCTGTCACAGATCAGGACAGAATCCCGCAGGCCCAGGCATGGTCAAGACTTTTCCTCAGGCACAGATAGGCAGCTGCCGGTTACTTTGTGAGATGCTGGCTTTCTATTTACTGGTACTAACAATATTGATGAAAAATGTTCCTGGCTGTAGGAATCCTACATTCCAACACCATAAAGGGTACAAGAGGGGGTACAGCCTTCGTGGAGATGAGCATGGACATGGACTTAGTGATTTCTCAGTCAGTGTAGACAGGGTTGGTCTCGTATGACTCCAGGGGAGAATCTCTAGTTGAATGGCTGGTTTTTGTCAAGTTCCCTTGAAAGAAGTGACTTCAGTATTGGTGGGGACATCCCAACCTAGGCTTCTCCCTCATCTGCCTTTGTTCTGGACTTCAGCTGTGGGAATCATGGTGGGAACCCATCATGCTCCAACTCTGAAGTTCTTAGAGGATGCTCAGGCTTCTCTTGTAGGAGAGCAAAGGAAGAACGTGTATGATGAACCAACAGTACTCCAGCGGGTGCTGTAAATCCTGCTGATGTGTCAAAGTGGGCAGTATTGCATGTTAGCAATCAGAATGCCTGACTCATATGAACACAGGAGGACAGCTGAGGAAGGAGACCCTGGCTGAAGGGTCCGCCTTGTTGTCCTCTTTCCTTTGGTTGGAAGCTTGATGTTGGTAGCTCACTCTCCACACTCCCTAGCACCGTGTGGTGTCTGTCAGTCTGTCAGTGCAGGCATCACAAGTCACTGGTGTTAGGTGTGCGTGCAGAGGCGGGAGTCTAGAAAAATCATTTGGGCCAATTCAGGAGCGTTTCCCCTGGAATGATCCTGCAACATCCGTGTGGACTTCAGACTCAGTCTCCTTGGTCAGTCCCCACGCCGAAGACACGACTTCAGGGCACTCTGCAGAACAATCTGGCATGTACCACACTGTTGGGTTTTTGTCATTCTCCACTTTTTTAAAAAAATTACTTATTTGTTTATTTTAATATTTTAAAAAATATTTTCTTTATTTATTTGAGATAGAGAGTGAGAGAGAGCATGAGAGGGGAGAAGGTCAGAGGAAGAAGCAGATCCCCATAGTCGGGACTCAATCCCAGGACTCCGGGATCATGACCTGAGCCGAAGGCAGTTGCTTAACCAACAGAGCCACCCAGGCACCCTCGTTCCCTGTTTCTTGTTTTGCTTTGCTTTCCAACATCAAGATACCCTAAGCCACTAGACAGAGCTTCTGTCCAGTATCTTCCTGTGAACAATCTCCAGGTGTGCTGTTTGCAGTCTGTTCAAAACATAAAAAAACGTCATCAGTCTTCGGAGCCAACATAGCGTTAACACTGCAGAGTGCAAGCTCAGACGGCCTGGAATTGAATCCTGCCTCTACCCTGTGGGCAGACTTCTTAACTTCCTTGTGCCTCAGTTTTCCCATCTGTACAATGGGATGTTGTGAGGATTAAATTAGTGTTTTGTTTTTTTTTTTTTTTTTTAACCAACGTGTATGCAGTAATGCCTAGCATACAGTAAGTGCTGAATGAATGGTAAGTGTTGTCATCATTCAAAAGTCTTGTTGGCGACCTCCTTAGGACCTCACAGGGTGGCAGGAATGGGATGGACGGCCTCGAGCATCACAGGGGATGCTCGTCTTCGCAGATGGACAGATGGGCTTGGCTCAGTGCAATCCCAGGTCAGTGGGCTGAGAGGATTATCTCACACAGACTAGACTCAGAAACTCACAGAAGCCCCCCTACCAATGTGTTCATTTAAAGCAAGATTTCAAATAGGCCAGGGGGGAACCCAGGTGTTCATGTCGGCGGGTCAGCGTATCCTTCCCGGATTTGAAAGTCTACATGGGAAACTGAGCGTTAACGCGAAGGTTAGTCGGTGAGCATGAAAGTGGACGTGGTAACCTCAAGTTGTACAGATTTCATGCTGCGATCCCCACTCGGGAAGAGAATATTGGGGATCTGCCCACAGAAGGGAGGGCATCTTCTAGTCCTCTGGTCAGCAAACTCTCGCTTGGGAACAGGGCGGACAAATTCAGATTCGTTTCCTTTTTCTCTGCTTGCATCGGGAGTAGCCCATTGTGGTCATACGCTCCCTGCGGACTGTGCAGGATATCAAGCGGGCAGGGTCCAAAGCTTCCGCTGGACCAATACAGTGTTCCAGGACGACCCTTGACCCGGGGTTTGTCTGAGACTGTTTCGACACGGTGGTTCCAGATGCGTCCCTCTCGGACTGAAGGGGTGCCGAGTGGTGTTCCCAGCCACCGAGGGAGGGGATGCTCTGTACGAGAAGATGGAGAAGTGTATTAAGCTGAGTTCTTCTAAAGCCCTTTACGGAGTGAAAGAGTATTCTGTAAGCCACTTGGTGCCCTTGTGTAGGGTACGCTCAGGGTCAACAGAGGGTCAGTGAGCTGCCTTCTAAGCAGTGTGGTTCTACCCAACAGAGCCCCCTGGGTTTACCAAGTTGGGAGCAGAGATTAGAAGGGAGCATTGCAGGGGCGGGTGGGGGGTGTGTCAGGAGGAGAAGGAGGAGAACGGCTCAGACGGGTCGTCAGGAAAACCCGGAGGTGGATGCAGACACTGGCGGGGATTGGGGATGTGAAGTGAGATCTTCCGTTTTGCTCCAGCATTCTTCGGTGAAGCCTGACCTGCAGAGGATGATGTGTGTGTGTGTGTGTGGCTATGGAAGGGACCAAGGGCTCGCAGTCGGCTAGGACTCATCCAAGCCTCTGAGACTGTCTTCGGGATAAGAGGATGCCCCATGGCTGGCTTTCCCACGGGGGAAGCAGTGGGGTTGAAGGCGCTGTTCCTTGAAGTTTGAGCCCAGCTCTCTGTCTTTTGGACTGGTTCTTTCATTCTGCTTTTCCTATGCTCTCTCCATCTCTTCCCTTCCTTCCCTCTCCCTCTCTCCCTCCGCCCCCTCCCCTCCCCAGCAGCATCTCACCTGACTCTCCCTGCAGTGCCCTTAGCCCTGCTCCTCTGGGATTCTGCCTGTTTCCGGAACTATGTTCTCCAATCTCCCCAGTAATTGGGTGAGCTAGGTTAATGGCCTTCCCATGAATTCCTTATTTCATCAATTCATTTATGGTGAAGCTAATTAGAATTGATTTCTGTTGTTTGCAGCCAAGAATTTGGAATGATAAATTCTCATTTTCAAATACCCTCCCCCCTCCTTGGTAATTTACACAAACACAACAGCTACAAGGAATAAGTGAGAAAATCCTGGCCAAGAGACAATTATGGTGAGTGTGGGACAAAGCCAGAGTGATTTTAATACACAAATTTTATGTTGTATGTTTCCATGTCTTTGGTTACAGGTGGGTAGCAAGTTTGGATTCAAGCTTCCTAGTAGCCAAAGCAATGACAGGAACAATTTGTTACACAATTCTGTGCTCATAAGAAAACAAAAGCCAAAAACCCAGTAGCTCCAGGAAGATGTAACTGAGACTAACACCTGAAAACAATGTCTTCCACGGGTTCTCCTAAGGAGAGCACGGACTGAAGTCCATCCTGTATGCTATCCACACAGTAAGTAGAACACAGTTTCATAAAACCACAGGTAAGAAAAACAGAAGCCTTTTCACCAAAGAGGAATTCAGAGAAATCACTTCTATGGAGAGTTAACACCATACAGTTATTGGGATGGTAAGATCTTACAGATCTTGTAAGAGTCAACTTTCAAGCAGCTCTCCTGTAGCGAGGGTATGTTTCCCAACTGATCTTTTGAAGGGTGCCCAGCTGCATTAAATCTCGGATTATACTTTGACAATCACCTGGACTGCAGGTGTCCGGTGCTTTTTGATTAATTGTAAATTCCTACGTTTCCACAGTGGGCTGACCTGGGATTACAGTAACTACTTCTCCTCCTCCTTCTCCCCCTTCCCCTTCTTCTCTTTGGGTGAGATGTTGAGAATCTGACCCGATTATGTTTGGAGGGAAAAGCAGCCGAGCTGTTCTCAGAGGTGTTCAAAGAAAGAACACCATGAACACAGTCAAATCTTTTTCTTAAAAAATAAATTAGGTACATACCCAGGTTCATAGCAACACTATTCACAACACCCAAAAGGGGAAGGCAGCCCAAGGGTCCGTGCACAGACGACCGGATAAGCGAAAATGTGATCTGTCTATACAATAGACTGGAAAGGAAGAAACTTCTGACTCTTGCGACGACCCGGATGAACCATGAAGACACTACGCTGAGTGAGATAAACCGGCCCCCCGAAAGACAAGTGTTGTACGTCTCCTCTCGGGTGAGGTTCCCAGAGTAGTCAGTCATCGCGTCACAAAGTGGGAGGGTGGTTGGCAGGGGCCTGGGGAGGGGCGAGGGGGAGTTAGTGTTGAATGGGGGGCAGTTTCAGTTTGGGGACAAGGTCTGCAGATGCATGGTGGGGACGGCTGTGTGATACTTTGTGCCACCGAGCTGCAAACTTTCATATGATCTGAGGGCTAAATTTTATGTTATATATGTTTTACTGTAATTAAGAAAAAAATGGGAGAAAAAACCCTAACTTGGAATACTCTAAAAAACAGGTGAATGGCCTCAAAGTTTCACACCATAGAGCCCAGCCACAGTAATTTCTACTTGAAAATCTTTAAAAAGTAGGCATCGCCAAAGGCCTACCTTGGCCATTAAAAAAAAAAAAAAATCTCCCCAAGTCTCCTACATTTGGAATGTCCAATTTTGAGCAGTCAAGCGCTGTGGGGAGCCTCCCAAGATAAACTGATTCCGAAACATACACTGGGGTAGGTGAATTTATCAGTTTGCTGCGTTAGGTTGTTGACTGTAGCCAGCTGAGGACAGGATCATACGAACTCCCACCAGCCTGCCTCAGCTATAGGTCCATTTTGCAGACGAGAAAACCAAGACTCGGGACAGACCAAATGGCTTTCTTCGGGTCACACGGAGAGTGAGGCGTGGATCTTGGATTTGAACCAACGTTCTCTACATGTCTTGTGCACAGAGACCTGTAGGACTATCTTGTATTAACACCTAATGACTCCTCAAGCGGTGGCCGTTATCACCCGTTTCCCTTTGCTGGGTTCTCTGGGCTGCGTGGGGCTCGCGCAGGACAACTAGCAAGGCCTCATTCGTGACCGAAGGTGGCCTGCCCTGAGTCCACCAACACCCTCGCAACTCACGCAGGGGGTAGAGTGGACACGACATGCGTGCATTTCCCTCACGAGTTCATTTCCCCCTATCTTCTCCCGAGTCAGTGTTATGGAACATCTACTGGGGGTCACACTGGTCCAAAACCAGGGGCAGAGGGTGGGATTCAAACAGCGCACGAGAACAGACTTGGTGAGTAAGCAAATCTCTGCTTGCCCCGTGCCCGGTCCTCCAGCTTTGGGGCACAGAGCCCCAGGTGGGGAACCCGGTGCAGAAGCAGCCCTCCCTCCGCCAGCTGCCCCCCACCGCTCCCGGGGTGGGGGGGGCAGGGATTTCCCAATAAGCCCGTCCCGCCTTCTACCTCGCTCCCCTCCAGCCCTTGCTAATTGCTTCTAATTATACACCTCATGGGTCCCTCTCCCCCTGGGGTGCGTGTCCGGAAAACACGCTGTGTTCTGTCTCCTCGTGGGCTAATTAGGATTTGCCGCAGGAAGCCTCGGAGCTCGGAGCCCTCTGATGTTCCAGAGACACCGCCCGCGTTTGTCTTTCTCGCTGGTCTTCCTCCACTGTTTGTCTTTCTCTGTGTGGACTCCTCGGCGTCATCAGCAGTCAGGTGCCGCTGGCCCGTGGCCAGATGGAAGGGGTCTCTCCTCTCATTGTTCCGGAGCCTGGTTGGCTGGCAGCCCCCATAGGGTGCTTTGCGGAGTGTGCAGAGCGCTCACCTGAGGCCGCCCTCCCCTCTCTGCACTCCCTCGGCACGAGCTGCGCGCCAGGAGGGCTCGGGGCATGTTCCGGAGTGGGAAGTCAGGGGTCTCCGTGGATTCTCCGACCGTGGAACATGAGCACCTCTGACTTTCTGACACTGTGTCTTCGGCCCCGTGGCTGCGCGCCGTCGGTAGGAACTCCCGGCGAGTGTGAGTCTCAGCCACGCAGTGACGGGCCTCCTCGGGGTTCAAGCTAGGATCCCTTCAGTATCCGTGGGCAGGTCACTGCCCTGCTCGGCAGCCCCTTTGTGCCACTTGCAAAGTGGTTTACTACTAATGATGTACTATATGCTGGCTAATTGAGCATGATAATAATAAAAATAAGATGTTTTACTGCGTGTCAGTCTTCATTTCACCAACCCTTTGTTCACTTGGAGTTGCAGAGATTTGATGAGTGCCGTGGGCATACAGATTGTGCAAAGCCCGAGCTGGTCTTTAGTTAGCCTCATGCTACCCTCACCAAAGGGTTGCCTGGAATCACCCCCTTCAACGCCCCCGACTTTTAAAGAGCTGACCGCAAATGAAATATGCTCTCACCTGCACGTGGGTTTGCGACTTCCCTTCCCTATCCTCTGCCTCCAAGACTCTCTTGGCTGCCACCTCACTGCCCTTTCTCTTGGAAGGCATGTTCTCTGCTCTCTTCCTCCTGTGGGGGGTTCGTCATATGCCTTCTTCAATGCTAATATTACTCTCCTCAAGAGCAGAACGCTCAGCCGTGTTGCTCGGGCAGATCTTTAAAATCCAAAGTAGTATATGAAGGTAAAACTTAAATTCTTACAAGCATTTGATATTCATCCCAGGGATCCAGAAATAGACTCCCTTCTCAGAGAAGACAGGGACCGGCTACCATGGCACCGCTTGCCTTGGCTTGAAGGGAGCCATTTTGGACAGCAATGTGAGCTTCCTTTCTTCTTTTCTCTTGCCTCTGTGAAGAAGGAAGTGCCAGGGACCTGCCCACCCCCTCAGCCAACCCAGTACTCCCTGTTCAGGTGCTTCTGCCAACTAATTAACACCTCCTTCACAAGCTGTAAATTGGACGGCAGATGCACATGAACGCAGAACCCAGTGGGGAGTCTCCTGCTTTCTCTCTACATAGATTTCATAAAAGGCAGGAAGTGAAGTCAAGCCGGCTGATGGGAAATTCATTTTGCCATCATGGCCACCCCCAGAATCTCAAATGAATGCACGGGGTTCTAACACAAAATAAATCTCACATATCTTTGGAGGAGAGGCCCATGTTGGTTGGTTTTCAAACGTCACCCCGCGGGTTCTTGAAGTCCCGCAAAAATTACTGAACACCTTTGGGCAGCGCTCGGATGGTACCCGGGGTGCAGGCACATTGGCAGACCTGCCCCGAGCCCTGAACGTCATCCTCCCGACCCTCCAAGGACCAGGGTCTCGATCATTACATCCCTGCCTCTGGTCTCAATCTGCTCCAATCTGTCCTTTATTTCGCTGCCAGGGTTCTGTCTATGAGCCAAAGAGCATCATGTCACTGGCTTAAAATAGTTTTTTGCCTCTCCAGATCCCAGAGGATGGATTCGAAACTATGGCGGGGGGGGGGCACAGCCCCGAGGACGTCTCCTGCTTGCCTCTCTCGATGTGCCTTCATACTCCACGCACCCGAGCCAGACTGAACGGACTGTGGCCTCGGCCCCGGCAGGCTTTCCCCACGGCTCTGCCTTTTAGATCTCTGTTCCTGTCCCATTCTCGCTCCAGAAGCCATAATTCCTACTTTCTCCAAAGAACTCGGCAAGAATTTTTTCCCTGCCCTTCCATTCAGTCCACGCCAATTCAATCCTATTCGATCCGACAAAGTCTACTGAGTAACTAACTTTTCTGGGTCCAACACTCTGTCGCGCTCAGGAGACAGAAAGGTAAGTTAAGCCGCAAGCTCTCTCTCCAAGGAGCTTACAAGATGGTGGAGTAGGAGAGACATTCGTAAATAACTATAATAAACTCCAGCTGGTCCTCCTGGAGGTCATGCCTCCAGGCCTGGGGTGACACAGAATAATTAATTCTGCAGAAATGGCAGCAGGCGTGGGGGAGGGCACACATGTGGGGGGAAGACTTCAGAGCAGAGGCTGACATGGGAATGGAGCAACCCTAGCTTTCTCATCCCTTCATTTGGTTCCGTGTTTCCTGGTGCATTGAGGGCAGCGATTTGGGAAACATGGGGAGAAAGAGCACAGAGATGGGTGCACCCACTTACATAGGATGGGCCCAGAGTGCTGAGAATATGAAGTATAATAGATATTGGGAGATGTGAAGAACTAAGCTTTGCAATATGTCAGAAATTGGCTAACGTCCCTTTAAGTAGAGCTCGTCTGCCATTCGGAGGGGGAGATGGTTTTGTACAAACACACAAGAACACAGCTCTAGCGAATGGCTAAACATAGTCTGTTGTGTGTGCAAGCAAAAATACAGAGGTTCTCAGTGTGTTGCTGGAAGTCTTAACCGAAACTTGAGAAAATTCTGAACATGTAGGTAACGTGGGATGTAATGAAATAAGCAGGTGACCCCAAATATAATGGGGAAATAGTCAAGTCTTCGCTTTCTCCTTCCTGAGAAGCAAGTGATGGCCTTGACCGGGATGTGCAAGGGAATAACCAGTGTGCGAGTGTGGCCACTGTCTGCACACCCACGCAGCTTGGCCTGTGGGGCCATGTCTGCTTCTCGATGTAGGTGTCTCTGTCTGGTTCTCAAAGTGTGGGTCCTGGTCAGCCTTGACAGCATCATCTAGGGGCTGGTTCGAAACGCAGAGACTCAGGTCCTGGCCCAGACCCACTGACTCACAAACTGTGTTTTCCCTGGATCCTCAAATAATTCAAATGCACATTAAAGTCTGCCAATCCCTGTGTCCCCTCGTTCAACGTCACAGCAGCTTTACGGGGTTCTCAATGCTCAGCCTCGGGATTTGGGCACATGGGAAAGGCCTGAGCTTATCCCCACGGAAGTGTGGGCGTCATGCGTGTAAGCGCCGTCATGGAGAGAGGGACCTAGGTTGCATTTACCTCCTTCCCTCCCCAATCACCTATGCGCACCCCGCAGGTTTGAGAAATCAACAAAAATAATGTTTTCTGGGGCGCCTGGGTGGCTCAGTGGGTTAAAGCCTCTGCCTTTGGCTCAGGTCATGATCTCAGGGTCCTGGGATCAAGCCCCACATCGGGCTCTCTGCTTGGCAGGGAGTCTGCTTCCCCTTCTCTCTCTGCCTGCCTCTCTGCCTACTTGTGATCTCTCTGTGTCAAATAAATAAATAAAATCTTTTTTAAAAATAATGTTTTCTCCATGAAAATGTCTCCCCTGATTTCCTGCACACACACACACACACACACACACCAGCAATAGTAAAGCCAGTAGGCAGGGACGGGGACATCTGTCCAAGTGGCACCTGACTTGTCTGGGAGGAACAGAGAAAAGCTTCCATTGCCCTACGTATGGCAAGGGCGGTGAGAAGGGAAGTCTCAATACCCCTCCCCCTCTACTGTGTGTTATTTCTGTTTCCAACATTCCCTCCCAGTGGAAGGCAGCTGCCAAACCACTTTCGTCGCACTCCACGGACATGACCACGGAGCACCAGCACCTTCCACTCCTTAGTCCACAAACGCCTGTGCTCCAGACGCGGTTTAGATAGAAAATGCTAGAGAAGGTAGACAGCCCAATCGACCAGCAGTGAATTTCATGCCCTCTTTCTCCAAACCTTACCCCCTACCCTTTCTCTGAAAGCAATTTTATTCATTTCCGAAGGGGAGAACTGGCTGTTGAGGAACACCCTGCCGTCGGTGAGGTCAGGGTTCCGAGAAGCATCCGGGTGGCTGTGGGCCAGCACGCGCTCCCTCGCGGCACAGGTAAGCCTGCAGCTAGCTTCCTCCTGAGGTTATGTCATGATGGTGGCTGTCAGAGCGGCCCCCTTGCTAGGCTTCTGGGGGCCTCTTAGAGCATCTGCCAAGATCAGAGAGGACACCCCCCGTCGACTGCCCTTCGCTCATCCGGGGAGCCCAGTTCCGGAATATATCAAGGGCTGGGAGTCAGCGATCTGACCCGGGGTGGGAACCTGGGCCACAGTGGGGGATCTTAGAAGCTCTTCTTTGGGGATTTCAAGTCCAGATTGATAGGATGTATCTCCGTATGTCTGTATCGACACATACATACCCATCTATATTTATCCACTTATCTATGTAGAGAGAGACGGGCTGGTGTGCTCTCTCGTCTTCAGGCTGGTGGAGCGCAAGCCTTGGAACGTGGGACGGGCATCATATGCTCCGTGCATCAGAGGGGCAGAGCAGCCTGCTTAGACGGGATGGAACAGCCAGGCCAGGATGGAACAGATGAGCAGAGATGAAAGGAGAGAGGGCGAGGGAGAGAGAATGAAGGCCAGAGCTGGGTTAGTGTCTCAGTTCACTCACGCATCTCCTCACACTGGAGCCTGTGTTTCTCCAATCATCTTCCCTTCAGCACTTGAGCAAATCCTGGCCCAGCAGAGTGGCCCCTCCCCCTCTGAAGCCGGGCCTTCCTGGCCTCCTCCCCCGACTCTGCAAGGGTCCTGAGGTTGCAGCCCAGAGAGCGGAAGGCCCAGAGAGGGCGTCCTGGTATCGTCTGCTGGGGGCAGTGGCAGCCCCATGTGCCCGCACGGTCCCCAAGGCTGCCATGCTTCAGGGTGACAGGCCCCCTCCTGGAACCTGTCCCAGGAAAGCACCGAAGGCAATCCTGTCGCAGGTCACTTCCTGGATCCTTCTTCTTGGTGAAACATTAACAGGTGGACGGACTCTGGAAGCAAAGCCCTTCCCGGCCTGGACAGCGGTTTCATGGCACGCTTTCCAACGGACCCAGCTGGGCTGAGGAGGGGGGCAACCCGAGAGGGAGGCCCGTCCCGGACCCTGGAGGGAATGCTGAGAGAGGAAGCCGAGCGAGCGTGGAAGCCCGTCAGAGCCGTCTGGGTCGTCTGCTTCGACTCTTAGAATTTTACAGGGGGGGATGGGAAATCAACATTTATGACAGGTCTGCCATGTGACCAGTGCCCGAGATCCCCCAAAGCCCATCATTTCGGTAGGATCCTGATTGAACAGATGAAGAAACCGAGACCAGAGTGGTCAAGTCATTTGCCGAAGTGGTGAAAACGGAGTGGATTCCCAGGTCACCTTCCTCCCAAGCTCGAGGAGGGACCTGGCCACAGTCACCCAGCAAGAGCCTGGTCTTGGGCCGCCCAATGCCCTTTGCCTCCACCACGCGGCCTCCGGCAGGCTCCAGGCTGAATGGCTGACCCCCGGCAGTCAGAGCCCAGCCAGATAGGTGGACCCCAAAGAGAATGGAGCAAAGGCCCAGGATCTGTTCCCCCCAACTCGTCCCCCAGAGCAGGGCTCTGCCAGGGGCCATGGGCAGGCCTGCCCAGTGACAGCTCAACACAGATCAGTCAAGTCTCCATGAGGGATGAAGCCCTAGGAAGGGTCAGGGCGGAGGAAAAATGATGTCAGAGCCAACAGAGGAGCCCAGGCTTCCTGTTCTTGGCCTGGGACAGGCCACCAACACTGCATCCCAGTGGCGCCAGGGCTGGACAGCATTCAGGGGCTGAGCCCTGGATCGCGTGGGCAGCCCTGGGGGCCTGGAGCCCAAAAGGGGCTTCTTCCCTCACAGGCCCTCGACCTCAGACATGAACTCTCTGTGGGGACAGGAATGTGGCCTTTTGAAAGTTGAAGCAGAAGCGAGCCCAGGAAAGATGATCGCGGCAGCCGCTGGAACGTCCGGAGCCGGGGGCTGGTGCAGGAGAGCCTCCTGTTCGCTTTCAAAGATAACCCATGTCTTTTCTTGTGGCCCCAGGAGAACACCAGGGAGGCATCTGGGAACACTTCAGGGTACTCTGAGCTTCCGAGAAAGGCCGACCTTGGCAGTGCATATGCCCAGTACCCTCTCTATGGCAAACTGGGGAATCTAATGACGTGGGACCCATGTTTCCCCGAGTGCCCGTGTGGCAGGCACGGGGTGTGTGCCGGGCTGACGCCCTTAACTTCTTCAGAGTCTTCGTTAGCTTTGAGGTTCTCCGGAGGGATCTCAGCCAACGAATGCCCGAGACAGTGACCACCAAGATGCAGTCTTGTCAGGAGGGTGGGGGGCTTCTGCGAGGGAGTGGTAGGATGGCCTTGCTGATTCCCCCCAACAAGGAGCCCCTCTGCTGGGTAAGAGCCGTCTGGGTCCCAGAGCACCTGCCGAGCCTCCGCCGAGCCTCCATCTGGTTGGCCTCTCAGGCTGATGGCGCCCCCGCCTGACCCTGCTTCTGGCCCTTTCCGTTTGCAGGTGGCATTCTCCGGGGAACATGCTGCCCTCCCCACTCTGTCTCAGCATCTGTGCCCCGGAGCGCCCGACCCTCGATACTCAAGAGCCTCACCCTTCAGACAGCCAGGCTGAAACAGCAGCCTTGAGGACAAGGGTGACTGTGTGTTTTCTGCACTATCCCCAGGGCCCCGAATGGTAGCTGGCACCCAGTGTGGGGTCCGGGGCTCAGTAAACACCTGTTAAATGAATGAACAACGTCCAGATTTCCGACTTTGCTCCCACCGGGTCAGGTAAGTCTGCGCCGGTCTTACTCCTTATCCATCTTCTAGTTCCCTCGCTTCCTCCTCCTCCAGCTGCGCCAACACCCCGGCCGCTTCCTTCTCTTTCCTTTCTCTCCCGGACTCCATCCCTGAAAATTAAGGGCAGCACAGTGCTTGGTGCTCAGGACCACCTTCCCCTCTTTCCTTCAGCTTCTCTTCCTTCTCTGTGTTCCCGACCAGTCAGGCGCCATGGCCACCCATCGGGGGCTCCGCTCTGACCTGTCCCAGAGCCACCTTCCCAACATGTCTTGAAAAACGCTGACACCACAAGGTGCTTCCCTTTTGGATTGTCTTTTAGGTGTCAGGGACCCTCTTAGGTGCTCTGTTTACATCATCTCTTTTTATTGTACTAAAGTAGGCCTAACATAACGTTTACCACCTTAAACCATTTTTAAGGGTACACTCTGGTGACATCAAGTACATTCACTCTCACACCACATACAGAAAGAAACTCAAAATGGATTAAAGACCTAAACATGAGACCTGAAGCCATAAAACTCCTTAGAAGAGAACACAGGCAGTAACCTCTTTGACATCGACCACAGAAACTTCTTCTAGATACATCTCCTCACGCAAAGGAAACGAAAACAAAAATAAACTACTGAGATGGCACCAAAATAAAAAGCTCTTGTGCAGTGAAGGAAACCATCGACAAAATGAAAAGACAACCTACTCAAATGGGAGAAGATACTCAGAAATGATACATCCAACAAGGAGTTAATATCCAAAATATATAAAGAATTCACACAGCTCAACACCGAAAAAATAATCTGAATAAAAAATGATCAGAGGACCTAAATAGACTTTTTTTTTCCCCCAAAGAAGACACACAGATGGCCAACAGACACACGGAAAGATGCTGAGCATCACTCAGCTTCAGGGAAATGCAGATCAAAACCACAATGAGTGATCGCCTCACTCCTGTCAAAACAGCTAGTATCAAAAAGATAAGCAGGAACAAGGGTTGGCGAGGATGTTGGAGGAAAGGGAGCCCTCGTGCACTGTTGGGAGTGTAAACAGGGGCAGCCTCTGTGGAAAGAAGGGTGGAGGTTCCTCGAAAACATTAAAAATAGAAATACCATAGGATCCAGGAATGACACCACTGGGTATTCACCCAAAGAAAACAAAAACACTAATTGTAAAAGGCACACACATCCCTATAGTCACTGCAGCATTATTTCCAGTAGCCCAGATGTGGCAGCAACCCAAGTGTCCATCGACGGAGCAAAGGAGAAAGATGCGGTGTGCATGTGTGTGTACGTGAGTATCCCTCCGGCACCAGAAAGAGTGAGATCTTGCCATTTGTGACCACGCGAACGGACCCAGAGGATATGACGCTAAGTGAAATCAGTTGGACAGAGAAAGACAAGTACTATTTGATTTCATTTATATATGGACTAAAAAACAAAACAAGGAAACAAACAAAAAACCAGAAACCGACTCATAAATACAGAGAACAGACTGGTGGTTGCTGGGGGGGAGAGGGTGGTGGGGAGGGGAAAATGGGGGAAGGCGAGCGGGAGACACAGGCTTCCGGGGGTGCAATGAATGGGTCAGAGGGATGAAGGCACAGCATAGGGAACACCGTCAGTGGTGCTGTGGCCGCGTCGTATGGTGACAGATGGCAGTCACACTGGTGGTGAGCGTCGCAGGACCTACAGGCTTGTCAAGCCACTATGTTGTCCACCTGAAACTAAGGGGACACCGTGTGTCAACCGTACTTCAGAGAAAAAGTGCATTCCCAGAGGTGTGCAACCATCACCACTGCAGGATTTTTGCATCTTCTTGAACAGAAACTCCACACCCACTGAACAGTAAGTCCTCCTTCCCTCTTCCCCCAGCCTTTGGTAACCTCTATTCTACTCCCCGTCTCTGTGAATCGGCCTGTTCTACGTACCTCCTCCACATGGAACCGTGCAGGATTTGTCCTTGTGTGCCTGGCCTGCTCTACATAATGTCTTCAGGGTCCATCCACGCCGTGGTACCTGTCAGAGTTTCCCTCTGAAGCCTGAAGAACCTTCCTTTGTAGGCACAGACCACACTTAGTTTATCCACTCATTAGCTGATGGATATTTGTGTTCTTTCTACATTTTGGCTACTATGAATAATGCTGCCAAGAACACTAGTGTATAAATACCCATGTTTAGTCTGTTTTCAATTCTTTTGAGTAGATGAGTGGAATTTCTGGATCATATGGTAGTTGTATTTTTAAGTTTTTGAGGGCCCACCAAAGTGTTTTCGGCAATGCTAGCAGGCACTTTTGAGAAAAAGGGTCCCATGGTCAATAGACTTCATCCTCAAGCTCTTTTAAGACTCAAAATGCACAAAGGCTCTGACAGAGCCTGAAGTAAAGAATCTAAGTCACTTTGATCCACCATCCTCCTAGCATTTTGGCAATGGAACTCTTTCTTTGCAGAGTAACTGGTAGACACACCAGCTTGCTGGTTTGGAAAACAGTTCTTGGAGCTCAGCAGGCTGACACAGGAAGAGCTGGGGCTCTGGGGCCAGTGCAGGGTCACTCAGAGCCCAGAGACAGGGCCCTCTCCAGCTCTCAAGCTAGCCCACAGGGTCCTCCTGGTGAGTTACCTTCCTTCTCCTGAGGCTCTGAACCCACTCTGTGCCCTGCCTGCCCTACCTTTTCTCTGTTTCTTTGCTTCTTGAAGGTTCACTTGGCCTTTAGGACCAGCTCGGGCACCTACCCCCTCTCTTGGGAAGCTCTGGCCCTGCTCTCCTGTCTTCCCAAGTGGGATTAGAAGCCCCTCTCTTGCTCCACTCTTGTGCAACCGTGTTGCCCTGTTAAATGGCTGTCACTCTATCAAGGGGTCAACACCACGATTTGCTTGCATAGACCACCACAGGGGAGCTTATTAAAAATACAGATGCCTCCATCTTACTCAACAAATTCCAGCTCAGTAGCTCTGGGGTGTGCATTTTTAACAGGCCCCTCAGGCAATGTTCTTGGGCAGGTGATTCTGGAACGGCCCTGGTTGTGAGCTCTGTGAGGAAAAGCACCACTTCTGCCTCTTGTGTCTGGTTCACGATAAATACAGAGTCCACTGAATGAATGAATGAATGGAGGAGGGCATGCCCGCATTAAGGAATCAAAGAGCTCCTGTTTCCTCTTCTGTAGAAGATGAGGTTGGAAGAGACGTTCTCTAGGTTTTCTCTTCATGAAGTTCAGGTTATTTTGCCCAAGAAACTTTATCAGAACCATACACAACACACAAGCCCAGGCACCTGGAACCCCTGGGCAGACCTGCCAAAGAGGGTTTAGTCCATGCCAAGATTCACCAAACAACCTGGGACTCACGAGTCACCGTATTTTTGACTCTGTCAATTTTACCGTAAGTTAGAGACGCAAAGGGCAGCAGACACTTTTGTCTGGGTGAATTTGGTCTCATTCTCTCTTAGAGCAAGTAGCTGAGAGGCAGCACCGTGAGAGGCAAGAACCCTTAAGTCTGACGATTAGGGAGGGAGGCATAGGGGAACCAGGGGCCAGAGCTGGTGCAGCAGCCCTCCTTGCTGCTTGGAGGGGGCACAGACATTTAGCAAGGGGAGGAGCTTTTCCTGGCACAGTCTTTGAATGTAAAACCCCAACTCCCCTCCCCCTGAGGACCCTGCAGGTTTGGAGAGACAGCACTGGCTTCTTATAAGAGCTATGGCCTGAGAAAAATGAAGTCTCCCATCGCTTATAACCTCTCACCATTGCAGAGGAAAATGTTGGCTAGGACTGCCAAGAGCCAGCAAATATTTGGCTAGCCTGGAAAGAATGGGTGCTCATTTTCCAATTCCCACAGACGTCTGTATGCCCAGTTCCTTTTATTAAAAACTTCAAATCCAGAGATCAAGTCGAATGGCACTCCAGGCTCTGAGCCTTCATCTGTATCCTGGGGAGCAGGACCCAGAATCTAAACAAAGAAAAGCTTCATCAATAGAGCTCGTGAATTTCCTCTAGGAACAGGAGCCTGCATAATGCAAGGATCGGCAGAGGGTCTGAATTGCGGTTTTCTTCGCGTGGGTGTTTATGGAAAGTGCTGGAAGACGTGGCTCAGTCCGAGAGGGACAGCAAACTATGGCCCACAGGACAAATCTTGCCTGCTGCCTTCCCTGTTTCTGCACAGCCTGGGAATTAAGAATGTTTTTGATTTTTACAGTTTTAAATAGCTGAAATAAATCAAAAGGAGACAAATATTTCATGACATCTGAAAGTTGTGTGAAATTCAAACTTGTGCCCACAAACACGGTTTTATGAGAGCACAGCCACACCCATTCGTTTGCGTGTCATCTGTGGCTGCTTTCGAGCGACAGGACAGAGTGCTGAGACCATATGGCCCGCAAAGCCTAAAGCAGGTCCTATCTGGCCGTTTGCAGAAAAAGTGTGCAGACCCCTGGAGTAGGGGATGGAAGGCCTGGCTCTCATTGGTACTTGAACTAAAAGCTAACAAAAAAATAAATAAATAAAAATATAAATATATATAAACGTACACACACACACACATACACACACGCACAGTTAATTATAAAAGCAGGTACCTTTTTAACCTAACAAGTGGGTCAACAAATAAAACAGTGCTGGTCAGCTCCACCGAAGGCCTCATGTGTCCTTTTCTCCTGACCACAGTTAATCAGTACCTGGACCTTTGTGATAACGTGTTCCTTGTTGTTTGTGATACTTCTACCACCTAAGTTCTGTAAATGAGTCACGCTTGCTCTTGAACGAACCACATATAAATAGAAGAACACCATGCATTTGCTTTTGTGTCTTGCTTCTTTTTCTCAGCCTAGTCCGTGAGACTCAGCTCTGAGAGTGTGTGTAACCGCCTTTGCTGCCTGGCCTGTTGCTCTATGGCTTTAGCCTAGTCCGTCTCTTCGTTTTACTGTCGCTGGTGGACAGCTGGGGTGTTTCCAGTTTGGGGCCAGTTGAGACGAGCCATGCTGCGAACACCTTGCGTCTGAACCGTCGCTGACTTACGCAGGAGTCTCTCTGGAGAGGGAGAGGAGTGGAATTGGTGGATTGTGGACAACGTGTGTCTTCAATTCTACCAGTTAATGCCAAACTGTTTTCCTAAGACGCTGGGTATGATCGCACTCCCACCAGCTGCCTCCTTGTTGAGGGAGCAGAGAAGCTCCCTGAGTCTGTCAGTCAGTTCTCTTTCTATCTTTAAACTCTGAACCCCAGGGATCTGCTGCCTTCAACCCCCCACTTCCTTGAAGGGCCAGACAAGGTGAGGGAGACCCATCATCTCTACTGCTTCGTAGCTTAGGTCTTAAAAAGGTAGCAAAAGACAGTCAATATCCCCAGAACGATCCTTGGGAGAACGTGATCTTTTCTAGGCTGATGGGCTTGGCTGCGGGTCAGCCAGGTGTGAGGATGCCCTGTCCACCCTCTCCCCCAACCTGATGGCGCTGACTCCGGTGATGAGAGCTGAGGAAGGAGGCTCATGGCAGCCGATCGGTCAGGAGGCCTTCCAGAGCCTGCAGAATGCACAGAGGGGGCAGCTGCCCCTTTCTCCTTCAGACAATCAAAGGACTTCAAAGATCGGGTTATCAGCTCCCAGGTAGCAGACATTTGTGTCTTTTTCTGCAGGGTTTTGGGAAAACAAGGCTTAGAAGGCCTGATCCCCGTTAACCAGTGGGGTTGTAATGCCCTCACCTGAGGGACCCAGCACTTAGCAACATTTCTGAGGCACGATGTAGCACAGCACTGAGAAGGCACGAATAAACCCCAAACCCTAGCACACATTTATCCAGTTTGTGAAGCGGATTAATAGAATAACCAATAAAACATGTATAAAAGCTTTAATTAAATCTGATGAAATAAAACTTCATGTTTTATTTATGGACACTCCCAACATGTAAAGGATTCGGGGACACATTCATTTTTACTGCCATTTTGTCCTCATATCTATAATTAAATCCAGGCGGCAGTTCTGGCCCAAAGCAATGCGGCATTTTAAAGCTGGCCCTGGACTTGCCCTCCCCCCCCATCTGCTTTTCATTATAATTACCATCCCAACAGGAAGGAGGCTTATGGTAAAACAAAACACAATAATCAAACAAACAAACAAAAAACAAACAACCCCTCCCTAGGGTGTTCCCATTGTGTTTCAGGAGGCCAGGCTGAAGGAGCATTTCAGGCAGGTGGGCGGTTTTCTCCAGTTCCAGTTTTATTCTGTACCAAGGGCACAATCCCTTCATTTTACTTTTGACATTTAAAAAAAAAAAAAAAGGACTTCATGAAACAAGACAAAATAACTTATGATTATACGAAACATAACTGTGACAAATCACAAAACTATACATATTAATAGAAAAAAAGTGTACCTAATTCTTTAAAAGATTTATGACAATAAGCACCAGATGTGCCCCGAAAGAAAAATCGGCCCCATATCCAGTATGATATATGCAGTTCATTTCTCTACGTGAGTGTATAGCCATGTACAAGAGTCTGTGTGATTTATGGAAACCAGATTTCCACTTTCCCCCCCAAAGTGCTTTATGTCAGCAACATTACACAGGATGGTCTTCTGTCTGTACACAATAAATCTCGTCTTTTTTACATTCGCCATTTCTCCAATGACTGGTTTTTGGTGTTTTTTTTTTTTTTCTTTTGCTTTATCCATTGCAAGAAAAAAAGAAAGAAAAAGAAAAAAAGTAACCGCAGAAATCCCACACCACCAACAAAAAGTGCCATTCCAAAATGCTGCTAGAACACATCACAAACAGTCAAATAAAATACCAAATAATTAAACTGGACATTTACAGTCACTATTCCCGATACTTCAAGGTGACTTGAGGATCAAGGTTCTTGGGCGGGGGAGCTGGCCCTTTACCTCTGCTCTAACCTAGGAACGTGCCTGACAGCAGGGAATTTAAAAACAACACAACACCACCAACACTCCACTCTATCAGTGGGTCCTCTGAAGGCCTTCTGTCTGCTTTTGAATCACCTATGCAACCTGGGGGAAATGGGGTTTAGTGAAGGGAGACACCCCAGAGGACCAGTGCAATCCTTAATAATGTTTAGCAGCTGATGGGCGGCTAAATTACAGCTGACATTTTGAGGCGGTCCCTTTAGGGAATTAAGACGATGCTGCAAATGAAATGTCTCTCGATAGACTGATTTTTTTTTTTTTTTTTTTTTACTGTAATGGGATAATTGGCTTTGGGCTGTGTGTATTTTCGCAAGCACCAGTTTTGTTTTTTGTTGTTGTTGTTTTGTTTTTTTCAAAAAGGGGGAATGACAATCTCTCCTAGGATGTTTTTGAAAATGGCTGGTTATATACCAAGTAGAAAAGGGCCAGGAAATGGAAGGGAATTAATTTTTTGAAGCTTCTACTTTCACTACTGCACACACGATGATGGCATCTCTGAACCCTGTGCCATGTGAAAGCCAGCAAGGGACTCATCGGAAGGTCGGGTGAGATTCTGGAAGCGAACACAGCCCGCGCCATCTCCAAGGAACCTGAACGTGTCAGGCCCTGAGAGCTGAGCTCAGAGCCGCAGCCACCAGGAAACACCGACAGCCACGTGAGGGGACACGAGCTTGCAGGCCGCACTGGGCCCCGCTTCCCGCGCACTCCCTCTGCTCACACCAGTGCCCTCCGGGCCGGTCTCCATTCCTGCTGAGGAAGGAGGCCCTGCAGGTGCAGCTCCCCCGCAACGCCCCAAAAGCAGCAGTGAGGGGAGAGAGGGGCGGGGCTGCCGGAGGCCAGGGTCAGACCGACACTGGGGCAGAACATCTCCCCCAGCCAGAGAGGAAGTGACATCCAGAATGCCTGAGGCTTCACGCGATACAAAGCCACAAGGCAGGGCTCCCGCCACTGCAGTAAACCCCTGGCTCTTCATCTTTTTCCTCCTCATCACACAAAATAGGAAGTACATTCTGAGCTCCTCAGAGACGCGTCCCTATTTAAGGCCCAGCACGTTCGCTGTCTAAGGCTACGGGAACTCGCCTCCCTTTCCAGGGGGGACACAGGATACACGAGGGTCGGCAACATTAGCATGCCCGTGTCCTGGTTTAGACCAAGGGGCAGAACCCACCGAGTCTGCAAGGACGCTGGCAGCCCACCTGCAGACTGGGAAGCCTGGGAGCCTTCCCTCGCAAAGCAGAGTAGGAGTTTTGTAAAGCAAGTGACCTCCCTCCTGTGCAGCAGGACGCCTGCACGGTGGCCTTTCTCAGATCAGAGCTCAGGAGTCCGAGGGAGTGGACTGACCGCGGGTCCTGGAAAAGCGGCCCCCAGGTGTGGCTCGTCAGTCCCCTCACTCTGTGGCACGCGGGGATCAGGTCCAGCCGTGCAGCCCGACTGCAACGACTTGCCTCTCGGGAGACAAAGGGTCCCCAGATCCCAAGTGTGACACCGCGCCGGTGAACCCTCCCTGGAGACTGTAATGATCTCAGGGGGGAAAAGAGCACTGTTTGATTTTACGAGAGGAAAGAAAATGAAATGTGACAGTCCTGGAGTATCAGGCTTTACCCCGTGTCTTTGGGGTTTGCCTACTTTTTAGGGCCTACGGGTCAGACTTTAGATCTTTTTAAGAGCTTTGTAAACACATCCCAGAAAGCGGCTCCCTACTCAGGGTTGCTATCAAACGACCAAGCGCTCTGGGAACATTCCAGGCCCTCGAATGAGAGTTTCAGGAAAAAAGTGAACGTCTGCTTACCTTCCCTGAACTTTCCCTCTACCTGCCTCAGGGCGACCTTGCGAGGGCTGATCAGGCGAGGGCGGGTGGGCATGACTGAAGGCAGACGGGCAGGAGGTGAGAATAATGAGGAGGAGAGGACAGTGCGGGGGAGGGACAGACAGACGGGTGAGCAGGTGTCCGAAAGGAGGTGAGCAGAAGCTGTGCGCAATCACTGGACATCGGGCACCTCTAGTCTGGTTTTCTGAGAGAACCCAAGATCTCAGCTCGGGGGGCCCTGCTCTCCCATCTTCTACAGAGGACGACTCGGCACAGCGCCCAGCGGAGGCAATGGCACAAGCAGTCGAGCGATCTTTTCCGTGGAACGAGGTCTTCGAGGTGGAGTCCCTTTCTGCTCCAGCCCCGGGGAGGGGGCTGGGCTCAGCCCGTGTCCCTCAGGTGGCTTTTGTGAAGTAGGAAACTACTGTCCCAGGTGGGGCCAGGACCAGCGACAGCGGTGGCAAAATGGACGTGACTGGGGTGATTACAAGAATTCTTTGTATCCAAAGAACAGACCACTATATATATATATATATAATTTTTTTTTCCTTTAAAGGTAGACGTAAATAACAAGTCTTTAAAAATAAAAGAACGAAGATAAGTTGCTGGAATATAAAAAAGTTGTAGTGCCTTTCAAAGGACTGTGCTTCACAGAACCTTCTTATTTTGCTTTTGGAGAAATATTGCAAAGCAGTTGGTTAGCACGGGCATGGTGAGAGGAGAGGCGGCCGCTCCTGGGGCTGCCAGGCTGGGGCCGGGGCCAGGAGCCGGGGCTGCTCCAGGAGCCGAGCCCACGCTGTGCTTTGGCGGCAGGTTTCCCTCGGTGCCTGGTTTCGCGGGAGCCAGCGGGGATGGTGAGCGGTGGGGGAGCAGTTCACTGTGCTTCTGGCAATCTGGCTTGTCCTTCCCTATCTGGAGTCTGGGCAAGGGTGGTCCCCAGACTGTGTGGACACACGCATCATTTCACTGGTGTCCTCTGAGCCGACAGCCGGCAGCCAGAGGCGTCCGGGCGAGCGACTCTCGATTCCCTTTGAGAAGACAGTCCTGCTGGTCACCAGCAGGCCCAGAGAGAAGGCGCAGCAGCGGCACACATTCCTGCGACGCCCGGCCCCGACCCGCCCTGCCTTCCAGAGGCACAGCTGTGAGTCTGCAGCCTCCGCCACGGGGAGGACATGCTCCCCACGCAGTCCACGAGGGCGGGAAAGGAACAGGCGACAAGCGACACAAAGGTTCTGGATGCCAGCGGGGGCGGAGGCCAGGCGAGCGTTTAGCCTTCCGTATAGACAGAGGAGAGCTGGCTAGGACAGCGGTCCACCGCGCTGATCTGCAGGAACGTGGCGTCTTCGGGCCCGCTGCGAAGGGACTCCCCGAAGAGGCTCGAGGACGCCGAGGGCAGGTCATACACTGGAAGAGAAGGAACAGGAAGTTCAGCGGCGCATGCGTGCGCACGTGGCGCATGCGCGCTCGTGTCCGCCGGCGCCTGCGCGGGGAGGGAGGCGGCCTGGCCGGCGGGAGGGCCAGAACGCGCCTTGGCACGAAACGCAGGCTGAGCAGAGGTGAAGTGTTGTCGGCCAGGGCAAGGAGGGCCTCAAAAAGGAGACGATGTTGAAGGTGAGTCATAAAGATGGGATTTTCACAGATGGAGAGGTAGGGAAAGAACGTTCTAAAAGGAGGAAACGGTGCAAAGACGGGGGTGGGGGTGGGGCGGCCCGGGCAGGTTCCGGGGCGGCAGGTGTCAGCAGACGCGTGAGGGCGGCAGCCTTTAGTGCTTCGGCCGCTGGAGACCATCTAAAGCGTTCAAGGAGGAAGGGGGCCTCGTTTGTGGTTCCCTTTGGGAAGGCCGTGCTCGGCGCGGCGCGGTCCAAGCGGGGCGGGACGGTGCACAGAGCTGTCCCGGGGAACTTGCTGGAAGGCTGGGGCTGTTGCCACAGTCCGGGGGGGACACCGCGGCGCCCCGCCCCTGGGCGGTGGGCGTGGCGCTGGAGAGGAACCTGAAGAGGAGACACCTCCCAGGGGTACAGTCAAGAGGACGGGGTGCGGCCCTGTGCCGGGCTGAGCCGTTTCCAGGCCGGACACGGCCACCCCACCCGTCTCACCTGCGAGTCTGGCGGAGTTTCTAGTCTCTGACAGCAACCCACCTGCAATGCCCGAGTGAGCGGAGAAGGCTCTGTGGAACACATCAAAGCCAGCCTGCCCCATGGGCGTGGGGGCCAGGCAGTCCTCGAAGGAAGGCGCCCCGCCGCAGGGGCTGCTGGGCAGCACGGTTCTCTGGGAGTCGGGGTACTGGGGCGGGCAGAATGTCTGCAGCTGCCCGTAAAATCCTGCAATGCAAGCACGGCCGTGAGTTCCCGCAGAGCCTAAGCCCCCAGTATCGCCCGGAGGTCGCCAGACCCCCACTCAGCCTGGCTTCAAGGTGACAAGATGCCTTCCCCTCTTAAGCCCACCTGTGAAATCTTTGCAGCGAGCATCTGAAATGCACCATTTGAGCAGAAGGCTCTTCTACCTTCAGGGGCAGGCAAAGCTTGTTGGCTTCTGACATTTTTATCTCCTGCTCCAGGAAGGGCAGCTGAAGGGCTTCTGACCTTCCCCACACGCTCTCAAGAGTCCTGGCGACTGCAAGTCTGACCTGCAGAGAACATGCTTGCCCCATCCTTCCCACCAGGTTTTGAGGTCTATCTTAACTTCCTTTATATTCTGTTCCGCTTTTCACATTTGGTAAAACCTGAAATACGCTCTTAACAAGGCCAACCCGGGGGGAAAAAAAAAGCCAACATAGATCTATCTATCCCTCTGTCCTTCTAACAGATAAGTTCATACACATTTATATCCTTCTGATTGTTTTGAACAAGTACAAAATGGGGTGTGCTCTATTATTATTGCTGAACTTTGCAGTAATTGGGACAACTGGAGGTGAGGATATCATGTAATGAAGAAATATGAGGAAAGGCTGCTTAATATCTGAAAATAATCATCAACGTTCTGCTGATTTTGTTTCATTGATCTCTTTCAATGTTTTTTCTTATGTGACGGAGGTTTCCTGGGGGGCTTTTGTGGTCCTTTTCCATAAGCCCTCTACACCTTCCAAGATACTTTACCTTTTCCTTCTTTTTCCTGGTCTCATGACACATTTAAGTCAATGGATTGTTTTCCTAGAGTATAATACGCTTTTACAAATCTAATAATGAAATCTTCACTTGATACTTTATTGAAGGGAGAGCTGCAGCTCACCATGTCTGTTTGCTCAACTGCAAAGCGTGACGGTCTGTTTCACTGGCTACTGTGAAGATTAAGGGATAAAAGAGACCATATATAACATTTTAAGATTCTTCAAAGCATCAGTTATTAAGGATATCACTACTCCGGGTAGCAAAAAAAAAAAAAAACAAAAAAACAAAAAAACGTAAGGATTAGTAGAGACTGTGACCCATGGCTCATATTGATGGTTCATAATGATGGAGAACATAGTACTAATTCATGGACTGTGGCTCCCTAGTCCTATGTGCCTTACTCCACTAGAACTGCACCTTCTTCTTAATGATCAGTAGGTAGGGAAGGTGTTATCTGGGTCCTTTTTAGCTCTCTTGAAGTATAACCAGGGCACACCGACATATCCAGCCTACTGTGCTCATCACCTTTCTCATTTCTGGCTAGTGTTCTCAAGATGGCCTGTATAAACGTTCACATCACCCTTGGCCAGGAAGCCTGTACTGTGGCTGCTGGGGACATCGCCAAAGCATGTGTGCAGTAACTGCTCCAAAGGAGACAGTCTGGCTCTCTAGGAGCTTGTGATCCAAGACGGAGGGACCCATGAGGAATTATGCATGGAGCACTCTCGCAGAAAATGAAATAATATCCTTTCAAAGCAGACCGTAGAATACTTTATAAAGAATCTGGAGAAAAGTGCACGTAAGGTTTGGGGGGAAGATTAAAAGCATGTATAGCAGTATAGACTAGAAAAATACTTGGGAGCATACCATGTCAAGGCAAGAGAAGAAAGAATGGGAAACCATTGGCCCTTCTCTGTTGGATCCCCAAAGGGTTCTGTGTGATCTTGACAGACAGATGGAAAAAGGACCCAACCAGACCACCTGAAGACACAGATAACTGATCAACCAATATGGACCAACTCAAGCCTGTAGCCAACAAAGAAATACAATCAAGACAATAATACAATACCACATTCTACCTATCACATTAGCAGAGATTTCAGGAAATCATTCGCGGTGCTGGTGTGAGAATGACAAAGTCACTTCTGTACAGTGTTGCAAGACACTGTGAGAGGCAATCTTCTTGAAAAACCACTGGACACCTGTATCTAGAGCCTGAAAGGTGTTCACATTCATACCCCTGAACCTGGGGATTTTACTTCTGAGGAGGTATTCTCAGGGTCTATTCCAAAGAACAGAAGAAATTCTCTATGGACATGGTCATGACTGTGCTAGTTGTTAGAACAGAAAACCAAAGAGCTAAATGGGCAACCGTAAGGGAACGGTTCAGCAGAGTTGTACATTTACATGATGGGAATATTAAGTAGGCACTAAAACATCTACAAGGAGTTTTTTACAGCATGGAAAGACCATTATATAAGGTTCAGAAGAAAACAAAAACATGCAAAACTGAATATAGAGACTGGGCACAGACAAAAAAAAAAAAAAGTTTCTTTTTTTAGAGAAGGGGAGAAAGAGAAAAAACACAGGAGTGGTGGGAAGGGGGAGAGGGAGAGAGAGAGTACGGAGGGACAGAAGGGGTGGGAGAGAGAGAATCTTAAGCAGGCTTCCAGCATGGAGCTTGTGTGGGGCTTGATCTCAAGACCCTGAGATCACCACCTAAGCCAAAATCAAAAGTCGGATGCCAGGCCAATTGAGCTGCCCAGGCACCCTGGCAAGACAACCTTTCTATGGTTGTCTTTAGGCTGTTTTTTTGATTTTATATTTGTCTGAGTTTGAATAGAGGTGAAGATCATGCTGGAGCCAGACTTCCTAAGTTCAAGTCCTAGCTTAACTACTTACCCACTGTGTAACCTTACTGAATTACTTAGCCTCTTGGTGTCTATCTCCTAATAGGTGAAATGGGGCTAAAAGTAGTACTTATACTTCATGGAGTTATTATGAAGATTAAATGAGTTAATATTTACATATTTTAGAATATGATTTGATAATATAATTATATAGTTAATACTTACCTATTTTATTTTATATAATACATGTGTTTGTTAAATAAAATTAAAGTGACATTTTTAATAACCTGTCCTCAAAAACTAAAAAACCTCTAGTTATTAAGAGAAATAAAATTTTCAAAAGGGCAATAAGTAAGTTCTTCCATCATAACCCAGTGTGAGAATGGACACAGCAGCAGGCATGAGGCACACACCCACTTCCCAGGCAAAATTCTCTGGAACATTCTTGTCCCTGTGGGGGCCAGAGCTGTATGTATCTTGCCCCTATTGGTTCCTAGATCCTGCACTAATCGATGCGTATCTTGGTTTCTTCACTTACCTCGTGTAGCAACAATTATGAGTGGTTTGAAGGAACCTGGGATGGGTGGTTTCGTGGTGTGGGAGGTTCCCTGGACTGGTCTTGAATTTGGGTACCTGGTGGCCAGGCACAAATACCAGGAGGAAAACATGACCATGAACCACCATGGTTGGTTTATTAGAACATAATGTCTCCTCACTGAGGAGAAGAGACGACATTTGCTATTTCTATCACTCTGCTGGCTCAGATCAGATTCGTCACCCATCAATTCCCCGACAGCATTCCTCAGAGTGCTGTTACCCTTCCAAGAAGAGAAGCCACTTCTCACTGAACTCCCACAACTCCCCAAATAGGGACGTTAATCATTCAGGTATGTCAGGTACACGCATAGAGACCTTCTTGGCTTTTTGTGAAAACCATTTCTCTCTCTTCTCTTCTGCTTCTAAGAGGGCAGGAATGTTACCTGGTTTCAACCTCCATCAGTGTTCTTATGTGAAGAACACTGTGTGTAAGTACAGAAGGTCTGTCATGACACCAGGTGCCATCCCCTAGACTTCCCCTCCACCTGGATCAGTGTGAGAAGGCAGAGTGGACTATAATTCTTGCCCGCCACTGTGTTGGCTGACACAAGAAGCGGCTGAAACCAGAAAGGGCCCGCGAGCACGTTGGATCACTCTCACAGCCAACTCTGGGAAAGAAAATCCTCTTTATTAAATCCCTCCCTCCCAGAAGCCAGGCACTGGAGATGCCAAGTGTACTGGTGTGAATGGCTGTGGTCAAATCAAAGGGCTTTAACAGACCCTCTTCCCAGTGCGATTTCCATAAAACTAAGGAAATTTTTAAAAATTCCACTAGGGTCTTGCCACACACACAACTCCCCAGAAGGCTTAACCCATTTTCCAATGAATGGCTCCTGTATTTCAGCTGTTGGATTTCTTGTAGTGAATTTGGATGAAACTCTACCTCTCGACCAAAAGCAAAATGAGGCAAGATGTTAGCACATTTTGTGGGCGTAATGCGTAAGAGTGATGGCAAGGTCAGCTAATCTGTCAGTCGGTCCGTCCGTCCATCCGTCGGTAATGATCAGGGGATGACCAAGGTGCTGTTGGGGAAACCAAGAAACAGGATAATACCTTGTCCTCAAGGACTGGCAATGCAGTTGGAGCAAGAGCACACAGTTACAACAGCGTAAGGACACACACAGACCTCCACGTGGGCAATAATTCCTTTGGCTGTCACCTTCCATTATAAAACCACCCCTCCCCCATTTTACACATCCTTCTGCCTCCAAAAATGGCAGGGGTGGGGGAGGGAAGAATCTACAGATAACACTGGGTCTACCCAGACTGCAGGGTCATTCCTCCTCTTGTCAATTTTGGGAATTTTTTTTCCCTTCTAAAACCACACCTGTTTTATTATATGTATATTTTTAAAAAAAGTTTGGGAATTAATTGTACCACCCAGAACATGTAGAATAGTATAAACAAAGAAGGGAAAAACTTTTTTTTTTATCTCCACATTCAGATAGGGCCAGATCCATTATCAGAACTGGAATGTTCTATGTATTGCCAGGTCTTCTGTTTTCCCCCGTAACGTTCTATATGCTCTTCACGCATCATTGACCTTCATTCTTAAAGAAACCTTCCTGTCTTGTCCCATGGGGTCACTGATCCTCTGTGACCACGGGTTCGATCAGGAGTCCACAGTCACTCCTGCTGCTGGGCTCCCCCCAAGCTGGTGTGGGTCTCCTTCCCGAAGTGGAAGGGGGTGGGGGACATCCGAGGAGAAAGGAACTTGACTGTGGTAGCAGAAGCGTGTTCTCTAGGGCGGCACTGCCCCACAGAACTCTCTTCGATGAGGGAGACGCTCGCTGTCTCCGTCTGTCTGTCTTGCTGTTGGTACAGGAGCTGCGTGTGTGTCTGAACCTTCGTGGTGCAGCTGGTGCAGTGGAGGGATGGGTTCTTTCACTTTAATTCATTTTAATTGATTAAAACTTAAGTAGCCACGTGGGGCTCATGGCTCCTGTCCTGGACAATGGGCTCTTGGGCCGTCTGCCTTCCCAGCCTTAGCAGACCTTGTTTCAGAAATATTTCTGGCTAAATTCCTGAAGGAAAAACACATGACCCACCATGAAGGGCTTAAATAAAAGCAGACAACGATTCTTAGACTCATGGCCTCCAAGATAGGAAATATATTAGACTCTTGGTTACATTTATCTTTTCCTTAAAAATCTACCACTCCAATCTTGGTGGAGAAAACCAGAATATATCTACATCAGTAAGCAAACAACAGTCACCCAGCTTGCAACCCTCCAGAGGGCTGATGAGTGACCACTGGGAGCATTTCAGCACTCCTGAAGGAGCGAGCCATGTTCCCTTCTGGAAGCAGGAGAAGGAAAAGGAAACAAGTCGCACACTTTCTGTGGGCTGCGGGCCTAGCTTGCTGGGCTCCTGGGAGGGGGACAAGCCCAGTCCTGTCTCCAGCGGCCCTACCACATGATGGTGGAGTCCAGTCCAACACCATGGTTTGACCCAACTGTTCGTCCCCGTGGACTGGAAGAAGCCTACACCTTGTCAGCATTGTGTTGGGGGCCTGTGTGCTCCCTGCGTCTGCTGAGGTAGCAGACGGCTTTGCAAAACAGAATTCTCATTTTCCTTTAACATGAGGCTGGGAACCACCACGGAGCTCTGGGCACCAGGAAAAGCGCTGGATGGACAGTGTGGCAGAATCAAAGACTGCCCTGTGTCTGTGGTGAGCTCTGCCCGGACCACGATGACAGCTTAGAGAGGCAGGCAGCCTGCAGGGGAGCCCTTCACAGGCAACAGCGTGCTCCCCCAGAACTACTTCCCCAGCCAGGTATGGCCTGAGCAGGCTTGGCAGAGTCCTTTGTGAGTCTTCTCGAAAACCATGCCAAAGGCCATCATTTTCCAGCCTCCTTGATCCCTTCAGATGGGAAAACCCTTCCACTTCTGTGTGACCCGGGGAGAGCTTTTCAGCAGTCAGGCCGAGCAAGGCCAAGGTAAGCCACGGCCAGGCCTCAGGAGCCAGCTGCTTCCTTGACCTTCCAGAAGGAACATGGATTACTGTGTGTTCTTGCCCCGTTGCTGTATTTTTGTAAAGTGAGGGGCTCACAGTACCTGCTTGGTCAGCAGATGAAAGTAGTTAAGGGTGCAGGTTCAAGAGGACTGACAGAGAAGACCTACGGGAAGCGCGGAGCATACGCCTGGCGCACATCTCGTGCTCTCCAAATGCTCCTTTTTCCTTTTCTTCTAGGAGCACAGGCATTTCCAGTTCTATACTTTTATTCACTCAACGACTATCTACTAAGCACCCAAGTGCTGGAGACACACGGTGGATAAGACACAATGAGTACCTTCTGGAGCTGATGTTTTATTTTTTATTTGAAATATTTTATTTATTTGTCAGAGAGAGAGAGCGAGCGAGCACAAGCAGGGGGAGTGGCAGGCAGAGGGAGAAGCAGGCTCCCCACTGAGTAGAGAGCCTGATGCAGGACTCGATCCCAGGTCTCTGGAATCATGACCTGAGCCGAAGTCAGCAGACGCTTAACTGACTGAGCCACCCAGGCGTCCCTGGAGTATATTGATATTTTAGTGAGAAAGAAAGAGAAACATGTACATGAGAAACCTGGGAATATGGTTTTATACCCTACATGACATATAAAGGACATTTTCTTTCAGGGACCTATCGAGTCCGACTCTGCTGCAGCACATGTTCAAGGCAGGAGGAGGGAAAGGCAACAGACGAGAGAGCGGTTGGCTGCTGACAGCAGTTCCCTCTGTTGGCCCTGGCTCGTGGTGGCGGGTACAGCGGGGAGGCATCCGCCCCGCAGCTCTGCTGAGGACCAGCCCCGACAAACTCTTTTCCCACCAGCCGCTCTGATCCCCTGGTGCCCGGGGGGACACGCAGATACCAGAGGCGCAGGAAGAACTGGCTGTGCCCAGCTTTTCGGTGGTACAGTTGTTTGCTAGCCAAATGGAAGGAAGGATATATATTTATGAGCTTTATGACTCTAATTATTTTTCCACAGAGACTATAATTTTGTGGGTTACTTTAGGAAATGTAGAGGGTTGGGGCCTTTTTTTTTTTTTTTTTTTTTTGGCCTCTGTCCTATAATTGCTGCACAAGCAGGGGCCTGGGTGAACCTAGGTGATGAACAGGGCAGGGGGCAACCCATTCAGAGAGCCCAGGGACAGACAGAGTAGACACACGACACTGCTCCCCTAATTTCTCCTTCTCCAACACTTATGGCTCTTTGCACTGATTCCTTCCTACTCTCTGGGGATCCTGGAGCTGCCCCCATGAATACCTTCTGTAAGCCCCGGCACAAGCTCACTAGGGGAAGAGAGGAAGACACAGGTCAGCCTCTGCTAACGCCCCCGAAGGACACCAGCATATGGTCTTTGGCACTTGACTTCAGGGCAGACTCCACGCACTCCAGCCTTACTCAGAGGTAGGCCTGGTGAATCACACGCTTACTAAGCACACGATGCCTTTGTATGAGAAAACCTGCAGGATTTCTTCTTAGGGGCCTCCTAATAGTCCTGCCTTGCAAGCAGACGATTCAAACAACTATTCCCATTGCAGAGACAGAGAGATGGAAGCAGAGATCGGCTCCGTTCCCTGCCTCTGCAACCAGCACTGGGCTTAGACGACACCATACAAAGGAAAGTGGAAAACTCGCATGACCGTTTTAATATTGCCAAACGTCAGATTTTTGAAATCATTCAAGGACCTAGCCTTTATCTTAGAACAAATGGACAGAAGAACTAAAATAGCCCACTACATAAGTTCCTGCTGGTTCGGAGCATTCTCCTTCACAGTCCCCTTGTTGGGCATTTTTGTGGAACACTCTGGTTGGTGTTACGCTAACCGCTCAGGGAATTCTGTCAGAAGGAAGGAAAGGGACTAATATTTATTTAGTCCAAGTCAGGCACCGTCCTACATGTTTCATACAGAAAATCTTCATCCTTACAACAACTTTTGAGGTAAGCGGTTTTGTCCCCAGTTTATAGACAAAGAAGCAGAGAAGTTAAAATCACGTACCCAAATCCTCAGAGCTACCCAGGGTCAGAGCTAGGACTCAAACCCTGGTTTGTTTGGTGACAGAGTTCATACAGAGTCCTAGGGCTTGAGCTCATGGACCAAATCATTTTAAACACAGTTTTCCATTTCTGTTGAGGTCCCTTACGGTCAAGATCAGAGGCAATTTACTGACATTGGACCAGTATTTCATAATGTACTAGCACTTTCATTAGGGAGAAAAGCATTGAATTAATGAAAAGAAATCAATAAAATCACCTAACTGCTAAAAAATTCTAAAAACCCTCAAAAGTAGAAACGGGCATTTTAGACATTTGCTTTGGCCAGTTTTCTGATTTAGCCACTAGTTTATTTCTGTCCCTTGCACGAACAACTTGGATCTGGGTTTGAATCCTGGATGACCCATTAAGCAACGCTGTTAATTTAGCCAGTTTGGACAAATTATTTTCCTGCTTGAGCCTCATTATCTTTTAAAATAACACCTATTTTATAAGGTTATGGAAAGCACTATCCATGCATGTGTTTAAAAAGCATATATCATATTCTGTGGCAGGTAGGAGGCCCTGCGTAAATAGAACAATTATTATGGCCATGACACGAGCTCAGAAGTATTTCTAGATTCTGTATAATGTGCACGCAATTCCTCAGCAATGTTTTCCTCTCATAACCCACCACCCTCAAGTACAACATGATACTGCTTTTAAAAGTGCAATCTCCACAATTCGCTTGTCCTTGTTTGGCTCCTGGTCACGGCCAACACCACCCTCCAGGTCTTCATCTAGCAAGAACTCTATTCAGACTCCTCCCTAGAGGCTGTGGAGACACGGGCTCTTCATTTTGATACAGAGTCTATAAACGGGGAAGCTGCAGGGACGGCTCACAGACTGTGTGAGGAAGACAGATTTTTCTCTGGGCTGAGAACTGAACCAGCTTGCACAGCGCTCAAGCTATTTACGACTGACATTTAAGCATCTACTGTACTGAGAAAGAGGAAAATAATGGAAATAATAACCCTTACAGTTCCACGTGGACCCATTCCTCTTGAAGGAGACCGGTGACGGTGGCTCAGAAATCAACCACCGGAGCAACTGCCCGATCCCCTTGCCCTCGGGCAGGGGGGCTGCCGCACGAGCCCACCTGGATCCAAGAAGGGCGCCATTTTCATCGGGAGCATCTGCGGCCGGGTGGTGGGCCACAGTGAGACGCGAGCGACAGTCAGTGCTCTCCTCGGCTTGTGCCCCTCGGAGCCCCTCGGCGGGCTTCACGAGCTGCTGAGGCATTTGGTACCATGAGCCTCACTCTTGCCCTTGGCCTTGTTTCCAGGGCCAGGCTGGGGGAGAGGGAGAGGGTCTGCTAGCATGTCTGCAAAGGGTCCCACAAGGGGCTGGGAGTGGGCAGGGCCTGCTACTGACACGGACAAAAGGGAAACGCGGCACAGCAGAGCGAGAGGGAGGGCAGGCGTACAACACTCCTGGTTCAGAGATGTAATCCATTTTCATTTAAATATCCTCAACCCACCCAAACCCCGACCGTGTGGTGGCCTGTGGCTTCCAAATTCTCAAAGCGGTAAGCTGCCAAAGTAAACTAATTGCAATGTGTCTTAGTAATTGCCACGTGTGGGTATCGGCACTTATAGTAAAATGGTTCAGTGAATCCTGACGGTGATAATGAAATACTTGGAAATGACATAAAATAAAAACACTCAAAACCAGAAGACCCAAAGAGCCTGAAATGGGTCAGAAAGCCTGGCTTTACTGCCTACCGGCTGTGTGGCCTTGAGGAAAGCACAGCCTCTCTGAGCCTCTGAGTCCCCACATCTAACAGGGGGATGATTATACTCACGGGGCAGCATAATCTTCATGGCGGGAAGGGAAAGCAGCAGAGCTAGTGAACAGATGGGGTTCACAGCCCCGTCGCTCACCCCAACACCCGCCTGTGACTCAAACATCCCGGACACGTGCGAGGCCCAGAACAGAGGGTTCGGGATCTGGCCATTCTGGATCTGACGGTTGTGTGAGGTGACATCATACTGAAGTGGCCACTGCTTGGGGTTGGTAAGGAGGAGCTGGGAATTTCTCTCTGAGCAGGCTCCACCACTGAGTGGGATCACGTGGGTCACATGCAAATACTTGGCAAATGGTAAAGCCCACGGCAGACTCCGGCCCCTGCTGCCTGATCACAAGCCTGGTGCCGTTAGTCCTCCTTCCTTCCCTGAGTCCAGAGCTGTGCCTGACCAAGATGAGGACAGCTCTCTGCCCCACAAAGCTCACGCCAGCTCACTCGGGGCTATTTGGGCGTGGAGCAGAACAAGGAATGAAGGACAAAGAATGAAGATTTAATTCTGGGTGCCCTTGGCCTTCCAAGCAAGCTCTGCTGTAAGACAGATCTGGCAGGGAAGAGGAGCCCAGACAGAGATGAAATCTGGGCTTGCAGGAAAACAGTAGAGTAATATATGTCATTGGGTTTGAGATGGCACAGTGGATGTTCCATTTACAAAACCTTAAGGATGTCACTGGATTCCAGGATCCGTGTCACCCCGCACGGATGCGGGGCTGCGGCCCCTGCACTGGGATCTAGGAGAGCCATTCTGGTCTTGATAGTTTTCAGGTTGTCCTATATTTACAGAACTTCCTCAGGAAGTAAAGGAAGAAGGAAGCTGGAAAGTATTTACTTTCTCCACCACTGGCCAATTGCTTCTTTTGGATTCTCTCTGATTGGAGCAGCATGGCAAGGGCACACTGAGTCCTACACTTGGGGTCTAGGCCAGTGGCTCTGAGAGTGGGAGCTCCAGCATCAGCTCCAGCTCGGCTCTGGGCAGACTTAGCAAATCAGAAGGTCTGGGTGAATGGCCTGGAAACCTACATGTTGAACAAGGTATTTCTTACGCTAAAGACTGAGAGGTTCTAAGGACATCTTCAGAGCATTTTTTTTTCTAAAGATTTTATTTATTTATTTGACAGAGATCACAAGTAGGCAGAGAGGCAGGCAGAGAGAGAGGAGGAAGCAGGCTCCCTGAGGAGCAAAGAGCCCAATGTGGGGCTTGATTCCACGACCCTGGAATCATGACCTGAGCCACCCAGGTGCCCCCGAGCATTTTTAATCTTTAGAAAGTTTTCCAAATGAAAGACCAACAGGAAAACACAAATAGCTCTGATTTCATTTGAAATGGAGGAAGAGAGTGCTTCTGATGGGTCTCTCTTCTGCTCTGCTGCTCCCCAGCCTTTCTGCTGGACTCTGAAGATCGCAGGGATAAAGAAATGATGACCGTCCTCAAGTGACTTTAGATTATATTCTCAGCAGATATGGATTAAGCTGGACTCCTTCTCCACCCCAATGCCCTTCCTGCCCATTTAAGTTCTTGGTCAAGGTGAAATCATGGGACCTCATTTGCCAAGCCAAGAAGGCTTGGTCATACTGTGGGCCTCATAGTGAACTTGTGACCCCGACTTCTGTTGTCCAGCTGTAACCAGATCCCCAAATATATCTAGTACACTAACTAGGTGACTTCTGGCTTGTATGAAACCAAGTCTGTGATTATACAATTTTCCAGCACTCAAATCTAAGAGTGGGCAAGTTCCCAGCAACCAGATGGAAGGGGGTGACACGGATCCTGGAATCCAGTGACATCCTTAAGGTTTTGTAAATGGAACATCCACTGTGCCATCTCAAACCCAATGACATATATTACTCTACTGTTTTCCTGCAAGCCCAGATTTCATCTCAACTTAACATTCTAGACAGTAGATTTGGGGGAGGCCTAATTGTACACAACAGGAACCTTACCATGAGGGCCAACGTTCAGGAGATACACTCAAGCCAATGGCACCAGTGTGAGATGGGGCCCCCTTTTCGCCACGTGGGGGTGCTCTGATCGATGTATATAGTCTGCAGGGTCCTTCCTTTCTTGATTCACCTCATCCTGCTGTACACTTAAGTCCTAAACTTTAAGAATGTATTAAACATCTAAAAACTTGCCAGGTGCTACAAAGAATAAATAGGTGGGATGATTCCAGGCCTCCACATGGACTGTGAGGACTATTCTCTCACTGTTGAGTTCTAAGGTCTTGCTTGCCAAAAATCACTGCTTAGGTATAAGCCCAGGACAGGCAGGACTTGTGTCTGTTTTCTCTCCTGGTAGAGCCTTCACACCGCAAACGGAACCTGGAAAGTAACAGGAGCCACGCACTGGAGAATGGAGAATGAATGAGTGAGTGACACCCACAGCTAAAGCCTTGGGTGAAAATGCTGATCAGGAGAGGGACTGCAACTAAGTTCAAAGATTCTGATCTATGAGCCTTCTATACCATAGCCTATCGGCGTGACTTCCTGTTCTAACATGGATTTTTTTTTTTTTTTTTTTTTAATGCAGGAGGAAACAAAGATAATCAAGATATGATCAGCCTGGTCCAGGTGACCTGGAGAATTTTGCTGCTCCAAGCAACCCTTTTCTGTTGGGTGCCAGAGAGGCTACTGAACCTGAATGGGAAAAAGAGCGAGCAGAGAAATTAGGTAACTTGACCCAGTCACAGAACGCCCTGAGCTCTTTTAGGAAACTATTCCAAAAGGAATTTGATCAACTACTCTGAGTTCCATCTCTAAATCAGGGCAGAAATATATTTCCAACTCTCTTCACAAAATTATGATGAGAATTCAGGTATTCACCCAATAATATCTTGCTGATCAGTTCCATTATATTTACCAGGTACTGATAAAACTCATATACCTAGGAGTAATTTATAAAACCTACTTTGTAATATAAATGTAGGTACTCTCATTGACCTCACCGGTATTGATATAAACGATGCACCAGCCCAGATCGACAGGTACAAAAGACCCCGGGTAAGTACACGGCCAATTCAGATCTCTGGAATCATTTTGCCATAATGATGAGAAAATTTAAGAACTTGAAGAAGAAGTTGTGCTTTGGGATGTGTGATATGAGACTGGGTTTGGTGGGGGAATATAGTGGGTGAAGGGCTGGTGGTTACACTTAAATGATCTAGAAAAATGCCTGAGAGCTTTTACCGTGTGGCTGCATCTTAAAAGATCTAGTTCTTTAAGACCTTGCAAGAGAATGAAATGGAGAGTTTAGTCAGAACAATCTGGCTGGCGAGGGACATTTTCTATAATCAGTAAGGGCACTCACATTGTAAGTTAACCAACTAGAAATTCTAAGGAACTGGCTTTGTTTTGCAACATAGTCTGAGCCCAGATGATCTGAATGAACACAGATCAAGGCAGTTCTGTTGTTTCGTTGTTGTTGTTTTGTTTTGCTAACACAGTGGCTTCATTACTGGTCACCCATCTGTTCCTGATGTTGGGTGCCTCCCCCCTTTATTTTAAGGAAATGCCACCCATAGTTATTCACATTTTTTCTTCTAAGCCATCAACTGCTAATCACAACTACAAGGACAATTCCAACTAGAAATACAAGAATCACAAGACACAGATTGCCATTGATATGTTCAGCCTTCAAGAGTCCAACTAAGCAGCCTGTAAGACAGACATACAAGAAGATATTTATCTTGATTTGAAGTGCTCCATTCATTAGAGGCTAAACTTCATGAGTTTCAGATAGAAGACTGAACATTTGCTTCTGGAAAAAAAAAATGTCATCAATTCCCCCCAAAGAATGAAAAAGCACTAAATCTGTAATAATGTTCATCAACCACTTTTCTATAAATGTTTATAAGTTAGCTGACAGAGAAGTCACAATAGTCAATGAAATAGAAATTTTCTGGGTATTTCCCTTCTCTTCGATACATTTTTGGGTTCCAATTAGGAAAACAAAGTGTCATGCTGCAAGCAACACAGCCTGGCAAGGGGAAAGAGCTAGCAAAATGCTCAGTAAGTATGGTACCCGCCCAAGCAGCGGGTGCAGCACTCCAGCCCTGTTAATATCAATCTACCTTTAGAGCTCGATACTAACATGAAAGAGGCTGAATGACATTACTAACCAAAGGAAGATGTGAAACAACCTTGCTGCACATGCTGGCAGGACTAAAATGACTGACTGTGCCTAGGGCGGGTCATGGACACTCCGCTCTGTTGCTGAGTCTACACTGGCACGGTCTTCCTAAGGGATCAATGGCAGGACCTACCCAACTTTAAAATATGCATATCCGATAATCTGGCAATTTTTCTTCCAGAAATAATTCCTGAAGAAAGTCTACAAAGAGATACAGATGTGTGTGAGGGTGTTTGTGTAAGCACTCATGTGTGCATAGAGATTTAATATAGAATTAATAAAATCAAAGAAGTGTCTATCAGCAGGGGGATTATTTAAAAAATGACATGTTCCTGGAGGTACTACTATACATCTTTTCTTTTTTTAAAGAGGCTGATCTCTAGACCTTTACCTAGAAAGCAGAAGCATATATAAATTAAAAAAAAAAAGGTAAGTCATAAAATAAAATGCAGAATATGAGCTCATTTTTACAACAAGGCATGTGTGTATATATGTATATACATGTAAGTATATGTATGCACACACACACACACACACACACACATTTCATTTCTATAAACATCTAAAAAGTCACTAATAGTCTTGGGGCACCTGGGTGGCTCAGTTGGTTGAGTATCTGCCTTTAGCTCAGGTCACAATCCCAGGTCCCTCGGATTAAGCCCCACCATGGGCTCTTTGCTTGTAGGGGAGCCTGCTTCTCCCTCTCCTGCTCCCTTTGTGCTCGCACGCTCTCTCTCAAATAAATAAATAAAACCTTTTTTTAAAGTTATTAATAGTCTTAATTGTCATTACCTTTCATCAGTGCTGAAAACAACTTAAATTCTTTATAAGCCTAAGTACACTAAGCATTAAAAAAAAAAAACAGGTAAATTTTCCTTTTCTAATTAAAAAAATCAGTGAGAATTTTCAAACTGTGTTGTAAAGACTGTGCCACGAGTCCAATAGCCCAGATTTGATAGTAATCTGGCTTCCAACAGTTACTCTGGCATGCATGTGTTTGAGAGGCACATGGCGCACGTGAAGCTATGATACACACACACACACACACACACACACACACACACTGTAGTGGGGCAGTCTCACTGGGGACAATGAGAGAGAGAGAGAGAGCGCCCCCTTCCCTAGAAAGGCATATCCAGTGGTTGAGAGTACAGACTCTTGTCAGATGATCCTGCGTGTGCTCTCCAACTCCACCACCATTTGGAGCACAAGAAATCTAGGGTAAGTTACTGAACATTTCAGTGATTCAGGTTCCTCATCCGTAGCATGGGAGTAAACGATGTCTTCTTGATAGTGTTGTCATGTGATCAGTGAGAAAAGGCACTGCAGGCATTCACCACCCTGCCTGACGCAGAAGACATGAGATCGAGTGGTCAGTGGGAAACCACGGTCTCATGGACCACAGTCCCTATACTACCTGCAGAATTTTAGCCCCGGAAGGGACCTCATCATTAATACTTCCACACTTCCGGGGCACCTGGGTGGCTCATTGGGTTAAAGGCTCTGCCTTCGGCTCAGGTCATGAATCCAGGATCCTGGAATAGAGTCCCGCATCGGGCTCTCTGCTCTACGGGGAGCCTGCTTCCCCCTCTCTCTCTGCCTGCCTCTCTGCCTACTTGTGATCCCTATCTGTCAACTAAATAGATAAGCTCTTTAAAAAAAAAAATAGTTCCACACTTCCACATTTCACAAACAGAATTCCCAAGCAACTAAACACTTCCATGGTCCTGGGTCTATAGGCACCATCACGAAGGAGAACGAATGTGGGACTGGGGCCAGACTGTTCCTCAAACCAACTCAGACGTTCGCTAGGTGTGTGACCTGGGGCAGGGTGCTTCATCTTGCAGCCCTGCATGGAGGCCGGGTATGCTGGTAATTTTACTAATGTTATTTTGAGGATCTAACACCACCAGTGGGTGTATCCAGAGCACCCAGCATCTGGAACATGGAAGTAAAAATAACAACATGAACAACCAGGTCTAATTTACTGAGCATCTACTATGTATTGTCTCTCATTCTTATATCAACTCTGAAAGACAGGTGTTACTATCTCCCGAGTAAGAGCCAGGAAACTGCAATTCAGGGCACCGCATGACTTGTCAATAGGATTCCAATTCAGATCTGCCTCAGTCTAAATTCTTTTTATCTACTTTTTTCTTCTTTCTTTGGGGGGGCAGTTGGGGAGAGAGAAAGAATCTGAAACAGGCCCGTGGCCAGCATGGGGCCGGATATGGAACTCGATCTCATGACCCTGGGATCACAACCCAAATCAAGAGTTAGACGTCTCACTGGGAGCTACTCAGGCACCCTTCCTTTTTCTTTCTTCCTTCTTCTTCTTCTTTTTTTTTTTCTATAGTTCATTATTTCGCTCCCTGTATCATTCGGGCAAGTCACAATTTCCTCTTCTGATAATCTCTCCTGAGATAATATGACCAATTTAGGGGTATGTAAGCTAGTGGCTATGAAGCTTTGAAAAAAAAAACAATGCTTTAAAGTGTTCAGAAACAAGAAACTTTTATCTACAGGAATGCCTCAAACGCCTCTTCCCCTCGCTGCCACCGCTACGTGTTTCACTGTTGGACACTCGGCCCCAGGTGGGCAAAGAGTCAAGGGAAGGGATACTTGCTGCACTAAATTTCCCTCACTGTGTAAGGGGGTCGGGAGATCATCCTCCTTCCTCTAAGGAGAGGTCCCAGGCAGATGGAGCAAGTGCCCAGAGAACAGAGGGACCCGGGAAACTTGACTCCTAATCACGGTTTTGCCAAGGGCTGGCTCTACCGATCAGCCTAAGAGGCCATAAGCAAAAATCTCTCTTTCCTCCTCCCCAACACCCCCATCCTTTTAATCACTTGTGTTTATTCAATAAACTTTTATTAAGCACTTTCTACAGGAAAAACACTGCAGGAGCATACGGTTCCTGTCCCGAGGAACTTACCGTTTAGGGATGGTTAGTTGATCTAGTCATCTTAATATCCTTAAGGTTATATGGGTTTTAGCATGTGTGTGTGTGTGTGAGTAGATACTTAATTACACGTGTAGATTATTCACACTTCAGTCGTTTCCATAACCAATCGTTTCAACAGCTCTTCCGATGATGGTGACCAGCTCACCCCCTCCCACAGAACCCAGCACGCTGTGACTCCAACTACACCCCCTATACACACCTAAATTTAACTTTTGTTTAATAGAATTAGCACACTGTCAGAATTCATCAAGTACTAGTTATGTAAAACTGTTCTTGGGGTAATTTTGTAGTAATTAAGTATATAAGAGTAATTAAGAATTTCTGTGCATCTAATCATCAATCCCTAGTACTGTATACGCATTAATAACATCATGGCTGATAAGGAAAATTGGTCCTGATTAGGACGGCTGCTGCTAACACGGGAATGACACGAAGTGTGCTCTTGGGCTCATTCTCCTTGTAAGAATGTCACAACTTTCTCAGTGAAGATTATTATGCTCTGATTTACAACCAATCTTATTTGTCTTCCTGAGATTTCAAGAGGAAATTGTGACACATGCTTAAATTCTAAGCAATACAATTTCTAGACTTAACTACTTTATTATTTCACAACTTCACCTCTGCCGAAGTGACTACATTTCCTGTGGGACGGGTTTGTTTATTGTCTCTACAATTTGCCTTTAAAAAAAACAAAACAAAAAACCTTTAAACATTTAGCATAAGCCCCCAGAAATGACATCAGTCGTGTCTGTAACCCATAAGACACTTCTGGAAAGCACCCTTGCGCAATCCCTGTAAGTAAACAGAGGAACTCAGAGGAAGAAGCTGAGCGTGTGAGGGCCACCTCGTGCCATTTAAATATCAGTGCTCTGACATTCCTTTAGCTTGAAAGATGATTTGGCTGTTTGGTAGGACAAGGCCTTTCCAAAGCCTGTTGTTCTTGGGGGCCTGCTGGTGGCTGAAACCTTTTGTTTCCTGGTGCGGTCAGTTTGCACCGGGCGGTCCAACTTCCCACACCATCCCCAGGTGGGAAGACGCCACCGCTGTCTGTGAGCTGACTTGCCAGCCTCTACAGGGACTGTGGGCAGGACAGCTCTAAATCCTAAGAACTACAGGAGCCAGGACCCACTGGGAAGGCCCCCACGCCCCACGGCTGCTGTCTCGCTAGCAGACGGCCCAGGCTGGGGGGCAGCTCCCCGGGGTTCTCCTCAGGAAATCTGATGACTGACTCATGCATGATGGAAATCTGTGTGTTGGCTACTGACATCTCCAGAGGGTAGAAATAAGAGCAAGCCGTGAAAGCACAGAAATCTGAGACTCGGGGGCAAGGGGCGTCAAGGGGCAGAACCCTCAGAAAGCCTCTACCACTGATTTCCAAGAGGTAATCAGGGTGAGGGAACCTAAGAGATAGTTCCCTTCTGCAGATCAGGAAACCAGCTCGGGGAATGTTCGGCCGGCCCCGCGGAGTGCCTAGCCAATAAGCATTATGAACAGAACCGCGGTTTGGGTAAGCCTGGCAATGCCCTGAAATACCGTCCCTTGCAGGTGAAGGCAGCCACATGCCCACGTTCAGGGTCCACTTGTACTTCCTTCTTCTCCCTCCCCATGTCTGACACCAGGACGGGATCCGGAGAATGCCAGCACCTATATTGTCAACGGGGGGGTGGGAGCCACCCGTCACAGATGGCAAAGCAAAATGCCGGCCGGGGCCGGGCCATCGTGGGCTCCACGGCGGCCCCCCCACCCAGCACCGTCCCCCACTGGGTGTCTTGTCGTGGGAGAAGAGCGAGCCCGTACGCCGGGAGGGCTGCCCTAACAGAAATAAATCTGGAAAAGTCTTGTGCTCTGGACAGCATGGATTGTAAATGACAGGCTCTTTGGGGAAACTTGGGATCGGGACAGACCACTCAAAATGTGAGAAACCCTCTAGCTCTAGAAGGAACAACATAATCAAGAGGGGAATCTGGGCAGCCGGCTCCGTGTGGCTAGAGGCTCCTTGGTGGTTTGGAAACGCACACAGGTGTTGGCTGGAAGCGCTGGCTTGTGGGAACTGAGGTGACAGGTGCTAGGGCCACCTCTTGGGAAAGACCGTGATCTGCCCGTAGCCAAGGGCCACCCAAGGCCAAGTGTGCACTTCTCTGGGGAAGGAGCCCTTAGGGTCCTGCTCATTCCCAATTGTACTGAAGAGGCCCGAAGGGGCTCCCGCCTGTGTAGCAGCTGGGTCGAAGGCTCCTTTCACTTCCTTCTCTTGCTATCCCAGCTCCTCTCGCCTAGAAGAGATTGGGGGTGAATGAACACAGCTCCCCATTCTTCTGACATCATTCCTCTACTTAACCAGTGGCATCTGAGTGAACTAGACTGTGGGTTCAGTCACGGTTGTTTAGGTGTGGGTGTGGCAAAGGTGTGGTCCAAAATAATCCCAGCAGGTGGGATGCAAACCTCCCCACCTCTCCAATTCCATTCCTGGCAACAATGCCCTAGCTTACTTTCCGAAAATACCGGGTGGCTTCACGGTTCAGTGGGATTCTACTTGGCATGGTCCCAGCTCCCTCTACGAGCTGGTCTTGCTGGTTCCCAGCCTCCTCTATTTATCTTCAAAATCCTATTCAAGAGTCACCTCTAGAAACGCCTCTATGACACCTTCCCCTGAATAAACCAGATACCTCTTGATAGAATCATCATCATCATCATCATCATCATTATTATTGTACATATCCCTACGCTGATTCAATGACATTCATATTTCCTGACACCTTGTGGGAGACCAATAAACACTTGCTGAATTGAACTTGGCCTCTCCTTGATGGGTCCAGAAGGAGGAAGGTTGTGAAAATGCTGTTTTAGGAATTCCCATGGCATTCTAACAGCCTGGAATGAATAGGGCATTTAGAAAGAAATTTTCCATTAGTACCATAACAAAATGTACAAATATCAACTCTCAGGCAACTAATCCAGGCAAAATTCTGAAGCTTGCCCGGGCAAGAGAATGGTCCTAAAGAGAAAGAAAAGACTGAAGAACGGGCTTACATGATTGGAAAACACGGTTCCTATGTTTACATCTAAAATAAAAGACTAAAATGTACTTAGAAGTTGCCTTGGAGATGCCATCCAAACAGAGAGCCATAAATGCTATCAACATGCAGACACGGAGAGAGATGACACTTCACCTACCTCACTAATGAAGGCAGCACGAATGCATGAAGTCGATGCACAAACAACGAAACTGAGCTCTGGTCCTGGGTCACTCGCTAGGTGAGCGAACTCAAAAAAGCAGCACTAATAATCTTTTCAAAGTGTGTCTTTTCCAAAACACTCATTAATGTTGTAACAATGTATGGCAACAGATGGTGACTATAGTTAGCGCGGGTAGCACTGAGGAAGGGTACAGAATTGTCGGAGCACTACGGCATCCACCTGAAACAAACATTGTCAAGCATACTTTGATAGCAGATAAATACACACACACACACACAGAGCACACAAAGTCTAAGAGCTATATCCATCAATGCGGCAGTAGCAAAGTTCAGCAGGATGTCCGTCATTTTCTTCCTCATCTGGAAGACCAAGCCCTTTGAATTCTAACTTTCATGGCTCCGTGTAAGGCAACAGCATCTACATACCAGTGTATTTCTCCACGGAAAGATGGAAATACATATTGACTTTGGTGTGCCTTTGACTGAGAAACACGTAGATGAAGAACGTGGCTTGGAAACATGGACCTCTTGTTAAAGACGCCTGTGCCCTTTGGCAAGAAGCCAGCAATGCCTAGCTATTTTGTATTCTTCTGTGTCTCAGCTCCCATCTCTAAAAATACACTGATGACATTTTTCTCTGACCTCTACCTACCGCAGGGAATACAGAAAGGACGGGGGGTGACGGCGCTCATTAAAACCGTGAACTTCTTGGAAGACAGAACACTCCTTCATTGTGGCTCTAGTGTTAGCAACCCTAACAGAGTTCACAGGGTTTTAAAAATCTAGTTTTATTAGGGGATGAGGTTCTCCGTGACCAAGATGCTGGATGACGCCACCCAGCAAACGAGTCCAGCCAAAGCTGCCAAAAATTGCAACTCATTTCGAAGGTGTGTGTGCCTCCCCTTGCTCGCAGCACCGTATCACCCGCTTGACAAATATTAGATCAATTTGCTCTTTATTCTAAGGAGTAGTTGACGAGAAATGCTCGTGCCTAGCAAGTTCCAGGAAAACATTTTCAGACGAAATGCTTGGAGGATGAAGTAAGGCTGCATTTGGATGCCTACTCCTTCATTCTTAGCAGTGGCCCAGCGGTTAAAGAGTAGAAACTCCCTCTTCGAGCCCATCACAGCAGCCACTTGCCCATCTTCTAGAACAAAGTTATGATTTCCCAATTTGCATAACTATATCCTGATCTCTTCCAGAAAGTCTTGTCATATGTATTTATTTTTAAACTGCTGCTAGCAGTTTCTTATTGGCCATGGGAATTTTTAACAATTGAAGTGAAAAAAAAAATCAACAGTTTCAAGTTGACAATATATTCATTATTCAGCTACAAAAGAGAAATAATGGGGAGAAGAGTCTTTTGCCAGGAGGTAGGGTGAAATGATAAGGTAGATCTCATTTTCTGTGTCGTCTTGTTTTGGTTTGCATTTGTTGGATGAGACAGTGTCAATCATTTATTCAGTAAATATTTACTAAGTGCCTACTTTGCACCAAGAATGATGTGTGCCCTAAGGCTAGAAACATTATCCCCACTCTCAAAGAGTCCAAAAAAGAAAAGGGAGGGAGAAGAAGGAGAAGCATTAAATTAATTAAGCTCCTACTCTGTGCCATGTGCTTTTCTTGTGGACTCTTAGAACTACTGATGAGAGAAGGTATGAGATCCTCAGAAATTGTTTAGCGCCTCACAGTTGAGTGGATTGGTATTTGTAATCGAGTTGTTCTCATTCCAAAATCTCTTTTAAAATGTCTTCAGAAAGCAGAAAAAGAAGAAATTATCCATTATCCCTACCCTCATGATTTAAAGACAAAACAAAACAAAATTGTTAATGTTTTAGAAAATTGCCTTCCTTTTTTTTTTTTGTCTACATGTAGGGTGATTTTTGAATTTTTAAAATATGTTTCACAGTTGTCATCAAAGTGTTATAGGCCTTTCATTGGAACTATGGCATGATTGCCTGAAATACTCTGTGATTTTTTAATAGCGCTGGAGAGAAGAATCATTGCCAGTCATATGATGCCACTGACTGACACGTGTCCAGCTCTCGGCAAAGTTAAAATATGAAGGGTAAAATGAGTTTGTGGTAGGGTCAGTGACTTCTTCTGCATTCCCAAAAGCCCACCCTTGTCTACCTCCTGCCTGCTGGTAAGGGTGGCTTCCCAGCACAGGGGACCTGGCTCTCTCCCACATTAGACTAGCCCCTCTCCTGGGTCAGGAGGTCTCTCTCAGCAGGGAGAGCGCTCTTTGTCTTCTCACACATGCACTGCCTGACGCACAGTAGGTACTCAAGAAATATTTCTTGGTTGGATAAATAAATGACTAAAGCTTAAGAAGAAGGTTACCAACAAAAGAGGGTAACCATTACCATAGGCTCAAACAGCGGGGAGAGCCCACGTTTTGTTGGGGAATGAGGGTTTGTGTGACTGCACTCAGGAAGAGAGAAGAGGTGGATGGAACTTGGTTGGAACTTGGAGTCAGAGCCAGTGGCCTGCCCTTCTCAAGGTCTTTCCCTTCCCATAGGCCACTACTCTGTCCACATGGTTTCCTCTTTGCTGTCCAGACCCCTATTCCAATATCCTCACCCAAGCCTGGCTCCACAGCACTGCCTGATTCCACCATCTTGGGAAGCCACTCACATCTACTCATACACAGCTGGCATACTGGTTAAGGTTTACCTGGGGATACCACCCAATAACATCAAGTAATAACTCACATGGAGCAAATTCAGGAATCAGCAAGAAGCAGATACGGCAGAGTCCTATTTTTCAGTTGGAGCTGAAAATCTCCTTTCAGTGGACAGTCTCTCGTCTGCCCCCAGGAAGGAGAAGGCCTACACATTCAGAGTCCAGGCTATTCGACCACTCGACTTAACTTTCTAAGGATGTTCACAAAGATACCTGCCTGAGTCAGCAAAATCGGTGTAAATAAAGAAATTCAGCCAAACTCAGTTCTCCATGAATGTTTGAAGTTCAACACCGGATCTCCCCATTTTGAACACCATCATGATCTCTCCCGCCTTCCTTTCCTCCTTTTCTTCCTCTCCACACTTCCCAGGTACCTTAGCACATAGAGAACTGTGTGAAGTTCTCCAAGAAAAAGAACAACGGGTCAGAAAATTCTGACCTCAGAAACAAGCTTATACATTAATAGAAAGGCAGGCATTCCTCACAAAGGAGTAACTTAACAAGGTAGAGAAAGAGAGAGCACGAGTGTTCTATCAGAAATGCAGGGGACATGCAGTCAGAGTCCAGAGCCAGGAGAGATGCCGTCCAGCTAAGACTCTCACCAGGGAAGGCTGCAGAGAGGAGGTGTCCTTTCACCTGGGCCTTGAAGGTTGGAGAGGTTCTGGGGATATGGGACCTGTGGGGACAGCCGGGGGTGGGGGTAATGCCTGGGCAAAAAGCCCTCCTGCTGTTCCCTTTTAAGTGACTGTTTATTGTTGAGGAAACAAGATGCTGTTGTTGGGGCCTCTCCATGAGGTGTTAAATCACTGCTCAGTAAACAGATCATCACCTTGGGCTGACTGCTCTGGGCTGTCCTGAGTTCTACCAGTTTAGGGCCAACACCGGGAAAAACACTATGAAATTTCATGCTGATGAGGTGTGACATTTTAGAGGAAAGTCCTAAAAGCCAAAGCCTGGCATGTGACAGAACTGGAGGAACCCACCGCTGGTAACGAAGGCTCCCGTCTGACAGTGATGGCCCGGTGTCACTCTCCCAGATTCGAGGGGCGGTCAGCACCCCCACTTACCATGGACGTGGATTCCATTTGGTTGAAAGGAAGAGTTTGTTTCCGGCTGGTAAGACTTCAGGTGTGGCCCACCTGCCGGCGGCTGGGTGTGGGGAGGCTGCGTTCTCTGCATCACTGAAGAAGGAGCTGGAACTCTCCGGGGGCTGATGTGGTGAGGAGATGGGGCCGAAGGTGCAAACCTGGGAAAACATTACGAGAGGAAGCGTGAGGGGCGTGAGAAAGTGGGAGCAGAGACAAACTCTTCAAAGCCAAATTCCAGTTTCCACACTGGCTGGCTAAGAGCATGACAAAAAGCCATCACAAGAAACTGATGAAGACGTTCTCTCCCATTTTTAACCACTGACTTCTCAACTAAAGGGACAAAGAGGTCAACGAAGGGAAAATGTAGTCACAGTTTGGGTTTGTCAAGCCTCTTAAAATGCATTTCCAATACTCTGGGTTTGGTGAAATTCAAGGCACATCTTTTGCCCGGCTCCCTTTTCTGCTAATTTTTAAATTCGTCTGCATTTTAGGGGAAATTTGATCCTTATGTTTCTGATTCATTTACACTTAGCTCATAAACATTTTGTTCTGTGAGACATATCTGGGGTCCAAGAAGTATTAGAAGTCTTTATTATAAGCCTTTCTCATCCTGTTCTCTTTAAACAATACATTTTCTTTTGCCAAGAATGAGGGAATTTAAACCTCAAAGATCAAGTGTGGTTTGAGACCCAGAACCTATCTGCATGGGTTCTGTGTTTGGCAAAGAATGTTCGCTGCTTGCGGCACAACCACAATGCCACGTGGGACATCTCTGGCGGTCACATGTGCTAATCACAGTAGAGCTACTGCTAGTTTCTGAGGAGGGACAGACAGATACAAGGTGATGTGGTCCATGTACCTGAGACAGAGCCTGATAACCACCCACCAGTCTTCTAATTGCAAGGGGACTTTGGCAGGGTCCGACTCCCTGGGTTTAAAGTGACTTTCTAGCACCAAAGGGAAGGTGTACCTGGCAGAGCAGCATTCAAGTTCACCAGTGTCCACAGACCACCAAAGCAACCCTCAGTGCAGGTCACTAGGGGGCTGGCACAGGGAACCCGTCAGTGCTGTGAGATGAAGTGACAAAATAATTGGGGAGCCAAGTGTATCAGCAATGGGTTGTTCCATCTCCTCAAAAAAGTCCCAGCACGTTGAAAACTTCCAGTCAGTCAGTCTTCGCCTGATGCTAACACGCAGCAGGAGCCAGCAGTGCACGTGGCTAACTGCACAAGGACGAGTCCTCTCCCTTTGCTGGGCTTTTGCATCGGGGCCATCGAGGGTCAGAAGGCAACCAGGCAAGTTTGGAATGCAATTTGCACCATTCTGAATCAGAATATGTCATAGGGCAGAGCCTCTACATTTGTGTGTGGCATCAAGAAGGAACCATGGGATGAGGAAAAAAAAAAAAAAGTAGGGCATTCATATTCTAGATGATTCCTAAATGAATTCCATCCGGTGAGGGCTGTGGAGGAAGGGGATGTGGGAACGGAGGAAGGGGGGTGGGGAGAAGAGAAGGCTCCAGAGGAGGCCGACGCGGACTGGCTGTGTTCGGAGGCCCATTTTCACTCTGCTGCAGGAGAAGAGTAAGTGAGTACCCTGGGCTGGGAAATATATGTTTTCCAAGCGTATCCTCTTAATTGGAATTAGCCTGGAAGATGTGCCAAGCGGCCGTGAGAGAACACATCGCAGATGAACCCTGTCACTGCCCTGAGAACATCTAGTAAAAAACCCGTGTGCCAGGATTCCTCATATGGAGGCTATTTTCTTGGGGGAAAGAGGCCCTAATGCGTCTGGCAACTCTGTCAGAGGTCACGGGAGGGAGCCGGGGAATTGTGGGATGGCAGGCTTTAGGGCTACAAGGAGCCCACACGACCACCCCTCCGGAGCCCTGTGGGCAGGAGACCCCCAGGGAAAATGGGGAGGACTGGAGCTGGGAGACAACTTTTGTCACTGGCATCGCGAAGCAACAAGATCCGTTGACTTGCTTCCTGAATGTATTTCTTCATCTGGGGATGAAAGATGCAGCACACTCCCGACGGTTTTCTGGTATTTTCTCTAGTACTCGTGCCACTCTTCCTTTCCATTGAGGACTGACGGGGCAGAGATGTGTGGTGGGGGCAAGTCACGGTGTGTGTAAGTCTAAGCCTGATATTGCAGGCTTGATGGAGGAGAGGGGTTCTGATTCACAATCCCCCCTGCTCCCGGCCAGTGAGCCTGACTCACAAACAAGGGTTTGATGAAGGGTTTGATGAACAAAGAGAGAAAATGGAGATGGTGAGGGGGAAGGAGGCAAAGACTGTCAGCAAGCCAAAATCTTCTCTCTGTACTTCGAGGTGATCTGGCTATGGAGTGAACCATGATTACTAGCTATAAAGAAGGGAAGATTTCAACTCGCTGAAATGGCAGAATTCATTTAGGAGTCATCTAGAATGTAAATTCCATACAAGAGAATCTACATCTATATCTGGATTATAGAGCTACATATAAATTATATAGCTATGTATCTATCAAGAGAGCACATAATTATATGGTAATTATAAATCATTCTTATCTATATTCATTCATGCAAATTCCAAACCCTGGCCATGCCCTCTTGGCTACCACATATTTCCATAATGTAGTAATGGAGAGCAGAGGAGAAAAAGTGCGGTAGGGTCACGTCAAGGTGTCAGCAATCCTTATTTCAGACACCTGGGAGGAGTCGAATACATACGCTGACCCTTCCACTGACCCCACATTTCACTTTTTGCTAATTCAGACTGGATTTCTCTTCACGTTATTCGAATAAGTAAGATTATATGGTATAAAGTTAACACAATTTTAAAGTATAGTGTGTCACTTCATATGAAGTATTAATAAAAAATTAAAAGTAAACCATTCGAGGTGAGATAAATGTATACCTAAAGAACTCCCTGGTTTGGGAAGGAAAGGACTGATACAAAAATGTTAACTTTTACAATACAGGGAAAAGATGAGAAGTGACAAGATGTGATTACAATTATCCACACGATTGCTAGGATCAAGGAAAGAAAGAAGAATTCAGAGCAAAAAAGCCCAGCATAAGGAGTGAGTGTATAAATGTGACTGATTTTCAAGTGTAGTACTTAGATTCAATTTTGTTACTGCTCAAACACGGTACAGAGTATTTTATGGAAAAACCTCTCAGACTCTCTCTACTAATTTAAATTTCACTTTTACAAACCTGCTTCCATGTTCACCCGCTCACAGAAGAGTAGAATTTAGCAAATTAGAATCCGAAGCGAGGGGGCTGGCGGGGAGCACAGAGGTCAGGGTGCTCCTCTGTCGCCTCCCAGGAAGGCCCTGGGAGCACCCAGAACAGTCACTGGCCGCTCGGAACAAGACTGATGCCAGAAGTGCTTTAGGAAAAGCCAAAAGGACTTGAGAAAGGAGTGGTTTGAGGCCAGGCACTCCAGAAGCAAGCAAAGAACCAAGAACATACACACTCACACAGAAGCTCATTAAGCCGAACATGAGATGTTCTTACTGTTACTCAGGGTAGCGTGTGGGGGCTTAGAACCCCATTTTCTTAGGGCCCAGATTTTCCAACATTGTTTCTTTAATACGCTCACATACACATACCAAAATGAATATGGTCTGAATATTTTGCCCCAAACAGATTTTTTAAGTCCAAAGATGGTGAATTAAAAATGTCTGATGCTAAAATAAGCAGTTTTGAGGCTGAGGCTACGTTGCAGTGATTTACGATGTTCCCCCCGGGGGCTAGCTCATGCTAGGACAAGATGACGTCACTCTAATTCACTGCAAGTCGCACAGCGTCCGCGAGCCGGAAGGGGGAACGTCTGAACACTTTCTGTCCCCTAGCTGCACATCTGCACTTCACAGCTCAGACACTACATTCAACGGAGCTGACCAGTCTCTTCTTCGAGACAACAGGAGGTCGTTAATATAGATATGCACACAACAGACTAGAAATTTTAAAAAATGGCACTGCTTACCAGAAACACTTCACACAAAAGCAAACCAGAGAACTGAGTCAACCTCTTGTTCTCCTTTAGTGGAGGAGTTGGGATAACCTGAGTGGTGAGCCACTGCGGGGTTCAATGGTTTGCGCCCCTCCCCCCACCTCTTGCCCGGAAACCCAAAAAACACAAAAACAAAATAGGGGCGCAAAAGATTTTAAAGGGCTCATAAAAAATAATCTCCTGGGGAAAGAAAACAACCTAGAAAGGCTTCTGTAAATAAATATCTATACACACCTTAGAAATTGTGTGATTATTTGGGGGGATTTGGTCAGTTATGCTCTTTCCCTTCTGTGGCCCACTGCCACCCTCAAGTCACACGGAGCTTTCCAACCTTGCAGCCAAGTGGGCCAGAAGCAAAGAGGTCACGTTTCCGATAATGCGGTACGAGAAAGAATGTTAGGTTGTTTCACAGAATGGTAGATCCCGACTGAGACACAGAGTCCTGATGAGGTTCATAGGACAAATTGAAATGGCAGGAGACGGATATCACCGAAGACCTACTGGGCTTGGATTTCTGGCTCTGTTCTTACCAGCTGGGTAATCCTGAATAAATGCCCTGACTTCTCCCAGCCTCTATTTCAAGTATAAATCTCAACACCTACTGGGGATCATAAAACCTGAGATAACATATTCATTTATTCATTCAAGAGATATTTATTGAGCACTGACCCAGAGTGTGGCCCTATTCTAATCACAAGGGACAGAGCAACACGTGACATGTGTCCCTGCTTTTGTGCAACTTCTATTTCGGGGAGGCGAGGCAGGAGATGAGCAAAATTAAGTAAGCAAACCATATACTGTATTGAGGAAATGAATACTCTGGAGAAAAATCAAGAATGGAAGGTGAGGGGTGGGGGTGCATCATGAATAATTTTAAATTGGGAAGTCGGAGATCTTGAAGTACTTTAGAAAATATCTGACACCTTCCAGAAGATCAACGCATGCTTATGGGATGACTGCTCTAAATGGAATGTACACTTAAGGTTAGCCTGACTTGAATGCACACCCAGGGCTTGAGAGCTCTGTAAGACTGTGGTTCCAGCACTGCATCTGAATTTCTATGGAGTTCTTAAAATTAAAAAAAAAAAAATCTTAGGACTCTTTTCTCTCTTGACTACTCATACACGGAAAGAAAGGCTTGGAGAAAGCAAGGCATTTACTCATTTGGCTAATTTTCTAGTTCTAAGAGCAAATAGTCATGGTCTTTCTTGTGTAAGGTCTCATTTCTTGGCCTCGGGTTTCCCCACAGAGTATCGTGAATTCACATATTCATCCAATCACATCATGTTCCAACTGGAAGGCAGCAGAGTAGCCTTATTTGGATGAGATAAAATAGGCCCAGAGACATGAAGTGATTTTCCCAGTCACACAGCTAGTTCTCCAGATACCACTTTGTCCCAATGAGGTCAGATGTTCCCTCGTGGAGAACACAAGGCAAGGTGGAGGGCAGTGGCGGACTCCTGCGAGCACCTGAGATTCGGAACCTTCTTGCCAGCTGGGGTTAGGGTGGGGGACGGGCGTATCAACACCCCATCGCCTTGAAGAAACCTGGTGACCAGTTTCCCAGTTTGCTTTGGTTAACTTGTTCATTCTGCACTAGAATTCTTCGTGCCCATGCTGGGCTTACACTTTTGGTCTTTCCAGCTGGGCAACTCCTTTCAAATAATGCTGTCTCCTGTCTGTAAGTCCAAGGTATCTCTATGTCAACTAACAACTATATTTCTTCAAACAGTATCTGCTAATAGGCTATGTTGCAGGCTAAGCACATGTCATAAATATGTCCTACTTTTCTTCATTTGTGCTGGATATTCAAGCAGTGCTAGCAAGCAGCGTGGGACTGTGTGGTTTAGCATTGTGTTGCGGGTTAATGCTTTGAAAAGAGGGGTTTCCGTGATCAAGTAGATTAAATGCTGGTTGATAAGTGCTTTGGACAGTTCTTCCCCCCCACACACTCTCTTCCACAGGGGTAATGGACCTCCCAAAGAAGGAAGAATGCATCAGAATAGCTCATTTCATTGCATTCACATGAAAAATATTATTGATTTGCTGCTAGGGAGTAGAAATAATGGATACAAACTAGTCTGTGGTAGATTTGGGGAGGCATTTTTTATCCCCCAAAGAATTGTGGTGGTTTTTAAATTCATCTGTGAAAACTAATCAATAAAAAGTGGCTTTAGCCGTTGGCCAACTACAGAGGGGGAAAAAAGGAATCCTTTTCAAAACCTAAAAAGAAAAGCACAGTTTTAAGGATTTCACATCTGATTTAACATCTAAAAAAAACCCCCCAATGATAATACCCCACTTTGTATAGCCAGACAGCACTCCATTTTAGTAGACTTTAGTGGTCTTTATAACGATTTATGAATCACTTCATGAATTCCTGGCTGACTCATCTGGGTGACTATAGTATCTACTTATACTTCCCTTCTGTCTCACAAAAGAGACACTTGGACTCAGTTCAATCCAGATTTGTCCCCGAATGAATCACAGCACGTTACTGGGGGAACTGCAAATTGAATTCTGCTTCTGAGACAATCAAGACCAGCTTTTAGTAATGAAGAAACAGCCGCTGGGAAGTGTGGGTAATTGCAACACTGTCCATCTGGGCAGGACCATGGCCCGCCAAGAGCTGTATGTCCGTCCGAGGGTTCTGTTCCAAACTAGTCAAAGAGCTGAATCTATCTCCTGCGAGGGCTTAGTGCTGGGTCAATATTAACTGTGAATAATTTCTCACGTTCCGCAAGACCAAGACTCAAATATGACTGCCCGAGCCTCCACAGGCCACGACAAAATGAGGGCTGTGAACTGGCTGTAGGTGAAATGACCACCAAGATTTTTCACAGAAGACTCACACGTATATTATGATGAGTGAGTGTTTGTGGGAAAGAGGATAGTGTGTTCTGGAGGACACCTTCTGCACTTGGGTATAGGGGGTCGGTTCTAAGGCCAGAAAACAAAGTCACCAATGCCCCAAGGCAGAGTGGATTTTTTTCTGGGATAGACTGAAATAGGGCAGAGAGCATCACAATCTCCCCTCCCTGTGGGAATGAAAAGGGAGGGGTGAGGACACCCAGGATATGTCAGAGAAATGAATTATGCAGGACACATTTAACCGAGAGCTGGGATTTTTTGGAATATCTTGACTGCAGAATTGGCTGTGACTCTGTTGTTTGTCTATTTCAGAATCTGATGTGATGGGGAGAAAGGGAAGGAAAGTCTGATTCTGCCAAATCCTCTTTACAAAAAAATCACCAACCAGAAGAGAATTTATCCAGAGTGGTCTTAGACATTTGATGTCAAAAATTCTGCCGTAAAAAAGAAAACCTGCTGAATGAGATCATCCTTTGGGCAGCGCCGAGCAGGTCAGAGCAAGAGGATTAACTCACGGTCCTGTGGCAAAGAGAAGCCTGTCTTGTTCAGGACGGTGTTAGGCAGAGAGTTCGGTCTGCTTTGCAACGGAGCAGATCAGATGAAAGCAAAACATTCAGAAGTGAGTGTAACAAGAAAGCCAGATGGGAAATGAGGGGGAAGAGTGTTGTTTTTGTCCAAACATGAGAAAGGAAGGCGCAGGTATATAAAAAATGGCCCTTTCCATGTCTTTCTCGTGGTCTCAAACTGTGAACATGAGCCTCTTGACAACATTGGAAGAACGTTTAGAATTAACTTTAGATGCAGGACTCCTGCCGAGTACGGCCGGGCACCTTTGGAAACCACCGCCAAATGAGACTTTAAAAGTCAATATAATCCATGAATTTGAAAGAAACTAGCTGGTGCTGGTTTGATCCGTAAAAACGTGCTGTTTGTGTGGATTTTTTTTTTTTTTCCATTTCAGGTTACTATTGTAGTAACCACAAGGGAATTTTCTGAACCTTCCATTGAATACAAGGCTCAATATTTGATTAGAGAAATGAACTGGAGGAAACCACATCTACTAAAAAGTTACAATCAGAGAAGGGCTCTTGGATCTTCTAGATAAAAAGAGCATCAAATCCTTGGATGTCTGTTACCATTTTGTATCTCCAGCTCCTTAGCCAGTGCTATGCGAACACAAGTATTCAATACATGTGGGTCGTTGCTGTTGAGGAATTACTCTGTTCAACAGACCCCGGGCTCCAAAGACTTCGCTCTCAACCTGGTGCCAGCATTTGTGTCCAGGTGGTACCTTTGCCCAGTTAACGCCCAGTTAACTCAAGTCCACTTGGAGACTATATTTGTCCAGAGGCCACAGTTTCTGTTTCTAAGGGGAAAGCATCTTATTCAAGAGAATGATTCCAAGTACTGACTCTGGGGAAGATGATCAAAACCTAGAAACCTATTTCTCCTTGCAACTAAACAGAAAAGCAACCAAAGACTCTATTTCAGAAAAAGGAGCAAAAAAAAAAAAAACTTTGTCTCGTGGTTTCTGCTCATTTAGGTGGTCTCACCACCACCAGCGGGCAGACGGGTTTTTGCCTGCGAAAAGATATACAATTCCTTCACTGCCCTATCCACCAAGCACTTCCCATCCAAGAGGGCAAAGGATAAAGGTGATTTCCAGCTCACCCTAGGAAGGCTTACGGGCTTTCACTTTGGGAATTCCGTCTCCATTTGACCTGTTGTTTCAGAGAAAGCCTTAGGAAAGGAATACACGGATACGTCCGAATCACATAATGGCTTAGTTTGAACTCCACGTTGCTACAGGCTAACGCAGTAAAGTGGAGGCCGCAAGAAAAGGAATTCTATTTTACCTCAAGCCTTCCTTGTTATTGTCATGACTCACTTTCCTGACTGAAAGTCCAAGGGGACTAAAAAAACATCATCTCGGGCTTTGCATGAGGTAGATTTGTTTGGAATGTGGGAACAAAATAAAGATGGCTGATTTGGCATTCAGAGGTGAAATGAATGAGACCTCTTCAAAATGAAGAACCACCGTACTTCAAAATTAAATATACATGGAAAACAATCTGCTATGAAGGGATATTTGGACCATGAGTCAAGCTGTTTGTCTGGAGGAGTGACACACGTACGCTCACATCGGCGTCTCTTGCTTTGTCCTGAGGTGACAACAGAGGACAATGTGTGGACGGAAGAGCAGCAATCCTCTGCTCAGGGTTACTGTTTCTCTTTCCAGAAACCATAAAGGAATCATACTTGTAGTCCTCCTTCTGGTCACATCTGTTCATTCCACACACTGCCCAAGTGCTGAGGGGGTCGGAGCCGTAAGTATGACATAGCCTCTGCCCTGAGGGAGCTCCGGCTCTAGTGGATTGTGAGCAGGTCAGCAAGGACGCAGAGTAATCTCAGGGACTACTACATCTTCGAAGAGAAACAGTAGAGTAACGGAAGAGAGTGGGGTTCGGGGGCTAGGGGAGGGTTTAGGGGAAGTGGTCAAGAAAGGCCTTCCTGAAGAGGTAACATTGGAGCGAACACCAGAAATGAAGGCACAAGTCACGGAAAGTTCTGGTGAAGGTGCCTTTCAGGTTTCAGGAATAGCACGTACAAAGGGCCCAAGGCAAGATGAGTTGGTGTTTTCCAGAAATAGTAAGAAAACCAGTGTGGCCGGAGCAGAATAAGCATGAGGAGCGGCGGTGAGGGTGTGACTATGGCCAGACCTTAGAGGGCTCCTATAAAAAGGAGTTTGGACTTGACTCCAAGCATGCTGGGGGAGGGATGTGAGCAGGAAATCCGCAGAGACTCCATTTACATTTTAAAGGGCCCCTCCTGTGGTAGGGAGCCCTGGCCTTGTGTGTGTTAACTGGAGGGTGGTCCACAGCTGGATGTGGGGGGCAGTTAGGAACCCACGTAGCTGAGATGGGAGGAGGGCATAGTGGTGAACTCTGCTTGGAGAAACGAAGCTGATTGTGTGTGAGGGGAGAGCTAACAGGACTTACAGATATTAATGAGATTAGTTATTAATTAGATTAGATATTAATGAGAAGAGGAGGAATCAGTTGACGACGTTTTTAAAGTTCTTAGTAGTAAGTTAAGATGACCATGCAGGCTTAGCTCTTTATTTTCCCCCATTATCAAGAAATAGACTGGACTCTGAAAACTATGCTCATAAAAGTTTTGCAGACAACACAGACATTAAAATTAGAGACAGATCAGAGACAAAGTAGAGAAGCTAGAAAAGCCAGTTCAGCAATGTCTTCTTGCTGTTATCTATTTCTTCCCCCCCAATAAAGCTATTCACAATCACTAGGTAGGTAAGAAGAAAGAAGCAAATGTAACCAATTTCCCTGTATGTGTGCTAAGAGGACTAGATCAGGGGAGAATTTTTTTTAAGATTTTTTTTTTATTTGAGAGACAATGAGCACAAGTTGAGGGGGGCAGAGGAGGAAGCAGGCTCCCGGCTGAACAGGGAACCCCTGTGGAGCTCGATTCCAGGACTCCAAGATCATGACCTGAGCTGAGGGCAGCTGCTTACCCGGCTGAGCCACCCAGAAGTCCCTAAGGGTCTGAGTATCTCTATGAGAACTTTCATTCCACAGGCCAATAACCCAACTGATTTATCCCCTGCCACAAGGGAGAGAGCATGGCTGTGGTCACGGATCAGCACTGAAGAAGCTTAAAGACTTGTGGGCTCTTCTGCCCTGGAATAAACCTGGAGAAGCAGCAGAAACTTGCCACAGATAGGAAGAAAAAAAACAGAATAAGGACCCCAAGCTTTTCCAGTCTAAGACCCAATGTTGTAACCTCCATTTTCAAGGGCGGGACATTGGGATTTTCTGCCTCTTCTCTGCTCAACGCATTGACACTGGGAACAATGTTCATCCCATTCAGAGATTCTCACACAAAACATGTGTGTGTGTGTGCGTGTGTGTGTGTGCGCACGCGCGCTGCAGGCAGACTTTGAACACCACGTCTCTCAACCCTGAATATCTGTGCAAGTCATTTTCCTACCGAGAAACTCACCCCTTCGTGGGAAGCTGAGTGATGACTGTTTTCCAGAGAGTGCTGAGGCCCCAAGAGAAAGGATGGTGCCCACAGTCATGCGGTCCGGGGTGAGCGTGACGTGAACAGCCTGTCAGAGGACGGTGCAGAGGTCAACACGCAGGCTGAAGAAATGGCTATCTGAGCCCGTGTTTGTCGTTCAGCTCTGGCTTTTCTCAGGTATTTTGATGCTCAAGATCGATGAGCTTTATTTTGGGGCCAGTGCTTATCAGTTGTCCTGAAAGTCAGGTGTCTTCCTGTCTGTGTGGGAGAGTCTCTGGGACACATGTCAGGGAAGGGCTTAGGACTGTGCTAAGCAGGTGGAGCGTGACCACAGTATGACCCACAGCAACACGGATACCTCTTAATGACACCAGACCTTCTCCCGCAGAACATGAGTGTGGCCAAGTTCCCAATGATGTCAGAGCTCGCTAACACAGAGCTGATTTTTTTTTTTTTTTTTTTTGGACACTTAGTGACTCTTCAAAATCCTCGAATATAGATCATGACTACATAAAACACAAGCTTGGAATTGTAAGGGGCAAAACTGGCGTTTCCAATTGTATTAAAAAAGAAAATAATATAAAACCCAGGCAGCCCGGCTGGTTTAGGATATACAAAGGACAGCCTTTGTCTCTTGAGGACCACACAGCCCATTCGTCTATTCTTTGTCATTTCTTCTTCTGTTGGATGTAGAATATGTTCTGAACTCTTGCTGGGTGGATAACACGGGGAGGCCTTTGGAATGTATGCCAGAGCCCTCAGGGTGCCCTTCCTGGGCAAAGACATAAATCCCTGTGGTCAAGAGAAAGCCTGATTTCCTGAAGGCAGCTGATGAGGCCCCGCCCCCAAGCACACACGGGGCCCCGCCCCCAAGCACACACGGGGCCCCGCCCCCAAGCACACACGGGGCCCCGCCCCTGCCGGCTCCCCCTCCTCGCAGCTCCCGGTGCTCACTTTGAGAGGACAGTTCTGTCAGCCTTGCTGACCACCGCGTCCTCAGGGTATCGCCTGGCACCCAAACTCCAGCGGTCTAAGCGACTCAGTAAATGCATGTTGCCCGTGCTGGGGTATGTTTTGATAAGCTTCACTATTTTATGTGATGCTTATGCTTTTAGCCATTAATGCACATCTACTAGGAGATTAAGAAGGGAGAGGAGAGGAAGATTGTGCTGTGTGAACACACACGTGTGTGTGTGTGTGTGTGTGTGTGTAAGCCAAAAGCTGAGTGGGTGAAGAGATATCCCTGTTTGCTGAGAAAGTCCCAGGGAAGGAAGGACAGTGAAGCAGCCGGCCTAGTTTTGAGCTGTTCAGATGCTATCGATGCAAACGGAGAAGGAGGGGGAGTATTAGGTTTCCAGTTTTGACAATCACAGGAAAGCAACGTAGGGAACCCCCACAACAAATTGGGGGTGGGGTCCTGGCGCTGTGAGTGTGTCTGTGCACGTGCACTCGTCCGTATGTATTAGAGCAATTATGTGTTGTAGCAAAGTATGCAGGTTACATAAGATGGCTTGAACTTCGAGAGCTGGGTCTACCACCATCTAGACCAATGAATCGGGGGGACCACTCTCTTCTGGGAACTTCCCGCCTGGACAGTGGGAGCTGGCAGTGGCCTCCTGTGTCCTAGGCATTCCCGCACTGGTCCTTCTCCCCGTCAAGGCCTCCCTAGCACGCAACACTGTGAAATACCTCACACGTATTCTGGAGGTTATAAGGCAAGTTTTAGGATCCTGCCCTCAGAAAACTAGTGATTCAGTTAGCAAAATAATATCCGGGAAATGATAAATAAATAAAACAGATGATAAGAACCGAGAAATGAAACAGGGGAACTTGTCTCTGAGAGCTCTAAGATGCAAGACGGCTTTCTGGGTTGAGAACTAATCCAAGCTCCAGCCTGGGCCATGTTTGGTCAATAATAGGACAAAAATGGACAGTCCTGATTGTCTTTCTAGGTAGAAAAAGATCCCAAAATAAGAAATAAGATGCAGAAATAAAGTCAGTGAGCAGGCCTGTTTGACAAGAGTTGGAGAACAGTACAGAATTCCAAAGAAGTTAAATAGAAAACAGTTGCTACCCTTAACCCCTTAGCATCCAGAAAAGTTGCAACATGTTTCCGGTGCTGAATGAGAAAATGCTCTCAGTATAGACCAGTCCTGGTTCTCCAAAGGCCCAGAAAGACTGTGTGTGGGGGTATATATACCTATCTATCTAGAATCCTAGCAATGTCACATCTGATATGGATAAAAATCAGTACAGCTTCTCAATTCTTGATACAGACTCAAGAAACTGACATTCCTTTTTTGGTTAAGGTATTTTGTTTGACTACTTTCTCAAAAACAATTGTCCCTAACATTCTCTGCTGTTGATTCCTGTCCTAGACTGTATATGCCTTGAGGAGGCCACATCCGTTCCCCATTTTCAGTCTCTTCTGGCTCAGAGATGGGGACCATCGAAGCCCTTCACGAGTCGCCCCAGGTGGTCAATCCGCAAGTCTCCTTGAGCTCTGCGCCCTGTTCTGTGGCCATCTGTGGAAAGGAGAGAGGCAGCTGCCATGCTCTCGGGGAGGCGGAGCAACGCAGATCCAGGGGATTTTCTTGGGATTGTAAGATTTCTCCATCTCAAAAAGGCATTCACAGCAATATGTTCGTTTTCTTTGCTCCAGCAGACATGCTATGAAACCCAGTGAACTGACATTTCCAAAGACTCTGGGTTCCTCTTATGGGAAGCCACTGTCATAAAGGATCCCTGGCTTGTTCCACATGACATCGTGAAACACCACTTCCCATAATAAGTTTAAATCAACATTAGGTGACATGGTGTGGTGCTGTGTAAATCACCGAAATGATGTATCATTCAGGTAATATTTCCAAAATAAAAATGGAGCCTCATCAAATTGAGAGAACTTGCATTTACTTGAAGATGGCCAGGATCAAAGAACCTGATGCTAACTGGGTAGACGTAGTGGACATTTCCTGACTTCTGACAGTGACTCAGCCCATTTTATTAACAAGCTAAAACTAAGTAAATGATGAATCAGTGCCTGCAAAGCAGGAAAAAGTGCGTTTCCCACTAAAAATCGCAAAGTGTGATAAACCTATTTCCGTTAAGAAAACTGCTGGAGTTTTTACTGGGGGACTTCCCAGGCAAACAGAGGCAAAGATATATAAACCAGAAGCGGAAGGTAAGCACATTTCCTCTTAGTGTTTTTCATGCTGCGCACTAATGCAAACACAGTGCATAATTCAGGGCTGCTTCATGTCACCTCCTCCCCAAACCTGATCGGAAGAGATAACCTTCCATCGACTTGCCCAGTCCAGTTGGGCTGGCAAAGGAATGGGCCACATGGCTGGTGGGGAGAGCTCAGCACAGGGCAAACCACAGGCGTGAGCAGGTCCGTTTCATCACCCGGCCATGTCAAGTACCGTTCCCTTCCTCCCCTTCTCCTCCCCTTGTAACTTTCCATGATGATCTACACTATCAATCACGGTCATCACTTAACACCCCCCTCTGGCTTCTAAACCTCAGTCTCTCGGCCTGGCCAGGGTTGCCTGCCTTCAGGCTAAGCCACATGTGAGGTGTTTCACCTGTGTGGCTCATCTACTCTTAATTCCCAAGCAGAGGCTCAGAGGAGTAAAGGATCACCACATCCTCTATGTGAGGCTCCTGATGAGAAGGAACATGTCTGTTCGAGAGGAAAAGAGCAGGCAAGTCCCACCTCTGACATACCCTGCAAAATAAATGTTCTGAGTCTTTAGAAATAGTCAAAGTCATGAAAGATGATGGTGATGGTGGTGGTGGTGGTGACTTTTTAAAAACTGGGCAACTTCATCAGATTCAAGAAGACTACCAAGAAATGAGAACTGGTATCTTATTAAATCCTGGATCAAAACAAACGAAAGAAGAGGAAAAGGAAACTAGCTATAAGGAGCATTAATTATACAATCGAGGAAATTTCGGTATTGACTGCGTGTTAGATAATGCTTTATTGATGTTAAATTTCCGGAGTGTGATAATTACATTGTGATTATGTAGGAGAATGTCCTTCTTAGGCGATCCTTCTCCAAGTAATTAGGGCTAAAGCTCAATGATATTCACAACAATCTCTCAGAGTGTTCGGAACCAATGGGAAACAAACAAAGGCTCTCTCAAGTCGGGAAGAGAGAGAAAGAGGAGGGAAAACAGCCACAGTGGGTGAACGCGGATGTGGGGTGTATGGGTGTTCGCTGTATTATTCTTGTAGTTATTTATACGTTACAAGCTTCCAAAGACGGAATTGAAAAAAAATTAAAATTATAAGCTAAGATAAAACGTTAAAAACACACAAGCCCAAGCAGCAGGAGCGCCTGAGGAACACATTCAAACATTCAGCAACCGCCGGAGCTGCGTTTGGAACGTCGGGTGTGTGGGGGTTGGTTCTTAACATGGTCATGGCTAAAGACCTTTTCTATCTTCATTCCTTTAACAGGTGTGTGCCAAAAGGAGACACGCAGATTGCTTTTCTGTGGTGTCCTTGTAAACAGAGTATTAATGAGTATTAATAAGAAGATGGATGAAGGAGAGGCTCAAGTGAGAGCTTCTTAGCTTCTCGACCTTGTGGTGACCTTCACGACCTCGTGGAGTAGGATTCTCAGCCAGGCAGAAGGAAACGAGAGGATAATTAGACCGTGGCTAATGTCACTTAAAACCCGGCTCCAAAGTTAATAAAACGCTAAAATGAATAAGCTCATCTCAACCTTAAGAAATACATCAGAGGGCGCCTGGGTGGCTCCGTGGATTAAGCTGCTGCCTTCGGCTCAGGTCATGATCTCAGGGTCCTGGGATCGGGTCCCGCATCGGGCTCTCTGCTCTGCAGGGAGCCTGCTTCCCCCCCTCTCTCTCTGCCTGCCTCTCTGCCTACTTGTGATCTCTGTCTGTCAAATAGGCAAATAAAATCTAAAAAAAAAAAAAAAAGGAAGAAAGAAAGAAAGAATTACGTCAGATAACAGGCAGGACTGTCCGCCCCACATGTCCTGTCCGTGAACTTAGGAGATGGGTTACCACTTGCCCTGCCCTGCTGACGGAGCATGGGGGAAGAGTCTAGGAGCTGCCTGCACTTAGCCACGTAGGCAGAATGGCTGCGCGAGGTCTAACGTCTTCCGATCCATATTCCGATGGAACGTCAGACACATCTACATGGATGGTTTATAGCCACCTACAGCCCCAACCCTGAATTCCATGTATTACCATTCCTTCTCTCCCACTCTTACTCCTACTAAACACTCCCTTTGCTTCTGTGAATGACACACTTTCCGTCCAGTCTAGAGTTGTAACTCCCAAATGAATCTGGCCCTTCCTCTTCACTCCATAAGTACATTAATAATGAGCAGTTCTCCTACATAACGACCCTTCACCTTAGTTCAGGTCCTCATACTACTCGCAAGGACTCCTACAATAACCCCTGTTTCGCTCTCCCTACCACCCGTCCCGGCTCCCGGCCTCCATGACTCTGCCATCTTGTCCCCTGAGTCCCTTCTCTATGACGACAATCTGGTGTGTCTCTCCCCCATCAGTGGGGTCAGTGGCTCCACACGTGGAGCCACAAGTGTTTCTTTACTTTCGGTAAGAGGTAAATCCCTTGGGACAAAATACATGGTTCCACACAAGCCAACCCACTCTTACCTGACTTCCTCAGGCCTGTCCACTCTGGGTGATGGCCCCTGAGCTTACTGGAACCGAATTCTATGCGTGTGCTTGTCCCTCTTATGTCTCGTACGTGTCCCTCTGGCTGCCTTGGATGCTGCTCCCCATTATCCATCTGGGAAGCTTTAACCTTCCTTCCACGCCTAGATCACCCTTTCTTCCCCTCACTCCGTGAGGCAGAACTAGGCTCCTGTGGCATCTTGATTATATCATTTATCCAAACAGCATCACTGTTCTTTTTTATACATCTGTCTGTCCTCATCCACTAAACCCTAAGAACAGCACCGTGTTTTCATAATCTTGACATCTCTAGCACCTGGAGCAGCGTCTGACACGTAGAACTCAAAAAATGTATTAAACGAACAGATGTATTAATAAGTAAAGAGGAGGCATAAGTAAAAAAAATATGGTTTATCAAACTTAAAAACCATATATATATATTTTTTTACTTATTTAAATTCTCATAGATCAGACCAACACCAATGAAACCACAGATTGCTCATTGAAATTCAAGATTGAAAACCTTCCTTCCTGCTGCCCACGCAACCCATTCTCATGTCCTAGGACTCTAGGATCGCACAGGGGTCCCCACAAGACCTTTTCTCCCTGTGGCCGTCTGGGAGCAACCCCTCCATAGGTCAGTTCAAGCCTGCAACACGTGAGGAGGAGAAAAAAAGGAGCCACATGCTGTCCACACCACCGGACGGTTGGGCAATCCAAAGACCGACCGAAATGTCAAGATTTAAAACTTTTCTCCCAAAAACTCTCTATGAGGGTGGTCTCGATGTCGCATGGCTGGCGAACAGCCCCTGGCTGGTCACCCACACAAAATCCTGTGCCCTCTTACGCTATACTCTCAAGCTGATATCGATCTCGGTGCCGGAGGTGCCGTTTGCATCTGGAAAGCTTTTCCGCCTCTGGGGACACTGCCTTCCAGCTGAGTCACCAGGACAAACTGCAGGGAGGTGGGAAGGACGGGGATTTGGACAGGTTTTCCCAGCATCAGACACTTTGGCTGGCGACCGCCAGTATCTTCTCAGCATTTCCCCGGGGAAGGAAAGTAAGACAGATAATGAAATGTTTGAGCCACGTGCTTTGTCGTGTGCACTTTCAACACGTCACCTTTGGATAACTCGGCCCAGCTGATGGATTATTAATCAAATTCAGCAACAGTCAAAAGACTTCCTTGCGCCGGGAAGTTGAGCGGCGACACCTATTAGAAGAGAGACAGATGGCCTTACCTCTCGGCCCCCGCGTCCACAGCTGCGAGCGGGGGTAACTGGGAGGCGGGGTTGTGGGGGCTCCCCTGCACATTCTGTCCCGGAGAAGGGTGGCCGACGGCGTGCGGGGGAGGCACCACCCCGGCAGCTGCTCCGCTTCGGCTTGAATGACCGCTGTTGAAGATGGAGGCTGCAATCAAGGGGAAAGAGGCATCAGGCCGTGCAGGCTTTACACCCTGGAGGCTGACAGCAAGGCTGCTTTAGGGGCTCGTTTGTGGTTCTCTTGGTGGCTTTGGGGGAACAGTGCTTCACTCAGTGGATATACACAGCTTTTGTTTTCAGGGTGGGACAGGCTCCTGGGCTCCTGTGCCTCTCGTGCTGCTTGCCCCCGCCGACACTCGTGGTCTGACTCGTCCCCTGCCTGCACGCCATACAATTATCAATCGTGTCATGTCTGCAGCAGGGCGAGGGGCTCGGAGTTAGCACTGCTCAGTCGCAGAGACACTGCTGGCCCCGAAGGGCGTCACAGGCCATCTGCCTCTTCTCCTGACTGCAGCGAGCCTCCGCGGGTCACGCTGCCTCTCTCTCTGTCGTGGCTAAATCAGGGTAATGAGAATATCGTCTCCTGGTCCTCGTACCGGTGTAGGAGCTGACAACCTCTGAACCTCAGGGTCCAACTGAGCCCGGCTGTTTCCCTGATAGCGTGACGGATAGACACACTCCGTCTCCATCAACGATGACTCCACGCCTGGCACCACAGAACACGAAAAGGGGCCCCAAACACAGCTCCGGACTCCTGACTCCCCCCCACCCCACACACACACTGTTGTCTATTACAACAGAGTGAGTTAGAGCCACACTCATAGGGGCAGCCTAGCCTTGAAGAACTGTACGTGACCTCAAACTTAAATATGTGCCCATTTAGATCAGCTAATTGGTACAATGTCACAAAAGAGACGGGGCTTGTCACTTTCCGAGTCTATCACTATCAGAGAGGCTCTCGGCGTCTGGGACCTACTCAGCACACGTCTCATTATGCGGCAATCACAGCAGCAGCGTTACGCCGACTCTCTTCAACTTCCCTCCCCGTACGAAGCGGTGCTGAGCTTTATACCCATCTCTGCTCTTTTTGAACTTACTCTACTGATGTCAAAGAATAAATGGATCTAAAAAAAAAAAATAAAAGGCATCAGGTTCAGGATTAAGAAGAAGCAGCCACATAATCAAAGAGATTGGAGGGTTTAAAAGTTCAGGGAGCGCTGCTTTTAGACCAGTCTCACTCTCTCCAACCTCTCCCGGAGAGCACGGATACCCCACATGACCCAGCCCCCCAAAGCTTCATCCGACGGAACAAGAGTTCAAGTACTTAAAGGAACATGTGAGGAAGCAGAATTACCATCTCCCTGCTCAAAAGCTACTGACAAGGATGTGCTCGGATGTGAAGGGTTTATGTCAGGTAAGTTGGCGCAGTGTCAGGTTAACTCTTGTCCTCGGAAGCCCGTGTCCTCCATGGCCCTCCGAGACCTGCAGAGGCGGTGAGACTAGAAAGTGCTTACTCGCTCAGAAAGGCACCTCGGGCTGTCAGGGCTCCAGAAAAGTTGCACGTTTGCACACTGACTAGCGTCACCTTATGAATCACTACCCGCATGTGCGCTCAGCTCACTCGGGCAACCACAATCCTGCTTGTATCCCAGATAATAATTTTACCGCGGGGAGAGGGCTGTTTGGATTGACTGCGGTGGTAGTTTCAATGCTGGTGTTTGTCCCCGTGGAGCTGGCTGCTGTAGACATGATTCCGGAAACTAATGGAATAATGAGAGGTCACAGAGACACTGTGGAAAAGTGGCTCTTTTTCTTTCTGCCTTGGTGCAGAAACGCGAGCTCTCCTTTTTATCCTGTTGTAGTTGCCAAATGCGCCCCTCACTTGCTTTCCCCTGGAGGTATTTTTGCACGTGTGTGTGTGTGTGTGTGTGTGTGTGTGTGTGTTCCTCACGAGGGAACCACTGCCTCTGTTGCGTCCATCCCCCTGGGCAACAGGGACTCTCTGGTGTGTGTGCTCTGAGATCTACTCTGTGGTTCAGTAGAAAATGGGGTGTTTCCCAGAGGTCTCCATGAGCTGCACCAGCTACATTTTTGCATTAGCTGCGGGAAAATCCTGGGAAGGGAAATATGGCATTGTTTGCAGCCGGTCTGCCATCCCTCCAGCCCTCCATCTGTCCATCCGACCTCTAACCATTACTTTTTTAACCCAGCGTTTATGAAGTGCCTACTACCTGCTAGCTGCTCTAGTCCCCGCCCTGGGGGAGGCGGCAGTCTAGCGGATGACCCAGAACTCTAGACACTCATTCTATCAAATTCCGAATCTGCCACGAGACACCATCCAGTGGTGTCCTGAGTGCTTTAACACCCCGTCTCATCTGTGGCCCCACACTGTGCCCTTAGCTCCGGTCAAGTCGGACAGCCGGGCATGCGGCCACCACAGCACAGCAGCGGACCCCGTGCTTCCGACGGTAATGTCCTCTACACCTCCCTCTGTTCACTTGGATCCTTCTGCTCTGTGCGGTCACCTATGTTCTCTGACTCCTCTCTCGGCAGCCAACTATTCCACAAGTGTCTATGGAGCACGTACTGTGTGGCAGATACTGAGCGAGGTCCTGGGACAGACGAGGGAACAAGACGTCCCTGGTGCTTACTCTCTCCAACAGCATCATTCGTGTTTGGTGGAGTAAAGAAAAGCCAATAGAGACCGTCTGGGGCCCAATGAGTAGGAAAGGAACAGAAAGGAACTTTTATCTACCAAATCCTCTTCCTTATTGGTCAAAGGTGGCCCCATCTAGGGTGTTACTTCTCCCACACAAGTAGGTAGGTGGAGCCGAGTGGCTCAGGTTCCCACAGATGCCGAGTACCCGGGCATCAAGGAAGCGCCAGGGCAGAAAGCCAGAGATCTGTGGTACAGGGGAGGGGAAGGGCTTCTGAGTTATATTTGCTGCCATATATGATGGTTACCAGAGCAACGGCTGCTGGGAGGACTGGGTGGCAGAGAGGATATAAGGTGGGCCATGAGAGGCATATGATACAGGGAAGAAGTCTCCAGAACCTGCCCTCCAGCTGCACTGAGGTCAAGTGCTGCCTGCCCTCCAGTCAAACCCACAACAGCAGCCCTTTCTTCCACTCCTGAAGCTGGTGGATGGCATTGAAACCGCCAGTGACCCTGTGACTGGGGACCCCAAGAGGATAAGGAAAGATGGGTGTTAGCGTTCAATTCAAAGTCTGAATTTGTAAAATATACAGAATAGTTTCTTATGTTGGCTGAAAGAAATCACCTGTGTGCAAAATGGAACCCAGGACTTGCCTCTGTTTCCCCAGAGATGGGATGAGAAGCAGAGGATGAAACCTCTCCTGATGAGGTCACCTCGTAGAAACTCATGGTTCAGTGTCTACACAGAGGACTTTGCATGCAGTCCTGGACAAGACACCTGCTTGTGGGTGTTGCCTACAGCCCCTACAACCACCAGAGACTTAGAGGAAATAAAAACAGAGCCTGGTGTCCCAACATTCATCCAACCCCTTGTCACATACCCTTGTGCTATAATGGACAAAACTCTGGGATGAGAGAACTGAGGCTTGGAAGGGTTGACCTTGGCCTTAACCTGAGACCCACATTTCTCAAGGACCATCCCTGTGGCACAGGAAAGGCCTCTCCTACCTACACCGACTTCTAGGAATTTCCAGCTGTATCAATCATACATCCAGGATTCCATCTTCGTGTAGTCTAAGAATATCCATTCATTCATTCATCCATTTATTCATTCAAACATAATTTTCCAGCCCCTACTCCACACGAGGCAGGTTCTGATCTCAATGTTTGAAGTTAAGTCTCTGCTGACTTCACCAGAATGCCCAATGCAACACATGCTTCCAGACAAACACTTGAGCTTGGCCAAGTGATTTTTTTAACCTCCAGAAGAAAATCTCCACATCAGAGCGCAACGGTAAGGTCACTTACAAAAAGGAAACATTTCTTTCCACACACACTCAACCAAAGTGGCGTGCAACAAGGCCTGTCAATCAAAGCATAGGGAAAGAAACTGATCCCTCTAGAATCAGAGCAATATTAACAAAATCATTGTGATCAAATCAACCGGTGCACACAGGCTGCCCACAGGGGTGGCCTTCATTGTCTGGTGTCACCCCAGGGGTTCGTGCCGTTTTCAAGGCTATAAGAGAGCTTTTAGGTGAACCTCCAGACAGCGCTGATGACTGGCAGCTGGAACAACTGATTAGGCTTGGCTGAGGAACATACTGGAAATTCTTATTGCTTTTGTGATTAAGAGATGGTGGACTCCCCAGGGAAATAAAAGCCTGGTCTTGAGATGGATTCGTGAGCCCTGCCTTCAGCAGAGGACGGGGAGCTGGCCTCCCTGACACTTTGGGTTTCCTCTCTGGAGCACAGCTCACCTCAGTCCCCTACCCGTCTCCTGCAGGGGGAGGGGTGAGTAACTCAGCAGGGCTTTATAGTTTCAACAGAGCAGTACTTGCTGGTCTGTGTGTTCCCCGGAGCCATCTCCCCAGCTCTCAGGACCAGGGCATTCAAGGCTTGAACCTTTAACTCGCTCAGGTTAATCTGGGTTAATAAACAGCTCTCTCTCTATCCAAATGAAAACAATCAATGTACCTTTCTAGGGGTATAGACGAGATACCCGGGGACGCTTCAGTTGTCAGGTACTCACTGTATGAATGGAGGCAGGCGAAGTGGGTTCCCGAGAAGAGCCCACCTGGTTCAGGCCCTCTCCCAAGGCCAGGGAAGGCTACCCTGGTCACTGCTTGGCGACTACTGTCTCATCATTCTAGAGGACAGGGTGGAGGACCTCCCTCGTCAGGTGAGGGATATGGAAAAAGCCAACTAGAGGGCATACGCCGGTTGAAAGCAGGATGGGCAGTTAAAAGTCCTGCTTTCCAAGTTTCCCCTTGCAAACCGATCACCAGGAATAGATACTGATTCTGAGTCACCTGGTCTTAGAGGCAGGGAGTACTGAGCTTCTGAGCTCGTATCCAACTTCCCCAAGTCCCCTGGGCCGCTGAGGCTGCCGATCTGAGGATCGCACCTGGAGCCGCAGGTGCTGGGCCGTTTCGCAGGTGCATTTCATCTTCTTCCTGCCCTCTACTTCAGGGCCAAGTGAACATTTTATGGAGTAATTTACAGACCTTTCCTCAGTTTACTGATGAGCAACCTGAAGCCTCGTTGGGTTCCTGACGAGGGTACCTGGCCTGGGTCCTGTGGCTGGTAAGCAGTTGGGCTGGGACCCAAACCCAGGAAGACAAATAGCAGATCCCATGCCCCTAACCAGCCCACTATATTGCCTCTCGGACACAGGGCAGGTTCAAGAGGAGGCCCGAGAGTGGACACCACACACTCTATTTGCAAAGACTGGGGTCCCGAAGCATTCTTCCCTCACACATACGATGCACACGGCGAGCTTCAGCTACCCAAAGTCTGGTTAGAATGCCAAAAACATACTCCCCTTTCCATTCCTGTTCGTCCTAGAAGCCCTGAGGTGACCTCAGCGTGGCTGAGAGAAATTTTCCAGCTCTGAAAATGAACTCAGGCAACAAGTTAACGAAATTATTTGGTTTGGAAAACAAACAGCTGGGAGGCAATGTGCTTTTTCCCAAATAAAGATTTCAGATGCCTGTCGGAGGCATATCGATCTACTGGTGGGAAGGAAGGAGAGCAGGGAGGGGGTATCCGTGAGCGACAGACATGCACACCTGTTACCCAAGTGATCACGGCATGCTGGGCTGAAAGGCCACCGCCTCCGTCAGTCCTGCACAAAGCCGAGATTCGCTGTGCAGATCGCGTTGTGTCCGAGCGTGGATGGCACACGCCCATTTGCCATCATTCACAATTGCTTAAAGAGCCGTAGCCATTGTAGTGGGCCTGCTCTCTTAGAAGGGGAACGAGTCTTCCCCGCGGACTGTGACCTCTCTTACAGTGAGTGCTGGGGTAACCCTGAGAAATGGTGGGGAGTGCTTGGCAGCTGGTGCGGGGGGAGGTGTGGGTTCAGCTCTCATCCTTCCCGCAGTGTTTCCTGGTCCGGGCACAGAGGGCGGCTAAGCATCGAAGCCAGGCTCCGCTGGCTTCCACAGAGATATTAAAAAGAATTAGATTTCCGTGTGAATGGAAACGGCGAGGTTGACCTTGTGTCTGCCTCCCCTCTCCGTGCCCCTGAGCGCCCCCCGGGAGGAATCTGAACCTGGGGAAGGAGTTAAGAAACAGCTGAACTGTTGGGCGCCTGGGTGGCTCAGTTGGTTAAGCAACTGCCTTCAGCTCAGGTCATGGTCCCAGAGCCCTGGGATGGAGTCCCACATCAGGCTCCCAGCTCCATGGCGAGTTTGCTTCTCCCTCTGACCTCCCCTCTCATGCTCTCTCTCACTCTGTCTCTCTCTCTCAAAATAAACAAATAAAAAATATTAAAAGAAACAGCTGAACTGCAAGGGTATCGTGAACTCCTCCGGCCTCCCTGGAAGCTGGGCGCCCGAGAGAGACCGTCGTCAGGCCGGTTGTTCGGAGAGCAAAGCGCATACAGTGGGAGTGAGACGAGCTCTGTGTGAGTCCGAGTTTTACCAATTCCCAGCAGCGTGTCTTGGGTAAGTCACTTCACCTAAGCTCAGTTTCTTCATCTTAAATAAGGAGACGACCTCGCAGTACGATGAGAAGGTCGTATAATATAGGAAAACACGCAGCACAGCGCCTGGACCACAATTTAGTGCTTGATAAACCACAGTCACTGTTCTTTACCTATTTATAATTATTCTCACCAACAGGATATAAAACCCAGGCTTAGTTTGCTCCAAAACAGTCAGCCCCCACCCGAGCGAGTCTGGCCTCCTACCTAGCGATGCACAGACACGTAACCTGGGGTCTCTGAGAGTAAGCACTGTTTGCTCAATCTTTCTATCGCAAGTTGCTGTAGAGTGTGGAGGGTCCGTGAGAGAATCCTCACAGGGTTAAAATGTCCTTTGTTTTACACGGGTAATATGCACCTCTGAGTTACATCCCACACCGCCTTCGCTTTCAGTTTAAAAAACACCACCGTCCTTTCCATGCGTGCCTGCGCCTCGTTAAGGAGTGAAAACGGGCTGTTACTAGAATGTCAACACAACTGTCCCTCTTGAAGCTCAGTTTATCTTCAAGTATTTTTTACATGTTCAGCCCTTCGTTTTATTTGTTTCTCCATGAGCCCGAAGATGTGCAGTGGTTAGTTTTCAGAATTCAAAAAAAACCCCCCAAAAAACAGAAAACAAACCCCCTTCCCTGCTGTCATCGTGAAGGACTCTGCCAGCGCTGGGGGGCGACGGGAGGTTTGCTCCCCACCAGGGAAAATCTGGGCCATGGAACTTTCTGAGGTTCTTTGTGTTTCACACGCGGAGAACAATTAAATCGCGCTGTTGTTCAAGGGAACATTCTCTCACGGCCCGAATGCACGAACCAGGGAGAAGTTTCCAGCACGGGCAAGGCCCATCCACTGGAGAAGGACAGAGATGCGGCAGATACTCCTCTGCGGGGGGGGGAGAAGGGCTCGGGTCCCTTTCTCTCCCCTTCCAGGCTCCTGTGGGCACCCCCCCTTCCCTGCCCCCCACTGGCTGGCGAGAGGCAGCATCCTACATTCCAGCCAGCATTAGGGAACGGGAGGCTTCTGAAGGGTTCCCAGAGTCATCTCTCTAATCTTTCTCTCCTCCTGGAGGCATGAATAATTTTAATATTGCCAATCCCTAAAATTCTCTTCTTCCCGTCTGTCTTTTTTTCCCTCCTCCCTCTTTGCGGTGTGGATTACCCAGCAGTACTGATAAGAGGATAATGAAACAATCCCTTCTCAACCGGCTCGGGCGGCTGTCAGAATAAAATGACACCATCCGCACATCCTTGACATGCTACCCCAAGCTAATTGATGGCAAACAATGGTAACTGTCACCTGTGCACTAAGACAAAGAAAACACACTCGTGTCACCTGATGGGAGAGCTACCTGGCAACCGATGAACAAATGTATTAGAAAGACGTTCTATTACGGTAAGAGAGGGTACATCTCCGAAGAACATGCCTATTAACTTTGAGCTTAAGAGCATCGCTGTTCACTGGGGAACAGAAATAAATAAGGTAAAATGAGAATTTATTGATGTCTGGACAGTTACATGAATATTCAGGTTCTCTTACAAATAGATATTCCCACATGAGCGCCAGACTTCCGTGGAGGCTGCCCAATTATACTTCCACATCGTGCAGCTGGATTTACAGCCAGGGAAGGAGTTATTAGTATTTGGAAGAGGACCCATGCTTACATGCCTTTCTGGGATGCTCTGTGATACAGCTAGCAGATGCCGGTTGAGGTCATCCACGTAGATGCCCAAGGTTACCGTCAGACATTCTGAAATACCAGGTGCAATTAACTGCGTGGAGCGGAAGCTCCTGGAACAGCTGCGTTTCAGAACAAAGACGTCGTGCTACGCGTGGAAGGGCGTCATCTGGCCGCTCGCCCAACTTCTCTGGGACCAGCATTTCATGCAGCCGCTCTCGGGTCTTCCCAGACAATGCCTGACTTCTCTAACCTCAAATCTCATACCTTATCTTTCTTCCCTTCACCTCCCGACCCACTTGCTCACAGAGGGTTCGTTACAAAGCCAGTCAGGAGGGTGAGAGGAGCAAAGAGGTCCCTGCCAGGAACCCGGTACTGCCACCGTGTGTCATGTCATCCCCCGCGTTGAGCAGGGCAGGAGGGCGGAGAGAGAGACGAGAAAGATGAGAAAGATGGTGCGGGTGGGGACAACCTTTCCGGGAAGCTCTGGCAGGAATGCTCCTCATCTTCACTTCTGGAAGGAAGTCTGATTTGGCCGCAAAAACCAGTTTTAGTAAAAAATACTGGTTCCTCCAGGTCCCCGTTTTCCAGTCCTTAGATACCTCCTCCCTGTACCTGCGTGACCACAAAAGAGGTGCCCTCCCTTTCAGATGCTACGAGACAACCCCACCTACTCGACTTCCATGTGATTATTTCTTCTTCCTCTTCCCCTTTCTCCTCCTCCTCTTCCTCTCCCCTCCGCTTCCTTCTCTTTTTCTTCTTTTAAAGTAGGCCCCGTGGGCACCCGGGTGGCTCGCTTGGTTAAGTGACTGCCGGCTCAGGTCATGATCCTGGAGGCCCAGTCGAGACCCGCACTGGGCTCCTTGCTGCGCATGGAGTCTGCTTCTCCCTCTGATCCTTCCCCTCCTCATGCTCGCTCTCACTCTCTCTCTCTATCCTTCAAATAAATAAAATCTTAAAAAAAAAAAAAAAAAAAAGCAGGCCCCTTGCCCAGCCTGGGGCTTGAACTCACCACTGAGGGACGGAGAGCTGCACGCTCTACCCACTGAGCCAACCAGGCGCCTTTCCATGCGATTTCTGAAATCATTTCACAGAGGAGACTTCTTGGAAACAGACATGGAACACATACAGCCAATCCGATGTGTAACGCAATATTCTTCTGGCCAACCCCACAGTTGATTTACCAACTCTGCGCTCTCCCGAGAGACCTCTCTCCCTTTCCCCACTCAGTGCAACAGCCCCTTTGGGGAACTGTGGTATTAGCGGGGAACCACAGTGCACACTGACCCCTGGCTCTGGGCAAAGCTGCCCAGATGATGAAAGTGGACTTACTGGGACCCCAGAGGAGCCCCTGTCCTCTTTTTTCTGTACTTTGCCCACGTAGTGGAGGATTTTCTTACTTTGCCTTCAGGTGCCTAGGGTTGCCTCTTAGTTTACTCTCAGGAGAGACAGAGAGAAGTCATTCACATGTAATCACGAATTATGCTCATTTACAACCTTTCTGAAGGAGTTTATTTTTTTTTCTAAAGATTTTATTTATTTACTTGAGAGAGAGACAGTGAGAGAGAGCATGAACGAGGAGAAGGTCAGAGATAGAAGCAGACTCCCCATGGAGCTGGGAGCCCGATGCGGGACTCGATCCCGGGACTCCAGGATCATGACCTGAGCCGAAGGCAGTCGTCCAACCAACTGAGCCACCCAGGCGTCCCTCTGAAGGAGTTTAAAACCTTTCCTCTGCCTGTGGGATGGAAGGTTCAGTCTTCAGCTGCGTGAATTTCAAGCACCCTTATTGTTGGGTAGAAAGTACACTTTAGCATCCTCCCTATGCTCAATCTTTGACAATTTTGTTTTTCTCCTGGGCATTAGGGGGTATGTCTACAAATGGCCTGAATCTCCAAAAACATAATCCTCGACAGTCAAGGGTTTAAGCCTCTTCTTCTTCTTCTTCTTCTTCTTTTTTTTTTTTTTTTAGGAAAAATAGACCTTACCAGAATTAAACCGTGCCCACTCTCTGTGCTATCCCTGCCAGCCCTGGGCTCACCATAACCAGAACGGAGTCTGCCTGACTTCTGGCAGCTTCTCCCCGAGAGGCCGCCACATCAGTGAGGGCTCGTCTCCCAGCGCGGCACGAGGCCGCCTCTGCAGATATCTGCTCACAGTGCGAAGACTTTCACAGTAGTAATTCCATCTGGGAGTCACTACATTTGGGCTTCCATAAACTATGGGAGGGAAGACGGGGTGCTGTGCTACAGGCAGTTTAATAAGTGGTGTGGATCCCTTCAATGGAAACAGCTCTGCTGGGACCTGTTTTAAATACTGGGCCTTAAAAAAAAATCCTTGCAAACCCATGGCTAAAAGACTACTAAAGTATTTGTTAAATCTAAAACGCAATGGGGAGGAGCGCCTGGGTGGCTCAGTTGGATAGGCAACTGTCTTCGGCTCAGGTCATGATCCTGGAGTCCCAGGATCGAGTCCCACGTCGGGCTCCCTGCTCGGCGGGGAGTCTGCTTCTCCCACTGACCTTTCTCCACTCATGCTCTCTCTCTCTCAAATAAATAAATTAGATCTTAAAAAAAAAAATAAAATGCTATGGGGATCAAAGAGCCTGTATGTACTGGCAGACTTTTATCTTATTTTTTAAAGATTTATTATTGGGGGGTGGGTAAAGAACAGGGCGGGGGGAGGGTCTCAAATAGTTTGACCTGGAGCTTGATCCCACAACCCTGAGATTATGACCGGAGCCGAAACCAGGAATCGGATGTTCAGCTGACTGAGCCACCCAGGCGCCCCCGTTATCGGCAGACTTTTGAAACACAACGTGATCAAATACATGGAAGCCACAAGTTTTCTTGATTTCACTCAGTCATCGATTAACATCTCAGATATTAGTGGAAAGCAGCAGTTGGCAAACCTGTTCTTGTAAAGGGCCAGATACTAAATATTTTGGGCATTGCTAGCAAGAGGCAATGTCCTCAATTCTTTGAACAACTGTTCTCACCCAAAAGTTAATAGTCTTTTTTACATTTTACATTCACAAATCTTAAAAACATCTTTCACTCTCAGGCCATCAAAAACAGGAGGCGGGCAGGCCATATGCGGCCCACGGTATCATAAATTAACTGTTGTAAGTCGACTACTAAGAGCCATATAGGTAATACGGAGCCTATGGACTATGGAAGTATGTTTGAATTATAGAAACTAAATCTGAGGTAAGCAAATGGTCAAGGATAGTTTTCTAGATGCCCAGGGGGTTATTTTGAGATCAAGTGCATGGTCTGGACAGTCTATTTATGAAGTGACGTCAGAAGGGACCAAGGCTTTGCCTCGGCAGGGCTGACCAGGGATGGTGTCAAACTGTGTAGGGTGAGGCCATTGGTCCTACTTCTTCCTTTCTCCGCCCAAGTCCCTGCTGATTAGACCCTCTTTTCACCCAAGCCCCCTGACACTCTGTAAAAGCAGCCCACGTGAATCCAAAATGCCCGGTTCACGGATCTGAAAATGGGTCTGAGAAGAGCGGAGCTCTGAGTTCACTTCTTGACTTGAATTCTTCTCTCAAGGAACACGCGCTCTCAGGACAGTGACTACTGAACCCCACGTGGCAGCTCCCAGCACTAAAAGGAAGGCAGAGAATGGGTTCCAGTCTCCGTCACAGACATGGACTGGGTCTGGGGGCGATTCTCTAAGTGTTTAAGCAAAGAGGAAGGAAAAGAGAAGGGAACCCCCGCTGCAGGGAGTGCACCCAGTTTGACATTGTGATTCTAGGGGCACTGCTGCCCAGGTGATGGGCTTCTAATTTCAACTGGTTTTTCTTTAGAGACCTCCAGGGCGTTTCCTTGACCTAGAAATGCTACATGAACGACTAATGGTGCTGATCAAACCGCCCGTTTGTTCAGGCTTCCGGGCGGTCCCCATTTCTCGCAGCGGCATGACGGCGATTTCAGGCACCTGTTCTTTCTCCTTCACCAAACTGTAGCAGACATTGTCCTGGCATTTGGGTAAAAGCCACAACAATAACTAACAGAGGCTGAACACTTGCTGTGTGCTGAGGACGACTGCAAACGCTCTGTACGGCATTGAACCCGGCGACTGACCTCAGGGAGAGAGAAATGGATTTGAGCTGGAGAAGAAGGAACATTCCCACCTATTAATGTCCCATCTGAGCACACAGCGGCCACCCAGGCGGTCAGAGGTATTGTATAAAACAGGGCCGACAATAGCACCTAAGAAAAGAGGATACCAAACACGGGTTGGTGCAGCTCCCACCCCAAACGGCCTCAGAACTGCACAAGTAGGGACCCTACATCATTACGAACCACACAACGTGTTCGGGGGTGGCTGACGCATTACAGCTTTGATTTCTCAGAAAAGGTGACATGCATCCCGGTGGGCCAGGGGGAGAACCAATTTCCTCCACATGCCGAGGACAGTCATCCCCCCTTTCCTCTGAAGAGTGAACACACAGCTGCCCGCTTTCTGCAGCCCCTGGGAGACGGGGGAAGAGGACTCTCACAGACTCCCCGGGGGAGGCTGCTGTGGAGACGGCGGGTCCACGGCCTCCTGGGGGTGTGGGGACGTGTTCGCAGCGCTGCTGCCGGAGCAGACGCCGGACACGAGCCGCTGAATTCACGGAGAGAGACCAGGGCTGGAGCCAAAGGGAGGGACCAGGCGCTGTCTGGAAACTGTCAGGAAACTGTCAGGAAAGCCAGTGCAGCCGCCACACTTCCTAGGAAAAGGGGGTTACGATGCTGAGGGGGAAGCTGTACCTTCTAAGGCGTCGGTGCCAGCCAGTAAGGAGGCCTTGCTGCCATGAGAGGGACAGGGCACCCTCCAACGCTCCGGACGATGCGCTCTACGCCAGCCCTCGGCCACTGGAATGAATCAGGTCCACGGTGCCCTCTTCAGCCAGTGCCTGCGACATCTTTTCCTTTCCCCGTTAAGAGTAAAATACGACAAATACCATCCAAGCTAATTCAGTCATGTCCTTCACTTCTGAGTTTTATGCTACTCACGTTTATTTTCAGGGTGAAGATAAGCGTCAAAATATGAACTTCCACTGTGTGAGCGACAAGCACCGTGAAAATGCCCCCTTCCCTTTTTCCTTCATTCTTCACGGGAAAGACACCTCTACCTCTTCCTCCCTTTCCTTGGAAGGTCAGTTCAGTAGAAGCAGAAGGTCAGGACTCGGTAGCCAGAAGTCTGGCCCATAACCTCCTAATCGCAAAGTAATTAGCTCCTCATTCCAGAAATTCTATCCTGATTCTCTGTCTTGCCACCTGTTTCCCAAGACCTGCTTGTGGCCTACATCGAAGTGCACGCGGCCCTTTCTTCTCACACCTGTCCGAATGCCGGCAAAATAACACAAAAGGAGAACAGAAGAAGTAACAGTGCAAAGACAACCAAGACTTTGCTCGACGGGTATAGAGCTACAACCGACCTAGCTTCACTACTTTCTTTTCCTCCACGAGCTGTGGAACTATTTTTGCTCATCCACAGAAAAATATTTTTACGGCAAAATCCTGTACATATTATGAAACTGAATAATGCAGCTTAATCTTGCGTGAAAAGCTAACATGAATACAAGGATGTAAGTGGATATGGGAAATTGAAGCACCAAATTAAGCAGCTTGCAAACATATAAAGTCATTAACATTAGCTGCAAACACACGAGTGTGGCCTGTGCTGACTGGGAATCACAATTTTAATTTTCTTCAGTTGGGTAGTTACAAAATCTCACTCTTAATCAAAATATGAGTAATGATTAATGAGTGGGGGAGTAATAATGAGTAATGGTCGGGGGAGATGAGCTTAATATCCATTGATACGTTTTCTGTAATGAGAAACAGAAATATATACTATGGGGCAATTTTTTCTCCACTATTTGATTCAGTTTTATTATCTTTGTAAGTATTTAATTATAAGTACCAGAGTAACATAATTCTATTTCTCATTGTAAATATAGGGCCTATTAGCTATAAATTATGTTGTCTTCTGTGGACAGATTTCCATCATGTGGTTTTCACATATAGATTTTGCTCCAATTTTCCAATTATTATATGTTTAAACTTCACCTTCATTGAGGTATAGCTGACTGGAACATATTTTCAAGTGTACATTGTGGCGATTTGATATACTATCTAGATGTGCAAGGTCCCTCTCCCCCATCCAGTTCATTATGGGCAGTTCTTATTGGAACTCCCACCTGTCACAACTGAGATCATGTTTTGCTGGAACATTCCCACGTTTTATGATCCAGAGCAGTAGTTTTCAAAGTGTATTTCCTGGACCAGCAGCACCCAGTGTTGCCTGAGAGTTTGTTAAAGATCTCTGCCAGAAATTCAGATTCTTGGGCCCAGCCCCGATGTACTGAATCGGAAATCCTGGGAGTGGGGCTCTGCAACCTGCATTTTCCCAGATTTCCCAGGTGATCCGATACACACGAACGGACTGGCGCAGAGCCGTGGAGGGCGAAAGCTAGAGGTTACGGCTTTGAGTGTTTGCAACTGAGAAGAGCGGGGCTTGATGCTGCTCTTATTATTTTCTTTTTTAAAAAATACTTTATTTTTTAGAACGAGAGCGAGCACGAGAAGGAGGAAAGCCAGAGGAAGAGGGAAGAGCAGACCTCTCGCTGAGAAGGGGCCAGACAACGTGGTGCCTGATCTCACGACCCTGAAATCATGACCTGAGTGGAACCCGAGAGTCAGACGCTTAACTGACCGAGCCACCCAAGCCCCCAACTCCCCGAATTCCCAATCCAACTTGAGAGATGAACCACAGAGGTAAGGGATGTAAAGAGAAGTATGAGATTCTGACAAGCGGTTCAAAGCAATGTCAGAAAGAACATGGGAAATATATGGCCAAATGTTTCCCTTTAAATCACTTCTGCAAGCCCAGTGTCCACCTCCTTCCGGCCACCGCGAGTTCCAAGTCCTTCTGTCCCTTTTTTTACCTCTGGTGAATTCATAACAAATCACTGCTTTTGAAGATCATGCAAGTAATATCTGTTGCATTTTTTTATAATGTTCTATGCCTGCTTTTATAGAGTTCATGTTATTTGATCTTCACAATTCTGTAAAGTTTAACCTACTGGGAAGTTTCTGTGTCAACTTAGAACCTTCTAATAAAGTCCCTAAGTTAACAACCACTGTTTGCAAGTAGACTGTATGAGGCACTTTTATATAACATTATTTCTAACCCCTACAACTCGGCAAGCTGCCCCAAGATAGCAAATGTATTCAACTTAAGAATATAGAAAATGGGGGCGCCTGGGTGGCTCAGTGGGTTAAACCGCTGCCTTTGGCTCGGGTCATGATCTCAGGGTCCTGGGATTGAGTCCCGCATCGGGCTCTCTGCTCAGCAGGGAGCCTGCTTCCCTCTCTCTCTCTCTGCCTGCCTCTCCATCTAGTTGTGATTTCTCTCTGTCAAATAAATACATAAAATCTTTAAAAAAATAAAAAAATAAAAATTAAAAAAAGAATACAGAAAATGTATTAAAACATAGACCATAAATTGCACTAAAATGCAACATTAACTATTTCATAAAGTATGTTAAATCTTGCATAGATTTAATATGGTGCTATTTATTATAAAATGTGATGATATTGTGAGAGAGAAGGCTTCATTCCCCAGTAATGAGGGGACTCTAAAAAGAGTCTTTGTTGTTTTTCTACAATTCTCTATAATATGGGCGTTATACTTTCTCCCGAAAAATCTAACATTATATTCAAAATAAAAATAGTTCAATAGAACTTGCAAGTTCTAAAACATGATAATTAGTTTATAACTGAAAACAAGTGGTACCAATAAAACCCCCCATGCTTGCTCATTTCCTTGTTCCAGCTGCCCGAGCTGCTCACTCGACAGGTGGTTTCTGTGGGACTCGAACATCTCAACCACGCTGGCCTCTATGTTGCCTTCATGGCTAAGGCCACTTGCAGAGGTCATGTTTTACTGAGTCCGTAGATCATTTTGTTTGCAGGAAGCCATGAGTTTTGGGACCACCCGTGGGACAGAACCTCTCCCATGCGGCATTCTTCGTTACGACACTCTCCTGGTATTACAGACTCACTTGCTTATGCTCGTCTGCTCATTAGTTGACCGAGGAAGCTGACAAGACCTTCCTCACAGGCACTAAGCCTCCAAAGAGGCCACCTTGATCTACTGACTGTGAACTACTTCTCCCTCAGACGATCAGAGAAATCACCCACATTTACAGGCTAATCTGTAAATACAGGGGCATTATCTAGATATCTAGGGTACAGAACTTCTCAACAAAAGGGGAGAAAACGTAAGTGAGCCATCCCTGAGAACTGTTCCTCCTTGTCCCAACCTTTCCATTAGGTCACCAAATTGCTCTCCGGTTAGCTCAGGATCGGGTCTGGGAGCCCTGGGATTTTCAGAATAGTAGGCAAGTAAACGCCTCAATGTAAAGTAGCCCTCAGCGTGGCCTCAACTGATATTTTACCTGCTTGACCCGGGAGCCCTGTTTTCTTTCACAGAAATGCAAGTCTTTTCTGGCGAGCCTTCCTAATCAAATTCTGTCTCATCAACTGAAAACGGTCTCCGTAAGGGAAGTCAGCATGGTAGGAGACTTGTAAGATTTGTGTGTGTCAGAAATGACACCTTCCCTGTTCTTCCTAGTGCTCTGCAAACTCCCCCTCTCTTGGAATCTCACAGTCTGCTATTTACCGACCCACTAAAAATGTCCATTTCAAAACTGTGACTTCTTCGAACTACGAGTCTTCAGTCGTGTGGTTTCTAAAACGTCTTAGTGTCCACCTTGAACCTGCTTCTGATCCTACAACCACACGGACTCAAAGGGTTTCTGACCAAATATTTTTACGATAAATCAATTCACTAGCACTTAGAAGTATAAGTGCTTGACAATCATTAAACAAATATTTTCTTGACTTTGTGTGGCAGAAGGTAAAAAGAATGGCTCCAAGCACTCCTACATCCAGCCAACTCTTAATCTTTGTCAAATTGCCTTAACACCTCAGAGTTCACATTTAACTAATTGATGAACAGCTTCATTTTCCTGTGGCATTTTTCACTGTTTGGCTTCTTTCCATAGGTCTTTGGTACAGGTCTGAAACCCACAGAAACATGCACTCCCGGCACGTGCATTTCTAGAACTTTAGAAGGAAGGTTTAACGTGTTTTTGTTTTGTAGTTTTTCCTCCTGCTTGGTTCTTCTCTGGGTTTGCTGTGTATTCAGCAAAACAGAGGACTTAATCAATTTTTCAAAAAGGTAAGAACAAAGAAAGTGAAATAGGGCCCGAGGGAGAAAGGAAAGAGGAGAGAAGTAGGCAAGATACACTTTCAGCTACACACTGACTCGAGAAGTAAAATTCCAAGAACAGGGTTCAAGAGCATGGCCACCTGCCTGCTTCAAATGTTCCCAGAATGACAGAAAATTCCAGGCACTCTGAAGACGCTCTGTTGACACTGCGACAACGCAGGCTCCTCGCCCATTGTGGCAGCTTGCCTGTGGCGGCTGGAGGTGTGAAGCTAAGAGCCCATCGTCGTTTTGAAGACCCAATACAGAAAAAAAAAGTGTCGTGAACAAAAAAAGGAAATCTGTCTGGATTGACAAAGCTGGTTCAACATTTAAAAAAAAAAAAAAAAAAAAAGGAACAACACTGCCAGCCGTACAAAGCACACACCAAGAGAAGTGAGACTCCTAAGTTCTGAAAGTCAGCTACACACACAGCGAAGGTACTAAGGTTTTCCACAAATAGAGACAGCCACACCCCAAGTGGGAGTGCAGCGAGACTAGCCCATTCCGAGAAACCACCGGCATTAGACGTCAGGCTGTTCTTCAGTCAAGTCTGGTTAGCTTGGACTCTTAACTGCCGGGTACCAGGTCCTTAGGAAGATCATGGATTTCTGGACTGAAGTAACCAGGGAAATGTTGTATAGACTGCTGTAAACCGATTGTTAATTAAATGTGCGAGAATAAGTGTTCACATATCAAATATTTGGCAAATCAAACAGACATATGTGCAAACAAAAACGAGTCACGCTTTCTCATGTATATATCTAATACAAAATATTTACGTGAGTTGATAACATTGTGCTTTGGTATATCTCATGTGTATGTACCTGCACCCCAAACCTCTGTAAGATGTGGTCTGCCCTTCTCCTAGGGTTTTGAAAGGCTTGCTTTTCTCTAAGAAAATGTACCTGGAGCAACTCACCAATGGGACAACATTAAGGATGTCTTGACAGACCCTCTCAAAATATTTGCTTATGGGGAATGCCTGGGTGGCTCAGTGGATTAAGCTGCTGCCTTTGGCTCAGGTCATGATCTCAGGGTCCTGGGATCGAGCCCCACATTGGGCTCTCTGCTCAGCAGGGAGCCTGCTTCCCCCTTTCTCTCTGCCTGACTCTGCCTGCTTGTGATCTCTCTCTCTGTCAAATAAATAAATAAAATCTTTAGAAAAAAAAAATATTTGCCTACGGCCCTTTCCCCTGCTTTCAGATCAGCTGAGAACTGGAAAGTTAAAAAAGTTACAGAAGCATGACTTTTTGTATTCCGGCGTTATGCATCAATAACTTCTTAATTCTCTATGGCTTATTAGTGCCTTTAAAAAGAGGGAAAAAACCCAGTTTGCTGCCAAAACCTGGCTCTGGGAATCAGATGGGGGTGGCAGGGGGACCTGCGATCCATAGATAATAGAAAATCCCCATCGTCTGGAGTGTGGAGCTGGTGGGACTTTTGCTTTCATATTCATAGCATGACAGTAAGAGCTTTCCACATGTGAGGAAGACACCAATTATGTTTGCACAAGTACAGAATCATTATAGAGAGTGGAAAATGGACAAAAGTCTGGCCTAACAGAGTAAACGAGAAAAAATAACTTCCTTATTGAGTATTAATCCTTTCCTAGTTTTCTTTGCATAGGGTGAAATTTTCCAAATCTAGAGTCATCTGTTCTTCAAACGTGGGCAGAAGGACACTGGTCTGGGAGCGCCTCCCCTTCCCCCCACCCGGTAGCTGACAAACCCTTCTTACAAGGTGTCTGACTGATGTGAGACTTTTCTTAGAGACCTGGGGTTTCCTTTTGAAATGCAAACATGACAGTAACTGTTCCATTAAGAAATCCACATGCAGCCTGTTACTTGAGTAAGGGGGAAACATTTCCTTTGGGTCTCAATCAAGTTAATAAATTTAAGATACCTGGGCGAGCCGGGCACACTGGACTTTGGGCAGAAGCCCAGAACTACAAGAGCTAATGCATTATTTGACTGTGTCTCTTTAGGAGAAAAAACAGTCTTCTGCCAACTCAGCTCAGGAATCAGATGGGAAGTGGGGAGGGGGCAACTTGTAGCTCGTTGAGAAAGCAAACTACAGATGATCTTAGGAGAACCGTTCTCATGTGAGTGTTTCCTTGAGCCAGAGCGAAGGGCCTAGAAGGGGACAGCTGACGCGGCCTCTGCTGTGGTTACCTGGATAGAGGTCAGGCCCCGGCCCGGGGGAGCATCCCACGGCCCCGTCAGCAGCAGCAGCGTCGTGCGGGGAGGGGGCCGACTGCAGGGGCTGCACGGTGAGGCAGTCCGAGAGCAGGTCGGGGTGGAGTTCTGCGCTGGATCGCAACTAAGAGATGGAGAAAACAGAAGACATGTCAGAAAGGGAAGCTGTCCCTCGGAGTACCTCTGGGGAAAGGCATCATGTCCTAAGGTTCAATGCAATGCAATTCGCAAGTATTTATTAAGCAACAGTGGTGGGTCAGGCATTGGGCTTCATAGAGAGTCGATGATGGTTACTTCGCCAATCCTGATAACACCTGGCAGGGGATTCTGTAAAGTGCAGCTGGAGAAGGACTGGACTCCACTCTTTGAAGTTTCTACTTCTGGGAACCCAGTTTCCTATTATGCTTCCTTTTATTTGCTCTGTATCTAATCGGAACTTGTAGTGATAACAAAAACAAATTCAAAAATATTCGGTCCAGATTCGAAGGTGCTTTTTTTTTTTTTAAAGATTTTATTTATTTATTTGACAGACAGAAATCACAAGTAGGCAGAGAGGCAGCCATAGAGAGAGAGGGAAGCAGGATCCCTGTTGAGCAGAGAGCCTAATGGGGGACTCGATCCCAGGACCCTGAGATCATGACCCGAGCCAAAGGCAGCGGCTTAACCCACTGAGCCACGCAGATGCCCCTGAAGGTGCATTTAAAATACAGACATAGGACCAGGAAAATATCTTGGAGATAACTGAGAAATATCCATTGAGATCTGGTGCCTATCGATTGTACATGAGAGGAAAATACATAGGTTAAGTTTTTAAATACGACAGAGCATAATTAAAAGCAAAACTCAGGTTGTCATTAGCAGCAACAAAAACCCAACAGTAGTTACATGAAAAAAACAAAAAGGCCGACCTAATTTAGATCTTCATTTTATCACAGTAACAAAGTAATTCTTTATATATTAAAGAGTTTCATGTAAGAAAAAAAAAATCAAGCCGTAAAAATGTAAGAATAAAGAATAGGCCAAATTTATCTGATTTCTTTATGAAAAAGAATTGTGAGTGTAATTTGAATGGGGAAAAATCATAATGAGAGGTTTAGGTATAGAATAATATCAACCTTCTGCTTCCATAAAAACATAATACCTTAAAAATATAGAACAATACCTGTTATGGATACTGCAAATAGTTAGCATCCTCAGTATTTCAAGAGAGCATAGGAGTTGATTTTGCTTTTATCCAGACAAATCTGAACCTTCAACTGCACGGCTGGTGTACACGGACTCACCCAACGAGGACTCATGGAGCGTCAGATGCTCCTCCAGGCTCTAGGACCACTGTGGTACAGAACGTCTGCTCTAGAGGGGAGGGAGCCCGCGAGCACCTATCGTACCCCATGTCGGCGGCAGCTGACGCAGGGCAGGGAGACAAGAGCAAGAGGAGGGAAAACGACCTTGGGCAGAGGCGCTGGGGAAGCCGCTTGGAGAGGGCCCTTGTAAAGAGCTTGGAGAGGAGGAAGGGCGGAAGTCCTGCAGATTCGTGGGGCAAGAGCCCACCAGTCCCACAGTGCACCTGGATGGTCAGAGAAGAAATAAGACTAGATGGGCCAAGCCTGGGGCCTGGAGAAGGGAAACAAGATGGAAGCAGTGATGTGGAGGGCGTGGGGGTACGTTCCTTAGAGCCAGGAAAGGGCGGGCCAGATCCCTGCAGGCTCTTAGAGGCCCGGAAATGACCCAGTGAGGGAGGCGGGTCTGCCTCACTGTGCAGCCCTTGATACGGAGAAAAAAGATTTTTAGAAGGAGAAATATGAATGAGCGTAAAGGATGTTCAGCATGCTTGCAAGGAAATGCAATGTCAAAACTTTAAAAAACCTTACCAAACTAATAAAACTTTTAAAAAAGAAGGAGTGGTAGTGAAGGTACAGTGAGAGGCATTCATAAAAGTTGTTGGAAGGAGTATACCTTCTAGCACAAACTTTCTAGACGGTATCTGGAGATACTTTTTTAAGAAGCATAACTGAGATCATTTAATCTTAGAATCTGTCTTAAGGAAATAGCCAGAGAGGGGAAGGAAGATTTATATCCGATTTTTAAATAATACACAGCATTATTTGTAGCAATAGTCATAATTAGGGAACATTACTTAAATGTCCCCAACTAAGGCTAATAAATGATCTTACACCAATTTGAAGGACTCTTAGTCAACCATTAAACTGAAGCCCATGGAGATAAAAGGAAAACACAAAATTATATATATAAATAAATAAATAAATAAATATATGAATATATATATATATATATATAAAATGATCATTACATAAAGCACATAGACAAAATATGGTAAGGAAGTACAAAATCCAATTTTATTTAATTATTTATTTTTAAAATGATTACTTATTTATTTATTTGACAGAGATCACAAGTAGGCAGAGAGAGAGAGAGAGAGAGGAGGAAGCAGGCTCCCCACCGAGCAGAGAGCCCGATGCGGGACTTAATCCCAGGACCCTGAGATCACGACCTGAGCCTAAGGCAGAGGCCCAACCCACTGAGCCACCCAATCCAATTTTAAAACTCATTTATGTTCCCAGCAGCAGCAGCAACATTATGTCTTTTTATTTTTTTTTTTTAATTCCTTTCCTCTGGTTTCCATATTTTCTACATTCCAATGATGTGTTGAGCTGGCTTGCACCAATCCAAGAGTGCCATCCATGTGTATCTTTCCCAAATTCCCTACGCAATGATGTCAAACTGAGAGCTTGAAATTGGTCATGATGAGACTATTTCCACCTTAGAGACTGTCAAATGCTACAAATTGGGCTTTTTTCATCTGGAGAGCCAGTGGTTAACTACACCAGCACAGTACAGACAATGACTGTGACCCATACTCTGATCACAGAGAAAACAAGACGCACACACAACATCAGTAAGCTACTACTCCGTAACTTTAGCATTTCTTGGATCCCAACAAGCTCCGTAAAGAGACAAACACATGACCAAGTCTTAGTCCAAGAAAACGAAAACGGCATAGTGACCCCAAGCATTAGAGAAAGAGCATTTAACACATGTTCATGAACTAGCCGTAATTACATTAAAATTTCCTCAGCTCTGCCACATTGAGATCTCTGACCAAGACCATCTGAATTAATGGCTAACCCTCTCAGGGCTTTTGGAAGGTATGTTTGTTATTTTGGTACTAACCTAACACATGCCGCGTAAGAAAAACTGGAAAAAAATCAAGGCTTCGAATGAGTTCTGGTGATCACTTTTAATTTATATTTCGTTGTTACAATGTGATCTGGGACCCATATGTTCTATTGAGCATAGACATGAATGTCTCTCTGCTTTCTATTACTATAGGGTTTTATAGTTATCAGTACTGATGCTGTCTTTCCAAGGAATTTCATGGCCATGGACACTCTCAGAGTCAAAAGCAGACAACTTTTCCTTAGCTTCAACAACTATTCATGATTCCTAAGAGGGTGATTCCATACGACTTTGTGGGGAGCGTTAATTTGGTTTTCTCTGGGATTAGGCATGGTTCTAGAAAGTGCTTCTTAAATCAAACAAGCCTTGGGGAACTTATGCATAATTTCCAAAGACAGGCCATATGCATAAAAATGCAGTAATGATGTGTAAGTTCAGTATTATCCTCTCTGGCCCAGATTATTAGACTAGGAAAGGGTCTTCCAGAACATTTACGGCTCTTAAACATTCTCAAGTCCAGGAATTATCTAAAGGGCGAGGCAGGGCGATACAGAAGGATCTCCTGAGAGGGACGTTCTTCCATATAGTAGTTTTCTATCTGGAGTAAGAAACCCAACTATTTATATACAACAAATTACATAATGTATGTTTCAACATGTTCTTAGCTGCTAGGAATGTGAAGAAGATAGAACGAAATTTTCCCACTAGGGGATGGCCTCTAACTATGGTTCCCCAGCCTGGGCAAGTGGCAGAGTCACCTGGGGCCCTACTGCAGGGCCTCTGACCCAATCATCTGGGCGGCAGATCTAATAAAGTCCCAGGTGAGGATGACGCTGTTGGTCTAGGGACAGCACTTTCAGAGCCACTGTTCTCTTCGAATCCTGATGAGGAGAGTTGAGATGGTTCTGGTTCCGGGCACAGCAAATGTCTTGTAGAAATTCGGAATTATAAAAACCAAATTGTCTTTAAGACATGAACCTCGTGTAACCATTTCTTATTCTGTCTCCTTGCAGACCTCACCACAAGAAACGGTTATATGAGATTCATGTCTTCAAACAACTTGGATTTTTGTCTCCTTTCACAGGAATAATAAGAGTTAAAAATTTTTCAGTACCATCTAATCACCTGCCCTTAGGAGATAGCAAAGAACTTGCCCTACATGGAAAGAAACTTTACTTGTCTTTATAGAAAGAAGTGACATTTCAACCCACTAATCATCAATTCGTCTGTTTGAAAGGACTGGCTGCTGTGTTGCCCAGCCCCAAGCATCCTGACTTATACCAACTCTGTGGCCCTAACCCAGCCCCGTGAGCACCAGCTCACTGTCTTCCTTTATCCTCCTCACCCAGGCCCTGCAAAACCACTTCCTGGGCCTCAGCCATATGCCAGGCAGTGTTCTAGTGGCCCGACACACACCAGCAACTGGAGCAGACGAACATGCCCCCTGAGGAGCTCACACTCTAGAGCAGTGAAACAAACTAGCCAGATAAGTAAATTTCCTAGAAGGTAGTGACTGCTATAGAAAAAACGAGAAAAAGAGAACGGGTCGCTGGTCCAGGAACACAGGGAAGAACTGTGGCCTCACTGGAAGGCTATACTTGAGCTGGGGAAATTAGTTAAGTGCCTATTGAGAGGAAGAGAGTTCTAGAAAGAGAGCTCCTGGAACACTGCCTTGCTGTCTGCAAACATCCCATTTATCATGGCTGCACACTCCTCCTGCCCGGGATGGCCCGTGTTCTCCCAAAGTAGCTTCCCCAAGACCCTGTGTAGAGCCTGGATGAGTGGAACCTTTTCCAACCAGGCCGCCCCCCCCCCCCCCACCGGACTCCATGGTACAGGGAGTCTTGTTTCCTGTTACGAGCTGAGTCTGCACAATTGTATTGTAAAGCCCAGGAGGACCTTCTAACTTACTGACTGCCCTTCAAACTTCCAAAATTCTGTGGCCCCTGGCTGGGCAGGGCCGGAGAGGGGATATAGCATCCAGCTCCCATGAGATGGATAAGAATGAGACACGATGCTCTATCTACAGGAGGTTCCAATCTCTAGTGGTGTGTGGCTGTGTCTAAAAAATACAATGTGGGCATGTTTTAAGGACCCCTACACAAGGGGATTTTAAGAAGGTACAGATCATTGGAACTAGGGCGGAAAGGCTGCTGCTGTTCTGCCCAAATCCCCTCTGATCACTTCAATGAGCTCTGTGCTGACCCCCTCCCTAAGCCTTGGGGTTTCTATCTTTTGACTTCTGTGTACTTGATGGCCAACGGCCAGCAGACCACTCCCCACCCTGAACACACATAGGAACCCGTCTCTTATGCTCCTCTGTCTCTGAGTGGGACAAACTTGGAGATGTGCTTCATGCTCCGGTGTCCCCCCCACCCCCCACCATGGGGTCTCTCTGCCCAGCTGCTTCTTCCCCTTCCCTCCTTCCTCTTCCAGATTCTCCTGGGAACACTTCTTTCACAACTCACACGCACCCCAACCTTGGCTCACAGCCTGCTTCCAGGAGCACGCAACTGAGGAAACATCCCACAGATGTGGCTCAGGAACGCACAGAGCCCGTCAACGGGGCTCACGGGATGCTCATATGCACAGTTTCCTTCTCTTTGGGACCCGTACCTCCCCGACAGCAGGGGCACGGTAAACATGATCATTGGAAGTGCGGTGGTCTGGGTGATTATGGATAAAGCTAAAAGCGTAACTGTGGAGTCCAAGTTAAACACAAAACCCAAATTTACAGGAATAATCAGCATTCGAAGGGGCCTCAGGTACCATTGGGGCCAAAGTTTCATCTTCCACGTGACTTCCCCGCAGCAACCCCAGTAAGTGGCTCTCAGCCTGGGCTGGATTCCTTGTAGTCACAGGCCACTTGCTTCTTCACCTTGGCAGTAAGCTTCAAGTTCAGACAGACCCGATTGTCAGGAAGTATTATTGCACATGGAGCCCTGACCTAGCTCTTAGCAATTTTTAGGGTTGCGTGTCTCCTTATGTTCACGACCATGCAGTAAGGCTCACAGACGAGCTAGGGGGAAATGAGACATCTCTGAGTCTCCAAAACCACTCCGTGAGTCTTAGAGTGTTAATGATCCCGGGGCTTCAATAACCCATTTTGGGGCTTAGTTTCTCAGCCCGTCCAGGTGCAAGTAAACACACTGGCTCCTTAGCTTCTGTACGCTCTCCCATTCTAAAATATTTGTTCCAAATGATAGTTTTTCAACGTTAATAATGAAATCACCCATCAAGGCTCGACAAGGTTCCTACATTTGGAAACTTGAGCTGCTTCCCCAACAAATGCAGGGATTTTTCCTAATATATAAAAACAAGGCACCGTCAATAGCGATTTGTATTTGTTTTTTGTTCAAGACTGTTCTGTTAATGTTTATAAGCTCTCGGAACAAGAGACAGAAATTCTACTCCCGTCATTTTCTCGTTGCAGATATGATTGAATAATCGTCCAAGATTAAGTGAGTCAAGTGGAAATAATTAGGAAAGGGAAAAAGGCCCAGATTCTTCAATTTTCAGTTCCATTACATTTTCTTCCAAGAGCAAAGGCATTCTGCTAGTCTGAAGTGAGACATACTTCCAAAGAAAATGAGGCACAATCAAAAGCCTTTTGTTTTCCCTTTCTCCAATAAGCAGAGTCTATCTGGGCTGTGTGTGTTCATGCACCACCTTATAGGGATTCCTTTGTTCTCCAGAAATGAAATGCCACCAAAATATGTTTCTGAAGAAACTCAGCCAGAAGGAAAGACAAGTAGGATTTTATTATTTTTTTCCAGAGGGTTGAGGTTTAGTACCAGAACATTCTCATCAAGCGTTCTCTATGACACTTGGAGCAATGTGGATCTTGGGGAATTGACTCATTGCCGAAAGCCTTAAAAATAATTACAATGAATTAACCTATTCTATTAATTACAATTAATTTCCAGTTGAATCTAAAAATTCTTTCCCTGGGGATTCCGCAGCACTGACATTTATAAAGTGGCTTTGGCACATCACAGGTAATTAATCTCCAACAATCTGCTATCAGATTCATTTCCTTTGGGAGTGACCAACTTACAAAAAGAAAAAGAAATGATAATGAAGACTTAGACAAACAGAACTGGGAGAAGCCTCGTTGGGAACATGAGGTACTGGCCAGTTGGGCACCTGAATTTCTATAATAGGGGATACCGATCTAGTTAGCAAGGATTCCAAAGGTCAAACATTTTTTTGCCCATAGCTGATGAATGAACATGCCAAAATATTGACGCAGAAACACAGGCTGGGGTGTATCTCAGTACAAGGCGTGAAATACCCATTCCAGTATAATGAACACAACAAAAGTGCTGGTTATCCCATCAAAAATGGTGACTCAGGGCAACTGTTTACAGAAACAGAATTTCAGAGTAAAAACGAACAAGGATCCAATCTTCCCATGGGCCCGCCCTATGGCAGGGCTGTCCAACAGAACCTTCTTCCATCGCACAAGTTCTGTTCTGTACTAATTAGCAGCCACCAGTCACGTGCGATTAATGAGCACTTGAAATGTGGCTAGTGCAACTGAGGAAACTACTTGTAATGTAACTTAATTGAATTTTAATTAATTTAAATTTAAGTGAGTGCTGTTGAGCTGCCCCCCATTACTGCATATCTTGGTGGCAGCTTGGGCTTTGCCTAAACATCTTGGACGACTCATTTCCCTACAACATGGTGTCCGCCATTGTTCAATACGTCTGATCCTTAGAACGTTCTGCCTCAACCTCAGCTGTAATCAGCGTCCCCGAGATTTCCATACATGGGGGGGTTTCTCTCTCCCCTTCTCCCGCAGACCACACGGAGTAACTTTGCTCATAGTCCACGTTACAGCTTTCTTTATATTTGAGAAGCCTCAAAATGCTGTAATACCAGCGAATTTCAGCCCCGAGAGGGGCCGTGCTTTAGTGTGTCGGCCCTCCTGTAGCAGTTTTCCGTCCAGACTGAACATCTACAGATTTTATGTAGATGACAGGATAGTGAAGCAGGAGGAGTGGGGGCGTTTTAGTGGAACAGACTGGTTCAGTGACGGTGTGATCCCGGGCAGGTAGGTTCACTAGCCTGCCTGTAGTCCCCCTTCTATAAAATCAGGATGACAGCAAGGAGCTATCCTTCTTGTTTTGAGAAATAACCTAGATTTAGAAAGCATTTACTAGTGCCTGACACACAGAAGTCACTTACCTCAACTGTCAGCCCCTGCTCTCCCATGTAAGCATACTATTCTAACTCACCCCTCCAACTCCTCTAGACACTGGACCTCACTGGGTGTGCAAATGTGGCAACAGAACCCAGTGCGGACAGACTGAACGAGCGTCTGGCCAGGACAAACTCATCACTGGCTCAAGACGCTCTACTTCTATCCATGCAGCCTAAAAGAATTAGTAGCATTTTTAAAATTCATGATACATTTTCCTTCTGTTTTCCTCTCTTTCTTTCCCTCTTTCTCTCTTTCTTTCTTCTCTTTTTGTCCATTCATTCATTCAATTTACTGCATTCATTCATTCATTCATTCATTCATTCCATCTGGACACATGAGCCCTTACCTAATGTGTCCAAAACTCGGTGAGGCCAAGGAGGTAGAGCAGTGTATGGGACAGCTGAGTTTCGTGTCCCATGGAGCTGAGAGTGGCTCAGATGAAACTCGCGAGTAAGGACACCCCGAGGTCTTCTTTCACAGGGGAAGCTCTATACTCCGGAAGGCCCTCTACCTTGGGAGGCGAACTCCTGAAGGCTGCGCTGTTGTTGGGTGGTACAGAATCTCTCGGCTGCATTTCAGTTGACTCTCGCTGGCTGGCTAAGACTTCATTTTCCACTTCAGTGCCATAGGCAAACTTGACCAAAATATTCTCTGGCTCCAGAGGTGATCTCCCATCCCTGCCAGCGAGTGCGTTCTCTCTATACAGAGTTCTCTCTAAACCCACTTAACGCCGCACAAGCTGACCGTAAGCCGTTCACAAGCACTTCAAGAGCAGCTTAACTGTGGTCACGAAAGGAAAGAGGGTAGGTTTTGGACCCAAAACACCTGGATTTGAGCTTTCATCTCCTTACTTGCTGGAAATATTAGACAATGATAAACAACTTGTTAATATCTCCTTAGTTCAGTTTTCTCTGTACAATGTGGACAATGATGTTGTTGTGGTCCAAGGTTGTTGTTAGTGGTAGGGAACCTGAGACAGCCCCTCATGCGTGGTATACTGCATTCAATCAATGCCAACTACTATTCCTATCCTGACTTTTTTTTTCTTCATTACTATGCGGTGTGGAGGCACCATAACACTGTATAAGGTGTACTTGGATTTTCTTTTTCTCCAATCTACATATCTCCTTTTGTATCAACCTCTTCCTTTTGCACACCACAGTGTGGCAAGACAACAAAGACATGAGAATGAAAACTTTGGGGTCGATGGATCAAATTCAAATTCAAACTCAAAAGTCCAAATTTCGGTTCTGCCACCTACTAAGAGGTGGCCTTTGTCATGATGGTAACTCAGCCTTGAAAGGCCTCAGTAGTGTCCTCTGTAGAATGGGGGTGAAAACACCAACTCTGTGGGGTTATTACGGTATCACATGAAGGGGCCTTGAGGAGACTGGCTTGTGAGGCACAGAGTTAAATTCATTTGTCTCAGCAGAAACGAATGGTTGTTAGGAGGGATACCAGTAAGAATCCCCTGGGGTCTTATTTATCCTCAGAAGATAGAGTCTAGGGCCAGATAAATGGTATCTGGATCGAGACGTTAGCGGAGTTTTCGCACATGACCATCACCATGAAATTATTCTATCTCAGAAGAATGTAGCTAGCTTTCATTCTCTTAGCAAAGTCCAAAATAGATCAGAAATCAAAGCCAACCACAAAACCTTTTCAGGACACTGGTGGGATGTGAGTACTTCGTCTCCATGCCTCACTTACCCAAGTCGGTACCACTATCCAGCCATCTTGGACAGACGTGGGGTTCAGTTTTGAAAGGATGTTGAAATCCCAAAGGCATGCAGCTTTGGTTTTTCTGTATTGCTATCTCTGTAAAAACACCATTTTCTTCCTAAGTCAACAGTGTTCTAAAACTGACACCAAGAATCTTACAGGGTTTTGTTTTTGATTTTTTTTTTTTTTTTCTGAGTGAAAAACAATACTCAAATGGACACAGTCAAAGGCAGATGCAGACTACATCTAGAGGAACATCGCAAAAGCAGAACAGGACACCAAAGGGTGGATTTTATGTTTAAGACAATTAGAGAAATATTAATAAGGCATTTCACTTGGTCACAAAAAACCATCTGCCTTCACCCTTTGGGGCCGGGTTATGAGGCTGTGAAGACTCCGTGCACAATAAGGGTTTCCTTCTCTCCCGGCTTCATAAATCCGTCCTGCCCACGGCTCAGCGCACTAATGTGACCACACGCACTCCAGCCCATCCAGTCAAGTGTAGCATTTTTCCTCCTATTCAAGTATTCTCAAAGTTTAATTAAACCAGCCAGCTATCTCGCAATTACCATCCCCGTCCATCTTACCGGATCCTTATTGTCTCCCTTTGCATTGATCTCTGACTAGAGCCCCAGCCGGTGCTACCGTGGAACAAATGTGGGGAGAGACCAACAGCAGAACTCATTTTTTTCCTTCCTTTCTTTTAATTAAAATGGATTGTCTGAAAAAGATTTAAGGCTGATCTTAACACGCACGAGTGTTTGGACGATTTTTTTTTAAATGCCTCCTTGTAAAAGTTGAAGGCCGTCATTTCAATGGAGAACCCTTGCTTTCTGCTCTCGTATCCATCCCATGCTCCCTGCTCAGTTTAATTTCCCCGACGCGCCCCGCTGACAAGGCCACTTCCCCACCTGCACAGCCCTCTAGTGACTCTCCAGCAAGCATCGCCTGCAGCCCCGACTCCCAGCTTCACCAGGCTGGCTGTCTTCTAGCTGTGTGGCCACGTGTCCCATGCCTCCGAGCCACACAGAGCCCAGACAGTCCCCTCCATGCTGCTTGTTCAGGTCTCCCATTGCTCTTCTGGTCACAAGCCTCCTGCACCTGGGGTCCCCTTACGTCTAGTCCCTGCATATTTACCACACACTCTTCATACTCTGCCAGGCCCTGTTCAATGTCATCTCTTCCCTGAAGTTCCCAGGTCTTCCTATTCCAGAGTCATTCCTTCCTTTTTAAATAGCAATGACAATTTCTTTTTCTTTTTCTTTTTTTTTTAAGCTTTTATTTATTTATTTTTATGTGAGATAGAGAACACAAGCAGGGGGAGCAGCAGAGGCAGAAGGAGAAGCAGACTCCCCACTGTCAGGGAACCCGATGCAGGGCTTGAACCCGGGACCCCAAGATCATAACCTGAGCCAAAGGCAGATGCTTAACTCACTGAGCCACCCAGGCACCCAGCAATGGCAATTTTTATCACCCTGAGGGGACCCGTGTTTTCTACACAGTGTAGTACTTATTAATGAAGTCTGTGTGTGTGTCACAGAAGACAAAAAAGTTCTTTGTAAACAGAAACCATGTCTGTTTGATCATGTAAGCTAAAACAGTGCTTCTTTTTATATGAAAGGTCCTCCATAAATTTGGGGGGAAATTCATGAACAATGGATGAATAAAAAACGAATCAATAGTTGCTAAGGACTCATTAATCCATGCTTATCCCTAAAAGCCGCCCCTAAAGACAGATGAAATCATGTCTTCCTGCACTGTGCGGGGAAGAGGAGCGAAGCAAGGAGACGCGCCGAGATTGTCCGCTAAGAATAAGACAGGAACCAGCCAAGTGAAATCTTAACAGAAGTTAAAAAAAATAGACACTTGGAAAGTTTATTTCCTTATAATACTCAGTCCCTGTTCATGCCAAATCTCACTAGATAATACTATTCACATTTATATATTGCCTCTCGGAATGTGCAAATGAGCAGTCCTTCCAATAGGAAATGCTAATTCGTTACATTTATACTTCCCATCTCTCATTCATCTGGAAGGGCTGGGAACACATCCCAATTTCTACCTTGTTTTTAAAGACTCAACATCTAACATATATTTGGTAAGGAGAACACAGAAATTTTGAGCCGAGTGGGCCTGAAATGGCATACTCTAGCCCCCTTTGAGACAACCTACACAGCCAGGACAAGGACTTGCATCTTCTACCACCTGGTGACCAGATGACCAGCCCGGCTCTGATTCCCCCACGACTACTTCACATACCACTGGATATTCCTCCAGAGCCTTGTCCCTCTGGGGTGATGCCACCAACATAAGGGCTGGCCCATGGTCTTCTTTCCATCAGTGCAGAGAAGCATGTACTGAAAGTAATGTCCTCACTCCTGTCCAAGGACTGTATGCCTCAGAGTGATGTATGAATCACAGGACCTCTGATCCGCAGGGGACATGAAACTCTTCTCTTTGGTCATGAGAAGCATGTCTGGCTCAGAAAGTTCTTTAGGGTCAGGCCCGGAACAGTATGGACTCCTCTGGAAGGTTCCCGAAGTCTCTACAGCCTCTGCCAAAGTGTTTTCCATATTCAGAATCTACCATTCCTCCTTGGGAATGGATAATCCTTTAGCTTTCTTACCATCCATCCTCTGCAATGAACTCCAGTTCCTCTCAAAACAACCCTGTCCCAGAAACCCAGACTGGAAAGCCAGAGGTCCAAGGGAAGCACGGGAGGACGATGAGGGCGGCCGGCAGCCACTCATGGTGCCCGGACCTCGTCTCAGATGCTCTGTCCTAGACGACATCAGTCCTGCTGTTTCTGATCACATGGGGAGAAAGAACACTGGCCCGAGACGAGGAAGCGGAAACAGGTGTTGTCAACGTCGCACGCTGTCCTCTAAGCCGAGAGACCCATGTTCTTTCTCTTCCCCAGATGCCCTGCCATTCGCAGGCCTCGCTGTGGATATTGTCGTTCTCAAGGTCTGCAAGAACTTCAGACCCGGTGGTCCGCCATGTGTAGCTCCACGCACATTCTCTAGGCCTCCCGTTGCTCGCCTGTCTTCATGATTAGCGCCCCCTTGGAAGATGCTATTCTTGGAAGTAATTTCACTTTCTGACACTGCAGGAAGCTAGCCCAAGTTGTAGCTACTTCAGATCTCTGCAAAGGGCCTTGTGCATTGGCAACTTTTAGTCCACTAGAAATAAATTTATCAAAGATATACTCATATATATGCCCGGGGAAGAAAAAGTGCCATTAAAAACATGTCTTCCCATCGTCCCCAATAATCCTCCCCAGTAGAACTAGGAAGGACAGATGTGTTGTAGAGTCAAACAACAAATATTTTTAGCCCATGTTGGGGGCATGGTTTTGGTCTGACTTTAAAGACAGAAAATTGGGAATTTTATTTTTAGTCCAAAATTAAGTCCACGGTAGTTCATATAAAAGAAAATCTTAGGAACATATGATTGAGAAATAATACTTATCTACTCTTCTGAGAATTCTGTTTTACTGTCCATGGAAACTAAAGCCTGTGCTGTTCAGCAATGACCCAAAAGTCTGTAGACAATGGAAGGCGCACATCCTTGGTAAGACTCCCACAGTAATCAGACACCAAGCAAAAGCAGTATGCGTGATACCGGCGACTTCATTTTTCCCTAGTATTTCCAAGATCAAAAGAATATCTCTATTCGACTCTCCTGACACAGTCCTCAAGCTCCCCACCGGGGGACTAAGCAATTCCTTGGTTTCTCATGGCATGACTCTGGGCTAAAATGCTGTAACAGTAACAGCAAACAGGGCTGTCCCCCTGCGACAACGCTCTAATCAGTTTCAAAGTATGTTTTGTTGGTTCTCATTGACGCCACTCAAAGGAACTGGTCACTCGTGGTCTCAAAAGTTTGACAACAAATTGTGTGATTAAATTCCTTAAACACGTTTGTCCATTCCTAATCCTCTTTGGCCAACATCCCTTTCAGAGAAAAATCGCAGCACTCCATGGTGCCTGATTTATATTTCATTTTGAGAACAGGAAGTAAAGGGATTAAAGTTAAGGATTAAAACACTTACTCTTTACTGCATTTTTTTCTCCTCCCAATGGCTTCCCGGTTGCTATGGCTACTGTTCACTGGTCCTTAGCCCTGAATGCGCACGTCTTTGCATTAATAAAATATTTTAAATGAGACTTCACAGAAAACAATAGGGACAGTAGTTTCAGTTCAATTGCTCTTGGAAGAAGAAGCTAACATTAAAAAAAAAAAAGTCTTTTCTTTGTCTTTGTATTGGTGTCCTCAAGAGTGAAGCCTGAGTTGCAAAACAGCACAGGGACCACGTCAGGCCACGCAGTGCGAAATCAGGATTACGCCGGCAAGGGCCCAGGAAGGCGACTCTTGACATGGTGAGTCCGACCTGACTTTCCAAACCAGGGCGTGTAGGAAGTGGAAGGATCCCTGGGAATTTCTCAAATGTTGCAACACCACAGAACATTTAAAAGGCAAAAATGCACGTAGATGTGGTGTTGCAATTTCACATTGCAAACACCAGCCAGGAAATGAAAAACCGGGGCTTTTAACTACCACGAAGTTCTGTTAGGCACAGCGGGCGTAAATATCCTCGCTCCGTAGCCAAGTCACCGGAGGTCGTGGCGGCAGCATCTACAGAGGAGCGTGGCCACAGAGGCGACGGCCGCGAGCAGCACGTGTCCCCAGGGCTGAAGGCGTTGGTGTGGATGGTGCACAGAGCGGAGGCTGAGCTGGGCGTCCAGGAGGGTGACAGTGCCAAGAGAGCAAACACAAGTGTGTGTGAGTTGCTCCTTTAAAAACACTCCCCTGACATCCATTTTAGAATATACTGCCTACATTCCTTTACAAAGCCAAGGAAAATGAAGGAGATGGAAGAGTAAAACTCCATTTTAAGATTCTATTCTTCAAGTCCAATAGCAGGATGGGCTCCAGGATAAGCTATGGAATGACTTCGAATACACCACCCCTCCTCATCCATTTTTTTTTTTTTTCCTTGATGCTTGGTTTTTCGTGTCCCCGACATCCAGTAGTTTCAAACAGCCGATTGAAACTATCTCCCTGAGGTCTGAATATCCTCGTCATTTCTCACTTCCTCTGAGCCATGATCCACGGACGGACAGAGATGCTACTTGAAATCCTGTCATTGGAGCCATCTCGACATATCAATGGGAGTGAAGGGACTGCGCATCACCTTTGCCATTTAACCAAACAAAATCATACGGGGGTCTTCTGGAGACAATCTCCCAAGTAGAACCATTGTGATGGTGACACTCTGAGCCCCGTAGTACAGGCGAGAGGAGGGGGTGCTGTAAGTACACGTGAGCAGCTCCCATAGCAAACCATGAGACGAACGGTGCTGCGTGGGGATGCTCTGCAATTTCTGAAGTGAACTTGAATGGAAATGGAGAGAGTTACATGCAGACCCACAGGGTACAGAAGCGTGTCTTTCCCAACACCCACGGTCCTTCTTTCCTGGCTTCAGTCTTTTCTTTGAGAAGCTACTTATGCTTGGGGACAACTCTGACAGTGCATGGCCACGCCAGGGTCCTGCTCTTCTTGCCCGCCTGCAGTCAAGAGGGGGCGAGCGGAGCTTACTGCCCAAAGGCACGGTCCCCTGAGGCTCTCAGGTCTCCGCATCTTGGGAGCAGAGGCACTGACGGCCTCTCCAGGTGCTCTTTCATGATGTTTCTACACTAAACAGCTTTGGAAGCTTGACCAGGATCATCTTTTCCCAAACCAAAGGTCAGGTGTGCTTTCATTCATTATAAAGGATCTGGGTTCCCTGTGCTCAGAATTTCCCTCGTGTAACATGGTCCACTGAGTGCACAAATGCTGCCTGGCACTCTCTGTGTCACTTAAAGAAACTGGCACAAGAAAATGAGAATATTCTGTCTACTGCGATTGCTATGAGTAATAAATTCTCCTTTTGCCTGCCACCAGCATCCATGAAGCTGGAGTTGGCTAACTTACTAACGTGCACGCAGGGTCAAATCTCAGAGCCCTTATGGTGCCTGCCACCTCCAGAACCATCTCTAGTTGTGCAGGGCACTGGACCAAATGCTTTTGCAGGATTCCTTCCTGACTCTATCATCAACTCGAGTCACTCCAAGTCAGCATGTCCACATCACACTAGAGGTCCAATCTCAAATGATTCACTTAAAGAGTGTTCTAGCCATCTGCTCACCGGGCACTCTCCTGGAATTAGGGCCTGCCTACAGGACTCTAGAATGATCCCATAGCCATGTGTTCCATGGCTCATTAGGGCACATAGGCGATCCCACATATGGGAGAGAGGATGAAAGAGAGCCCCCTGAAGGACAGAAATGGAGGGTATCTGTGTGGGCTCAGAGTTGCCCACCTGGATGGCCCTGTTAGCTCCAGCCACCGGAAGGAAGGTTTAGAGAATTTTGAGGCAGATACTGCCAAACATGGGGGCCTTCTAGGGGCAGGGTCTCTGCCAGGGGGCCAGGCCGCCATCTAACAGAGGGCCGGCCGGTCTAGAGCTTCTGAAGATAATCCTCCCACAACAACTTGACGAGTTACACAATTTCCCATGGTGGAAACTCAGACAGCCCAGACTAAAAACAGTAGCGTCAAAGGAGCACTGGAAGTAGAGTCAGAAAATCTCAGCTGGGGTGTGGTACTCCTGTCGCCTGAGTGTGCTTTGTAAAGTCATTCAGCTTCTTGGAACCTTGGGCCTCTCATCTCTCAAATGGGGTTACAATAGTAATTGTGAGGCTGCTGGGAAGATTCAAGAGGTGAACAGCCATAAAAATTCCCAGGCGTGTTTTCAGTGCTAGCGTACTGCTTCTTGCTATCGCTGATGGTTGAAAAGCTAGAACTAGTACTGAGTTTGTGAGTGTTTGGCTGTGTTAAGGTCTCTGGTCAGTTTCAATCTTAACATCGGGGTGGATATGGGAGGTGGGGAAAACAGGAAGCATGAGGTTCCTTGGCCATGGTTTAGAGCACCTTAGTATGTCTGAGTCTTTAAGACCTGGAAATTGGGGAACTTGTACATATCTTTTCATATAAAAGAACAAGATTACCTTAAAAAAGAAGGAATCCCTGATTGCTATTCTGAATACACAGAAATGAAATGATTTTTGCATTTGCTTATGTACAGAGGAGGAGATGTCAAGGATGTTCTTTGCACTGCCATCTCAAAACAGAATTTATTCAAAGTCGACAGTGAGTAAATATTACCCAAATTCCTATAGCCAGTGATTATGGGCTAGGTTAGCCCAGATCTACTATGACACAGAGTTGCTCATCTAACATGTTCTGCCACCTGTTGACCTGTTTTCCCTACTGTCCTTCCTTTTTCAGAGCCCAGTGATGTCCCTGCAAATACTGTGTAAGGAAAACTCCTCATATCAATGGTTGTTACCATACACCACTGAGTAAAAAGAATAAAAACAGAGAGGCCCCATAATATGTTTATATGTGATAGAAAACTATATGGAAAGATATGCATTGGTGTTAGGCATGTCTATCACAACTCTGCTACTACCTGGCTTTTATGCTTCCCATAAGTGAGAATGCCAAATGGGAAATACTAGAAAAATAATTGCCAGAAGTAGGGAGGGAGAGGAGTAAAGCCTCACACAGGAGAGGAAGCAGCCAGAAGCTCAGCTAGCTCGTCAGGGAATGGAAACTTTGCTACCCAAAACACTTGTCAATGTGGTTATAAAAGTAAGCTTTGAGAAGGTACCAAGAGATAAGGCCCCAAAAATGGAGAGAGAGGAATCTGTACCTCAAATTTCAACAGGAAAAAGAAAGAAAGAAAAGGAAGGAAGGAAAAGAAGAGAAAAAAGAAACTAGAAATATCACTGAGCATCAGAATTCTTAAAATCATGCTTGGAAAGATTCTAGAAAGAATTATAGGTTGGTGAGCAGCTCAGAAGGAGGGATGTCAGTAGGAGCCAGGATAGGAATATTGAGAGCTACCAGAGAATCCTTATCTTCTTTTTTGATGCCATTATGTGAAAGCAGCATGTATAAGGAAGCTAGCGTTCAAGAGGCTATTCAGCAAAGTCTCCCATGGTAGCATTTTGGACAAGACTGAGAATCCTGGAGCTGACGACAGCCCAGCGGGACGCAGTCATCACCGGAGGAGCCAGCGTATCTAAAGAATATCGATGAACGGAAATACGCCAGCCTAACAGCCTTGTCTCCTTTCACCCTAAATTCCCAATTCATCCTCCACGTGACCACCATGATTATCTTTCTAAATCAAGGATCCGACCACGGTCTATGTTTAAACATCTTAGCGTGGCTTGGAAGGCCCGTTGAGGTCAGTTTCCTTGTCAACTTTCTCAACCTCGATGGCTTGCCTCAACAGCCAATAAAGGGCATGCGGTTCTCACGTGACCCTCGCTGACACGATTCCGTGGCATGAACAAAATGAAACGAAGGGGGCAGAATGCAATCCACGTGCTAAAAAATCTGGAAGCTGGGTATTCAGAAAAAATTGTAGCGAACTAGAGATCCTAGCACAGAATCTCTCCAGACATCAGCGAGGTCAGAAATGGAAAAGAGGCCTCCTGGGAAGACAGATTAGGGCTTACATGTGGGTGTTCCAGGGTGAAGGTGAGTTTCTGAGCTACAGGAGGGGAAAAAAAAAAGAAAAAAAAATATATATATATATATGGAGTGGGGAGAGAGAAAGAATGATGTTCGGGCATATGAGGCTAATTAAATAACAAAAGACTGTCTTCATCATCAGAAAGCTTAAGATGTCATGAAGAGGCTTTATGAATATCTTTTGGGACTTTCTAAATGTGATTCCCCATGCTGGAGGATGTGATTACATTTAGAGACGCTTATAATTCTGATGGACTACAGCTGTGCCCACAGCTGGCCCCGGGAGCGGCAGTGTAGCAAGCACCCGTCCCGAGAAGCCACTCAGGGAAAACATCTTTCTATTCCAGTTTAAAAAGGCAGCCCAACAGAGTGCAGCCTCCTAACAGTTAACTCAAGGGTTCGTCTGTCCTCAACAAACAGCGGAAAGCGTGAGCATTTAAGATGTCACACGACACTTTGCTACAGTTTATAAAGAGGGCCCCAGATTGTCGGGTGGGAGAATAATCTTTTGCCAGAAGGTTCTGTGGAATGCCAAGATTGCAAACAGTATGTCAAGACTTATCAGACAGCTGGGCATTAGGTCATATTAATGAACCTGGGTGCACATTTCTGTAGGTCTTTGGGCTTGTAGAAAAACAGCATACCACCTTTTGGCATCATACTTGGCTCCCTCTCCACTTCTAAACTTTCTCGTTTCTCAGAAACCAACTGAAGAGAGTACAAGTAGTAATAAAAAACGTATCCCGATTCTAAAGGCCAAAGAAATAAAATGGGGTAATGTATACAAAATGGCTCTGAAATGTCAAAGCATGAAAGGTGACAAAATAAGACCCTTTCTTTCTTATCCCGACGACCACAGTCACCATTAAACCATCCAAATTACAGAGATTGGATTCCGCCTGGTAAACCCCTCATGTGGAGCCTCGCGGAAGGCTCACACATGGGCTTGCCAGGCTCCCTAACTTCCAGGCCAGATGGTAACTGAACCAGGAGGGGCAGGAAAAACCTCTGCTCCACTCAGAGAATTCTCCCAATTTTCGGACTGTCGCTGCTTGACCACACTCCTCAAAGCCAGGTTCCTCAGCAGCAGTGAAAGATGGCAGGCAAGTCTCCTCTGGACTGTAACACCTTTTACTATCACCTCCCACGTCTGTGGCCACGGCTCCCTCCTCCCGGGGCTGAGCTCTGTCTACGTTTAGGACTGTAACAAGCCCTGCACTTACGTGCTCTCACGAAGAACTCCGACAAACCTACGAGCTTGCTGCTACTGTCTCCAAGTCGCAAAGGAGAGCCTGAAGCTCAGGGATGTTAAGTAACTCATTCATGAAACCTGGTGACGTCTGGCTTTGAATCCAGGTCCAGGATGCAGAAGTCCGTGCATGGATGGGAGAAATGCACATATAACACACACGAGAGGAAATAGAACAGTAAATCATTATAAGAATAAGGAAATAATGAGGAGTCTTCTGTCAATCTAGAAAAGGCAGTCAGGAAACAACCAAGGTTGAAATGGGCATGAAAGCAAAACTCCTCGGCATGAAACATCTAACCCTCCCTCTAAAAGTAGAGATTTCCAACCCAGAGATACGAATTCTCTGGATGAAAATAGACATCAGGTCAGTCAGCTTGTCTGGTCAAGATTTTAAAACATGTACACCTGACTACAAATGTGTTTCTTTGTGAGGAAAAAGCAAGGTAGATAATATAAACAATTTACAGTTACGTCATGACCTCAGTGTCTAGGCACCGTTTTTAAAAGGCTAAAATCTCTTTGAGGGAAAAATAAATTAATGGAGGAGTCTGGAGTAGAGAAAACTGACTTACTAAAACTCCATTAATAACCTGTCTTGTCTCTTAGAAACTTTTTTTTTAGATTTACTTATTTGGGGAGGGGCTGAGAGGGGGAGATAGAGAAAAAAAGACAGAGAGAGAGTGTGGGGGAGGGGACAGAGAATTCTCAAGCAGACTTTCTGCTGAATGCAGAGCTGGATTCCAGGACCCCGAGATCATGACCTGAGACAAAATTAAGAGTCGGCTGCGTAACCGACTGAGCCACCCAGGGGCCGCTCTTACAAACTATGAATAGACAACATGATGTAATTCTTGTACTAATACAAATCTTTATTGGGCATGTATAATGTGGCAGGCAGCAAGCTAAGTGCTTTCCAGTCATTATTTCATTTAGAATGACATAAACACACTGTATTAACAAGCATTGCCTGATATAAAATTAGGACAATAATGACTGATTTAAAAGTTAACATATTATGATAAACTTACATGGTCCTGTAAATTCTCTGATATGTCATGCAAAATGTTTGTAAAAAGTATCTGCTTATTTGCTTGAAATATAATCCTCTTTACCCTCTTAGCAGTGTCTGTCAATTAGTTGGCACGAACATATTTGCTTTGAACGATCGAAGGGTACATACAAAAGGGGTAGGACCAGGGAGATCCAATAATTAACTTCCTTCTGTCTTCCTAGTGAGCCATCAATTTGCACTAACATAAACCGCACTTTAAGGTGTGCCATAGCCCGTTTTCATGTGGCTAGTGTCACCTTCAAATAAAGTAAGCTCAGCTGAATCTTAACATAAAGGACCCGAGTTTGTGGGTGTGATGGTTATTTTTCTGTGTCCACTTGGCTATCCTCTCAAACCGTTGCGCTGATCTAGGTGTTGCTGTGAAGGTTTTCTTAGACACCCATTAATGCCTATGATCAGCTGATTTTTAAGGAAAGGAGATTATCCTTGATGATCTGATTGGGCCTGATCCAATCAATAAGAGCAGGACTGAGGTATCCCTGAGGAAGAAGACACTCCACCTGGGCTCTGTCCCCCAATCCCTAAGCTAGGAACTCTGGCACCATCTTGACCTTCCCTTGCCCTCGCCCCTGGCGTTCAATCCACCGTTAATTCCTCCCACATGTTCCTCCCAACCACCCGCTAACTAACCCTCGTCCAGGCCTCCGTTACGTCTCATCCAAGTACACCCCCCTCTGAACTGGTCCATGGGCTTCCTGTCTGTTCCTACTCCACATTTCTGCTTGCTCTCTGTCCGATCAGCCCAGCCCTCGTCAAAATCCAGCTTTGACATCTCTGGATGCCTCAAGGGAGAGGAGTGTGTCTTGCCTTTTTTTTTTTTTTTTACACTCCAACACTTAGCAGAATATCAGATACACGGTGAATGTCAGGTAAGTAGAAGGCAATCGACCAGGGCACACGAAGCCATGATTCTTCTTAGTTGGGCAGAGTCTTTTTGGGTATTGTCATGAAAGCCATGTGAAACAGTCACTAGGGGTCCTGCATTTCTTTTGGCTCAGATAATCTTTCTTCTTTCCTTTCTTAAACTTCTTTTCTTCTATATTGATTTGTACTTGATAAACAAAGACCTGCGTGTATTTAACATATACAAGTTGATTTGGATGGATGCACACACCCATGAGACGATTACCACAGTCAACGTAACAGATATGTATAGCACCATCCAGAGCTTCCTTGGGTCCTGTTGTGGGGTTGTTTGGTTTTGGGTTTGCGGTTTTGGGTTTATTTATTTATTTTTTTACATTAATTTTTTGTCTTAATTTTGGAGAGCCAGTGAAATCTCTAGAGCCTTTATCTAGAAAATACATCTTGCACATAATTTTTGGTATTTCATGAGTTTCCTGAAATCCATTCAGCTGTGGAACCTCTCACCCCTTTATAGTCCATGGAGCCCAGGTTGATAACCCGTGAACAGAACCAAATATCACAAGTTCAAGTTTGTCTTTAATTCCCGCTGGTTTAGGTCTCAGCTTCCTTTTCCTTGTTTGGGTCTTTCTTGCACCATCATCCAAGCATCCACATGACCCAGAAGGACAGGCTATCGTAGTCACGGAATCGTGACTCCCCCTGCAAGAAGATTCCGTTCTCAGGGAACTCATTGTTCCCACTGTCATTTACAATATACTGCCCTGGATTGCAGGTGATGTGACAGAATTATGCCTTCTGCCGAAATAGGGCCCCCTTCACCTCTGAGGCCCTGCATCTGCCTTTCGAGCTAGCTGTGAAGATGGTAAATGGAAAAACTAGGGGCATGTAACTTAAGCTAAGTCACAGAACAATTCATGGCTCTGCTTAAAAGAAGCCCATACGACCTGACCACCAACCCGAACACTGCTCTAAGACACACCACCTGCCCGGGACCCACCAGGAGAAGTTTTTGCATGAGGCTTATCCAGGCCCCGCTGTAAAGTCGCCCTGAAAATAAATCTTCACAGCTCAGAGAGCCAAGATACAAACAAAATGGGAAAATACTGCCCGAGGATTGCAAAGGCAAAGCTCAGCTGAAGCTGAACCGGGAAGCCGAGAGCGTGAGCGGAGGGAGTGTGACTGCTCCAGGATGCGAGGGCCTCGAGACCAGAGATGAAACTCGGAGCCTGAGGAGACCTGTGGTGAGCTCTGCCATGATATTTTAGGACATATATTTAGGCAGCAGAGAGTCTGAGCTAAATGCTTTTACTCCAAAACCATTTTCATCAAGAATTCACAAAATCTAATAAGAGAAAAGGAATGAGAAGCTTAGAGAGCTTCTGTCAATCAATCGAAAAAGCAATTACCTAGGAACCGTCTCTATCCGGTAGCTGTGCTGGGCACCATACAGGCCAACTGCTTACTACAGCACCTGCTGGAGGGTCCGTGTGCCTCACGGGGTTGGCCAGAGCTGGACCAAACACCCTCATTTTTTGCCCTAAATCAGAATTTTCAAGGAGAAGTAAAACTGCTTTGCCGTATATGACAAAGTATTGTAAAGCCATTGAGGACAATATAAAAACCCAGAGGACTTCACTCCTTAAGAATGTCTATCATTCCAAAGGAACTCTCAGACTCCACGTTCCAGAAGCATTCTCTGTGAGACCTGATCACAGCATTTCTCCGATTGTACGGAAAGCACATGAGTCTGTGTGTCTTGTTGGAATGTAATCTTCGGGAGAGCAAGTTCAGGTCTCGTTTCTAAACTCAGAGCTGTGGCAGGGTCCCACGTGCTGACAGCTCAGTGAACCAGTGAGGTGCCCAGCCCCCACCCCAAGAAGGCACAGTATTTTGACTTACACGGTGCTTTTTAAAAAACTGTGGGGCTAATGCATTCTTCTCATTTCCAGTGTGGTTATTCAAATGCACTCCTGACTGTCTCCCCTCAGGAGGTCCTTCTCTGTGACCTCCATATCAACCCCCACGCTGTGTCCTTGCCTGCATTTATGCTGCTCACTTTTTGTTAACCTTTTTATTGTCAGGTTTCCTCAAGACAATGGGGCTCTATGGAGACAGAGAACACACATCTATCTGTCTTGTACCCATGTGCACGTCTGAGTCTAAGCCAGCGCCTGGCACCCCGTGGGGTGCTTAATAAATAATTGTTAGATGAAAGAAATGAACTTATTTGAGATTATTTCTCTAGGAATTTACTAGAAGAGTAGTTTGAGGAGATGCTCTAGAGGAAAAGGATGATGTCGTTGGCCGAGTAATTCTGACCAATGCTTCAGGTTCTCTTTCCGTTGGGGCATCATTCATCTCTGGCTCTGAGAATTCTTGCGAGAAGAAAACCTTGAATATTCTTTAGCTCTGCATATCCCAAACATATATGACAACAACAATCTTGTTAAAAGGAGTATCTCCTAACATTCTGTGCCATGTGTTCCAAAAACACACTTTGGGCACCACTGCTTTAAGTCTTACAAAAAGACCCTGGCTGGGCCTCTAGGCCCTCAGACGCTAGCTAGTAAGTCTTTTTCGGTATTTACAAGGCTGGAGACAGCTTTTCTGCTCTCTCTAGAAAGAAAGAGAAGCTTTTCCTCGCTCACTGCTTCTTTCACGGACAGCTGACCCGCCTCCCCACTTCCCACACCCAACAGGGATTCTCGGGTCCCTCCTCACCCCGTCCGCACCGCAGGGCGACAACAGTGCTCTCCAAAGCAGAGCCAGAGTCACTTTCCTAAGCTGCAGGCCTCCACGCGGCTGGTCTCAACTTCAAATCAGTTCGATGAGTCGAGTGTTAAACCAAGACGACTTCTTTTTATCACTTAAATTGAATTAATTAACATCACTATTTGGGGCCACAGTTATTTGCCTTATAAAGGCATATCCAGGGCCTTTCCCAGAATCAGTTTCCCTCCACTGAGGCATCAGGACATTCAGGCTGGAGGGTAGGGCCCACCATCGTTTTGAGGAGAGACAGAAGCAATTTGCCACCAACAATCTTTAAGGTTAGTGAATGACTCCCTCACCAAACATCAACGACGACAAAACATTTTAGGGACATTTCAACATCAGGGAAGCATCACTTGTCCAGTAGGATTTCCCATGGGATTGGCTACACGTGGGAGTATGGGGGCAGCTAGTTCATCTTGAAATCCTACGGCCGTGATCTGTGCCTAGGACCGACATTCCACTAAGGAGTGAGAGAAGAGGAGGGGAGGGGAGAGGGAGAGACGGAGGAAGAACGAGAGAGACAGGAAAGTCGCCCTGTGGGAAGGCCTCTGACCTCTGATGATGTGCCCTTGTGCACGCCCCGGCTGCACGGATGATACTAGAACCAACCAGCATCCTACTGGATGCCTCCATGTAGGAACTGGATGTTTTCATGTAGCTTCTGAAGACCCCAACAAGGGCACAAAGCAAGGTGAGCTCTGCAGCGCTTAATGAAATTGTTTCACCAAGTGAAATGGGGGTGGCTCTGAGCAGAGCCCACGGAGCCCCCAGATCTACCCGAAGAGGCGCGATGCGTACGTTGCTCTGTTTTAGCCAGACAGCGACCCATGGCTTCCCCCTGAGCAGGAAAGAGAAGTGCAGGCTGCGTGCCTGCAGGTTGGGAATGCGGTGCCTGTGCCGGGTTTATCACAGGCTGCTTGAGGCTGCGAATGTCCAAGTCATCAGCCAGGGAGGGTCAGAGGTGATCGTTAACTACACATTTCGCAAATCATAGCCAGAGTCTGGCACCTTCGCGGAGCTGTGAAATGGACAAAAGATGCGTGCTGTCTCTAACTTTTGGCCCAGCATTCTTTTGCATTTGCTTTCTAAAGTCCATTTTGATAACAAGCCAGAGTTGAACGGAGCCCCCCTCGCCCCACCCCCCATCACCACCATCACCGCTTATGGGCACTTCCAAGGTGCAAATGAAAATTTCTGATAAAGCTCACAGCCTTGAGGGAAATTTCAAGCGGCTCATTGCCTTAGTTTTCTCTTATTTTGCCACTCATTATCAGGCCGAATTGAAGGACAGATTTTGCCTTCTGCTCTGCAGGCTACATTCTATTCTCGCCGGAGACCGCAGCTGGTGACCTGAGGATCTCAAGACTCACTTATCCGTGTAGCCCCCTCTTTAAAGAGCTCGAGATCTGCAAGGTGCATTCATGGAGGAAGTCTGTACATCAGCTGATGGAATGTGTGGGTGTGCACACATTAGGCAGAGAGAAAAGTTACTTTCTGCATGCAATGAGCCAAATTATCCCAACTCCTTTGCAGAAGAGCTTCCCCCTTTCTTCTTTCTTATTTTTTTGTAGCTTGAATAGTATTTAGCTAAGCTTTCCGGTCTTTGGTTTCTCACTAGGCTCCAACAGGTGTGGGGAGTGCCCCGTGCACACGGCCAGGTCATCACTCTCGAGGACGCTGCCTCCCCCAGTGAACGTCTGTCTTACGGCTGGCTGAGGGTGCCTTGTCACTGGCCTGGGTTTCAGAGTGGGGCCTCAGAAAGCCGGCAATGTTAAGACCAAAATAATGTCATTTAGTGTCCAGGGGGAGGTAAAAAAGAGGATCAGAGGAAAGCAGGCAGGCAGGGTGTATTAAACAAGTCCATGACTAACAGGGTGTGACAGAAAAGGGTTTTATTCTTTTCAACAAAACAATTCCCTAGGGCTGGGATCATTACTCCACTGGGCCTTTATCACCTTGGAATTTTTATGGTAATTTTTGATGAATTCACATTTTTGTAAAGGCTTTTTTGAAATGATGCCAGTTTTCAATTTTTAATTAAAGTCATAAATAATCTTAATTCTGCCTTAAAAGGTTTATTGTTTCTTAGTTCTTCTTCTTCTTCTTCTTTTTATTTTTTTATTGCTGCCAGGAAATATTTCAAATACCAAGCACTGAAGTGAGTTAGCAATTAGAATCTCTCCAAGGTCTAGTAACAACATCATACCGTGTAAATATTCCATGCCAGTACACCGGCACGAAGCCTGAAAATGTGGGTTGCCTGAGTTGGGGTTCATTCGCACAGCTTCTCTGGGGAGTGGCATTTCCTCTTTTTATTGGATGGAGCAACTTTCATCGTTTTAATTTCCACAGATTAATTTATCACTGATTCGTAACAGATTTTTTAAATCTTCAGATTAAAAAAACAGGTTAAAATTTGGAGAGTAAGCATGGTAAACCGGTCCCTAAATTCTGGGCACTAAAAGGCAGCCACGGCCAGCTCGCCCGTTTGCAAGGAACAGGGTGCGCAGCATCAAAAGCTGATCACTGCAGACACAGTATCTCATTTTCTGGAAGACGAGATTGAGAAAATATTGAAATATTTGATATTAAGTTATAATATTGCTCCTCGAAAGTATATCCTTGTTACCTAACCACCTGACTGTTGAAGTCTGTCTGTAAATTGTCTTTACATTTCTATTTTGTAGTCTCAGGGTCTGATTTTCTTTTTTAAAATTAGTGCTTCAAGAATCTTTCACACAATCAGAACTATCCCTCCTTTATATAGAGGCTGAGACACACCACATTTGAACAATGGAAAGCAATTAATTAACAATTCCTGAAAATATCTTATTCTGTTTCCATACCTACTGTCAACCCAGGTCACCTTCTTACGTGGACTATCGAATTGGGGCTTATTCGACTAGATGTGGGACCTGTATTCGCTCTTGTCCCAGGCAGCTATTTTTTTTTTTTAGGGAAGGCGCTCCCCAATCTTCGATGGATTTGGTATTATGGTAAAACCTCATACATTTAGACAACTTAGGGGTGAATGGTCAGATTTAGGAGAAAAAAATCTCTCAAGAGTTGTGATTCTGGTTTGCTTGGGTTTTGATTTTTAAACAAAGACAACTTAAAACGTCAAGTTTGCAAGACACACACACACAGATAACGACAAAAGCCAGTAGGCAGCGGTCCTGCCGACATAGCGGACAGGATGCGAGGATGGTGTTATTTGAAAAAGATGAATATCCTCCTTACAACTTTGTTTATATCATTAACTCACATAGCAGTTCCTTTGCACTTGTTCAATACAGGATATATTTAGTTCATCATCTGTTATCCTCTGTTGATAATGAGCATCTGTTATCAGTTTACTGTGTTCCAATAAAAGAGACTTCATTGTATTTATAGAGGAAAAAAATGATTTTAACAATTGACTTACTAGAGTGGGTTTATATGCAATTAGGATTTTCCAATCCTTCCGACTGGGCATTTTTCTCATTCACAAGGAAGAGGTCAAATTCTTTCCATATATGAGACCTCAACTGGCATTGTGTTAACGCCTCTCAAGGAAGAAAAACTCAAGGTAAAAAAAAAAAAAAAAAAGACTACACAGCATTTCCCAACATAAAAGTGTTAAATCCCCATAAACCATGAAAGAATGCACATTTCTAGTTCAGTAGAAGCACCGACGACCTGAAACCACAGCCACAGGGTTTGATCACATCATGGGTTTAAATCACTTGACATGAGTTAAATCTTAAATCTCCCTTACACTTGCCACGAAGTGCCCTTCCATGAATCAGTACCATCTTGACGCAAAGGAAACACTCAAAAAGCTAAGGTCAGCTCAGTGTGTCTGTGTTTTTCTCCCATGGTCAGAAGGTACTTGCTGGCCCCAAAACTTACAAACTCAGTTATTGGGAAATGCGATGAAAGGTAGTAAGCTCCCCAGATCTCAAGGTGCGGGAGCACGACATGACCAACCGCTTGCTAGAGATTTTACGAGGTCGAGAGAGAGAGCATCAGGTGGATTGGCTGGTTGATCTTTAATATTTCTTCCAAATCCAAGATGCTATGCTTTCTGTGTACTCTGAAAGATGCATTAATTCCTCAGTAATGTTAAAGTAATTTTAGGTTCAATTCCTTTCTCGAATTTCCATACACAGTACATATTAAGAAACGTGTTTTTTCCTAAGTTTAAAGCAGGGATGCTCTCTACTTATCCTAGAGATACACCTACCTTCCCTCTCAGAGCTAAAATGGCTTCAGCCAATTGATATTTTATGAAAAAGCACTTATCTCCAGAAAGGGTTTTTGTTGTGCTGTTTTTCCCAATTCAATTTTCTTTAGCTATGTGGACGTAATTTCCATAAAAGCCTTTTGTCATTCTCTAGTTTAGGGGACTTTCACTAATTTTCTCTGATTCTTATTATATGAGTCCTCCCCAGAAATTCACATCTGGTTATATCAGCTGTGCAAACCACCACATTGCTATTACTTCATGAAGCTGTCCCTCTCCCCAAAGCGTCTAATGCATGTAACAACTGGAGGAGTCTAAGAATTCTATTGCCCATCACGTGATCCCACTATTGCAAAAGCAATTTAAATGTGCCTTTCCTGGCTGGGTAAACGCTCTTTCAAAATTACCTTTTTCCTTGCTTGTTGATCTTTGGAAGAATGTGCCTTCACATGCTTTCGTAGGGAACTTGGGTCTGTATAGCGTTTGGTGCATCCTGGAATTTGACAAGCATAAGGTTTCTAAATAAGAAAGAAAAAAAGAAATGAACTGTAGTTAAATCATAAAGGTAACTGGGGAAGATTGACTCAGACTACTGACTTCAGAGAATGAACTGTTACCAAGTGACTGAGGTGAAATGCTGGGTAACATTTGTGCCTTTTAATTCGAAAGCCCAGTAAGTTTGCACGAAGGCCAAGAGGAAGGCAAACTTTCAAGAAACAAGGAGACATCTTTAGAGGTTCACTCTTCCCACAAAACCTCTTGCGGCATTTTTGGATGTGGAAATTATTAGTAAGCATCTCTAGTCATACTTACAGTTATGTTCCCCTGAAAACAATCTTTGGTACTGTCAGAAACTAGGAAACACACATTCTTTAAGAGTTGAGGTATAAGGAAGCTGCAGGAAAGTCCAGAAAAGACTGGGAATGTTTCAGAGGAAACCTGATTCAGAAAGAAAGAAGGAGAGAATTAAAAGGGAATATTAGTGGAAGGTGAGTGAGGGACAACAGGTCTTTCAAACAACAGACACATGAAAACTCAGCCAGAGGAACATTAATATTATTATAGGGATTACAGGATTAGAGGAGTCCTGGTACTCAGCCTGGGTTATATGCCTGAGCCCTTGGCTGCATGCACTGAAAACACTAGGTTTAGCTCCTTCAAGTCCCCCATGCTCCTCAGAGATGTGAGGTGTGGCGCCTAAGGCTGAGTCTAGAATCTTACTAATTTATGGGTCCCTGGTGATTGGTCTGTAATGATTAGGAATGAATGGATGGGAGCATTGCACATCGATTCAAAATGTAGCAGCTATACTTATGGTAATAACAAAATGCTCCCAGGGTTGGAGAGTATGGCTTTTAAGCTATGAAATAAAACAAATCTTTCTGTCTAATCTAAGAACTACACTAAAAAAAATCACAAGATAAACTGTGTTCATACGTCACAACTTACAGTCCCTCATCTACCCTGGACTCCTGTAGGTGAGACTACCTAGAGTTGTGCCGACATGATTTTATTGTATTGTATTGTATTTTTTTTTAAGATTTTATTTATTTATTTGACAGACAGAGATCAGAAGCAGGCAGAGAGGCAGGCAGAGAGAGAGGGGGAAGCAGGCTCCCTGCTGAGCAGAGAGCCCCATGCAGGACTCGATCCCAGGGCCCTGAGATCATGACCTGAGCTGAAGGCAGAGGCTTAACCCACTGAGCCCCCCAGGTGCCCCGCCAACATGATTTTAAATGTAAGGAGGCAAAAAGGAAGCCTGTCTCTAAAAGAGGATTCTCGCTTGAGGAACCTGCTATGTCATTAACAAAACAGACCAAAACAGACCATCAAATCAAAATAAAAAACCAGGAAAAAAAAAATTCAGATATTTTTCTCTGTATGTTTTGTTCCTGTTCTCTCGTGCATGCTTGTCATTTTGTGCGCCAACACAGACATGGGTTACATTATTTGCCCTGCTGAAAGCCATCTTTATGATTCGTTTTTATTTTTGCCATTTTTGATTCCAACCACAAGGTGAAGTCATGAATATAGAATTTATTTTGACACACCCAATATGAATTCTAAGTGCGATGTATCTGTTCCCTGACTGAATGATTGACTCAATCACCCAACAGGTCTCGTGGTTTTGTGGGGTGCTGGGCACTGTGTTACGTATGAGAAGTCTGACCATAAACAGTGGATGAATGAGGCTCTCCATATCTCTGGTTTTCCAAACAGTCAGCCAATATGGGTGGAAGCCCCTTGCCCGTCAGTTTCCATTGGGTAAACAACAGTTTTCTTTCCCGAGTTCGCAGGATATTCTCACACTGACCTTCCCTACCCTGCCCTGGCTTTAGGGGAGAACTCGATGATATCTGTGTCGGCAGTCATGCTGTGACCACATAAACTTACATTTCAAGCCCTCCAGGAGATGTGGCATGTAAAAAAACTTTAGGAATATTAACATGTTGTATAAATCAATATCACTATTTTTACCACAGTCACTACTATTTGGGTTGAAAAGACAAGAAATGGGTAATGTGATTTTTGTACTTGATTTTGAGATGTTCTTGGAGAAGGCGTGAATACTCACCATTCCTCCCAGGTGGCTTCCCCCTCTCCCCTGCTGTCGGCCCCCTGGGATTCATGTGTCAAGTGAGCAATGTCTGGTGCTGGTCCAAGTGCTACTGGTATACTGGTCATTCTACCTCGGGTTACTGAAGCTTTAAGTGGCGTGCTACACTTTATCAAACTATAGTTTCCACATGTACTGTAAAGTCATTCCCCCTGTTTCGATTTTAAGATGCTGATAGAGAAATGTCAATAACACTTTTCAGGGTTAGAATTATGAACTCCGTAATCCTTGCGGAGCAAATAATTTTCCAATAAGTAAAGAATCCATTGAGTTGAAGAAAGATGCTTCATCCAAAATTCTGACAGCATTAGCATACGGAATGCTTAATGAAAGGAAATGGGGCCTGGATTTAAGTAACACATTCTTCAAGTAGCTACAGTTTGCTTTTGAAGACAAATGTTTAATTTTTACGTGATTTTAAAAGAGTTTACCAATTCATCTAATGCAATAAAAATTTAAACAGGAGGGCAGGTCTGCACCTTAAAGGAAGGATGATAGTTTTAGAGGATTTAATAGAGCAGTGTTTAAAAAAAATAAAAGTAGCTGGGTTTTAAAAGCTACTGCATTGAACCAAATCATGAAATTATTATCTGTGGTAGCTTTCCTCAAAAGTTTTAAAAAGTGATTTAAAAAAAAAAATCCAAAACGATTTCAGAAAATGCTTGTAGTCTGATTAGCTAAAATTAGCTCTGAGTGAAGAAGGGTACTGTGGAGCCATAACACTTCGGCTCACAATAGTTCTTTCAAACTACAGATAACTAGCTAGAGTAGAGGCAATTTCTCAAGACAATCTTGTCTCGTGAATGTTCATTCTTCCATGATAAAGTTTAATGACAAATTGGAAAATTTATTAGATTCTACCAAGACAGTTTTAGACATACAACATAGGGCATTTTAACATGATTTATTCTCTTTCCTATTTCTACCTTTTAAAAAATCCTGTTATTCACCAAATTTATTCATTTCATATTCTATTCTGTTGGTCCTAAAATCACTGAATTTATTTCAGCTAGAGCAGAAAGGGGCTCTCCTCTGCCCATAGTGCTCTAATTATATTCTAGCTATTTACTAGGCACACCATCACGTTTATGGATATTAGGAGATAATTCTGTTTAAAAAGGTTATGTGACATATAGCTAAAATGACTTCTATCAATATGACTAATAGAGACTAATATAAAATTTAATAAATATGTCAACTATAACATCAGAAGAATCTTAAATATGTATGAGAAGGTGTGTAGAAATAACGGTATCTTTTCAAAATTCAAATTCTGGTGTAGTTTAATAATAGACATCAGAATGTTAACACTGAAAAAGTACTGTCATGAATACATTATTTGCAAGAACGTGGGGTGAGAGATCTGTGGTGTGTATAATACATTTATCCTGATGGCTTTGTTAAGTGGAGAGAAAGTGCACACTGCCTACCGGGCATCGAGGAAGGAAAATGGCCTCAAAACTCTAGAAATGCAGAGGAGGATGATGAACAGGACAGAAAACAGAAGAGTCTCAGGAAAGGAACAAAATGTTACTGCACGAAGAGAGTTAAGGCGCAACGGTGAAAACCAGTCGTTCTCACACGGGTTATGTCGGGCTGTGCGGTTGTTAACGCACGGGAGGCATAATGACGCTGAATCCTGGGGAGGGATCTGCGGATCCTTTTCAGATTGCCTGAAGGTGAAAATGCCAGGTGGTTTCTAAAGCAAAAAGCCAGATTCATGCTCAGTAACCGTGCCAGCCTCGAAGTTCTTATGTCAGAAAGAACAGAACCAGGGTAAGGGCTGGGGTGTCTGGGCGGTGGCAGGTAGTGAAACCAACAAAAACCAAACCACTTCTTATTTCAAGCTAGCGTATAGTATCTATTCATGCATGTCCTGGTATTTAAATACTTATTTTCATGCCCAGTCCCTGGTAGAGGTTCTCTGTCCTCCAGTCTCCTATGTGCCCCTGGTCCATCTCTGCTTTGTACACAGAGGTCACCAAGGAACCTCTTGGTCTCAGGCAGGTGGGAGATTTCTAATAACTTGTCACTAGAGGCCCCTCTGGACCTTCCCCAAGTTTCCACTGCTGCCCTTGGCATTGCCCCTCAAACCTGCAGACCGTAAAGCAAGCCCCTCCACTAGCCCACCATCAAACGGGCACTCCCTCACCCCGGGACTTAGGGCTGGAAGTTGGAAAGCTCCTGCCCTTCTTACAGTGTCCAGATGCGTCCTCTGGTGCTTGGCACGGTCGCTGGAGTTACTGAAGGCCTTCTGACAGCCCGGGTGCTGGCAGAGATACGGCTTCTCGCCTGTGTGGCTCCGCAAGTGAATCTTGAGATTCTCAAGCCTGGAAAAGGCCTTCTTGCAACCTTCAAACTGTGGGGGGGGAAAAAAATAAAAAAGAAAGAAAGAAAAGAAAAAGAAAACAAGTTTTAGCTGTTGAGAAGGAACTTGAATGTTTGGGTCTGGGGGACAGGGGGGAAAAAATGTCCTTAGCATGTATTTAGTCTAAAATGTAAAAGACAAAACAAAAAAATAAGATGAAATCCAAATAGTAACAAATGTGACTTCTAAAAATACCCATGTATTGATGTGAACTGCATTTTTCCACTAATATACATGCCACTTTCCCTACCAGATCTGGGCCCCAAACTGATTTCTGTGATTACTTGTGTCAGAGAAAATTTGCTGTGAACCATCTGGCTCAGTTAATAAAAATACAGTAATGCGTGTCTTAAAGATTTATTAAAAAATTAACTCACTTTTCCATTTCCAAATTGGACTAAATGGAAGGAACCAGGAAGGAAGAAACTTTTTACAACTAATAAACTAAGAACAACAACAACAAAAAATTGAAGTGATGGACGAGAGGAAGATGGGCTTCTGAAGACCAAGGGTTCAGGATGCAAAAGGCACGTGTCCATGGGGTCGTCACGACCAGAAACTTCCTGAACTACCACAAGGAGTTTTTCAGCTGCCAAAGAGCGACTCTGTTGGCGTACACACTGATGCCAAACCTAATGAGATAGAAGTTTTTAATGTGCTTTTAAAAAAAGGAACTGGAACAGAATTCATGTGCTGCTGAGAATGTTTTCCAAATGAAGTGATAGTTTCACCGATTTTTGTTTTTCTAAGGAACGTTGTTACCTCATTCATGAAAAGAGGAATTGAAAATGAAAGACCGGAGGTTTCAAGAAATGCTGTATTGGTTGGTCAATAGTATTTATTGATGGGACTCTTTATATATGTCTTAGAGGCTCACAATGATTCCAATCCTAGAAGTGACAATCTAATACAGAAAACGTGTTACAGAAAGCCTGTGCATGAGTTAAAATATGAGATGGACATTTATCCTGGGACTCTCTCTTTTTGGTAGTAAGCCCTAGAATACTGATATCACTTGGACAGTTTTCAACCCATTTGAGTTCCCACTGCAAAGAAATTTGGGAATATGGAAACGGTGTTTAAAACAAGAAAAAAAAAAAGACCTCACTTCTTAGGGAGGAATGTGGGGGGCAGAGGGGAGAATAAAATAGAAGGAAAGAAGGTAATTTCAAGACGGTTTCCATTCAAAATCAGCAATGTTATTCACCCTTACTACAAGACATTTGATAACATCCCTCGGTTCTCTCACTTACTACGACAGATGGCAGAGGACAGAGTGCATCGTTGGTGAAGGGACGGTCCAGAGCTGGCCAGGTTTAGGGAACGGATGGACCGAGGAGAAAGAATAACCAACCGTGTCATAACGCCATCTATTTAAGTCATCCAGATTTCACATGCTGGAGTATTTTAAGAAATTTATGAAAGTTGCACTTATTTTTGATTGAGAGTTATACATGTTTTGCAGACATATGTTGGTTTATTTCAATTTTGATATTTTGCTTAAAATAATTTTGGTGTTTTCCTGATTTCTGTTTCACATAAAAATAAATTTAGCCTGAACAGAAGATGATTGCTGACAAAGCCACTACTTTTTCAACCCAGTGAAAGGCATATAATGATATACTGCTCGAGGGAGAGAGGGGTTAAGTGGCTTGTTTCTGCAGGTTTTTGAGGGGGTCTCAAATCTGAGAAGAAAGGGGCTCACTGTCAACCCCCAATTCATGACTAAGAAGCCTCTGCCAACCAAACCCCTGGGTTTAAGGTTCTCGGGAAGGACCACTGGGAGCGAACTGCCGGAGCTCGGCCGATTTGACTTAGAGTCTCCTGGTGGATCACACTTAGGTCTGAAATGAGCTTGTGGTTTCAGCCCCCTCACGCCCATAGTCTGGCTCCTAGCAAGGCTCTTTGGTAGGACGGATGTCGTGCTGGGGCCAACTCCAGGGTACAGACCCAGACCCGAGGAGGTCCCAGCCTCTCTTCTCTCGTACAAGTCATCCCAGGTGCTGGTCAGAGAGAAGGCTGCATTGTGTAGGTACCAACATGGGAGAGGAGACCCACTTATGAGGTTTCTGTGAGTGCCACACAACCAAGACCCCCAGATCTGCCACAGAAGGACTAGAGGGACACGCACATCCTCGAACAAATTGAACCCATCCACTTGATCAGACATAAATTGGAAGGAAGACTGGCATTTCCATGCCCTCTCCTGTTCAGCGTCTACATAAGTGTCCAGTAAAATGTACAGTTCAAGTCAATTAATTGCTTTCATTCCTATTAGCAGAAACAGTGATCAAAGACCAAAAGGCTTGTTGCAACACATCGAAATGAGTGGAAAGTGAATTACATCTCAGAACATCTTGACTGTTTTTAAAGAGCAAAGATGGGAGGAAAACACGAGCTCCCAGACTGAAAAAGACAATCAAAAGATTATCTGTAAAAATCACAAAAATCCAGCTGATGTCACAGGTCTCCTCTGCAGCGGGGAAGGCTGGAAGGTGACAGGGTCTGTAGGGCTCGCACTTGCCCAGTTGTCAGGGGCAGAGACTAAGAGTGAAGGGGTTTGACCACTGGGTTGTACAAATAAAAGCAAGAGAAAGACAATTTCTTGGACTCAGGGGCTCATAATATATACCGCCCGGTCACTCTTGTTGGAGAAATTCACCTGAAACCAAGAATCCCAAACCAGGAAAGTCAGCCACTGAGGAACTGAGACAGGGCTGCCTGGGGGGTCTTGCACCCAACACCTCTGGGCGGTCTGGAGAGCACCACACCTGACTGAACTCGCCACACTGACAATTCTGCTGACAATTCTGCGAGAAGAGGAAGGAGGTGCTATTCATTTTTCTAATGGTGTCTGGATGAAACTTGAAAGCAAACAATTGTGTAATGAATCATTATCATTCATTACGAGAATAACCCTGTAATTCAACACAAGAATTTCCTTTCCCTCAGGGCAATTTTACCCCTAGATTTATAAATTCAGTTAAATGCAAATGCATTAAAAATAAACTAACATTGAGATAGAAGACTGTTACAAAATACCCCCAAACCGGCTGCTTTGGGCGTCTGGGCAAATGGATGCTTTTTTCTGTATTAATGTTTTTTTCATGTTTTCCAGATCTTTAATGAGTGAGTTCCACCTGGCAAATGAACATCTAAAGCCTAGGAAAACAAGAACCACAGAAAGAGCATTTCCTTGGGTTTAGCCAAAGGCTTTCTCATGAGGTTCCTACCGTGTAAGGTCCAGCCTGAGATCTAAAGTCCAAACTGTCACCTGACTCTTTGTGCCACAGTCACCAATCTGGCCTTAAACAATACTAGACCAACAGGCTCTTCTCAGGTGGTCTCCTTCCCCGACTGGCTGTAGACCCACACACCAAGGACCAATAGAAGTAGACCACCAGGCCCAGGTTGCCTGTGGTTCAAACACAGGTCATATGGAAAGAGACAAGAGAAAAACAAACTCTCGGACTGTAAGGGGACAGCGGAGGGAGGAAACACAGAATGCCAAAGAAAGACAAATTCAGGACGGTAATGTGGGAGGGGGTGATGGTGGAGGGAGGTGTCTGATGTAGGCTAGTCATTTCACGTAAACAACATGGGTGCTTTTGGTCCCCAGCGGGTATGCGGTAAGCCCCCGAGCGTGGCTACTATGTGTGTTAGGCACTGGGAGCAACACAAAGAATGACACTCAAGCTTTCCTCAGGGGGAGACGGACCCAAGGTCAGGCGTATGGTGGGCCAGCGTCCATACTGACGCAGCGGGAGCAGGGCTTCTCAAAGAGGCACTGCGGGAACCAGCAGCATCCCAGGACCCTGGGCATCTGTCAGGTATACAAACCCCTGGTCCCTCCCAGAAGAACAGAGTGGAACCCTGAGGTGGGGACCCAGCGATCCGGGTGCCAACTAGCCCACCGGGAGATTCACATGTTATATCCGTGAAAGCCATTCATGTTGCAGCCACTGTTGATTTCCTCCGGAGAACTCTCCTGACATGGGTAAAGTGTCCTGCGGGATTCACCCACTTCTATTTGCTGCAAGAGCTACGTGAACAAGCAGCAGCGCTGGCTCGAAAAGGAACGTCTCCCGATGCGGGCCAGGGCTGAGGGAGGGTCATCTCCATTCACGCAGCGCATGGCACAGTGTTTCCACCAGTCTTGCACTCGAGAGTCTGGAACATTCCTTACTTTGTAATTGGCCACCCGGTAGAGACGGTTCTGAAAGAGCCATTGCCCACAGGCTCCCTCAGTGGCCTCCTGACCAGCAAAACACCCCACGTTTCTAGAGCCCAGTACATTCCCCTGCAGAGAAAAAGCACAGAAGGGGAGCCCTAGCTTTTCATTTGCACATTTCAGCAACTTTACAAAACACACAAGAACAATGCATGAAATTTTAAGTGACAGAACTTCAAATCTCGGGGTGGGGGTGCCGTTTAGAAATGCTGCATTACGCGAGGCCTCACTCTGAGAATGATCTCTAGCTGCCCGGCTGTTTGCAAGTAACAAACTTTAATTAAAAAGTATAAATTGCCTCAAACCCAGAGAACCTTAGCTTACACCATTTTGCTAATTTAGGAGATTACTTCATATTTAAAGGATCACAACCGGACTGTAATCACCATGCATATATACTGGCTTGATTACAGATTGTTGACATTAAGTGGTATTAAGATGACCTTTGAAATATTACTTTCCCTTTCTATTAGAGGCTTTTGTGTAAGGTTCTGAAAATGAAAGGCTCATTAGACACCATTAAAATAGGATTTATTCCATATGTGTAACCAATAATCAAGTAGAATATTACTTCCCTCCCCTAATCAGCTACTTAATGTACCGAAAAGCACACTTGGTGCTCAAAGTAGTAGTAACAGCAAACCTTTCCTGATCAGGTTTCTGTACCATCACTAATGTCAACAAAACCCAAACGGAAAGGAGTCTAGGATGCTGGACAGGCTTTTTTAAAAATATACATTTGATTTCAATTAAGCCTCAGTGTTTATGACCCTTGGAGGTATACACTTTTACAATTTCATTGGTCAAGACCAATTAATCCCATTACTGTGGCCATGGGTGCAGTGCCCCAGCCGCTTGGGGAATGGACTGGTGAATTATAGGGGACTGATATCTTCTGCTTACGGCTCAAAGAGAACGGGAAACGCACACGGGTGGAAAGATTGGCAGATATTTCCAAGGTGTGGATACAGTCAAGGTGACTTCCACAATAAGACCAAGAGTTCAGGCCCACTTGAATCACAGTATTTCCTGCCAGAGGTGTAAATGAGGGCCGGGGCCACCTCGCACACCTCAGAGGAGGTGAGAAATCTGCCTCGAGGTGTCCGAGCTTTCCACGTTTCCTTCTGAGGCAGTGCTCCCAGCTCGAGGTAGCACGGGTCCCCCCAAGTCACCCGGGCGTCTTGTTAAAATGCAGATTCTGATTCAATAGGTGTGGAGGGAGGCCCGAGGTAGTGCATTCCTAACGGTCTCCGAGGTGACACTTCTAAAAATGTTGAGTGTTCAAAGATTATCCTTTGAGAAATAAAGTTCTAGGGATCATTAAACTACCTGAGGCTGATAAGACACAATTTAACGGGATTTTGTTTTTAAAGAAGAGAGAAAATAAACAAAAGAACTCGAGCAAGAATACAAAAATGAAGAAAGGGATTGCATTTGATGAACCGAGCTGTGGCAGCTTCATCCTTCAAAGTGTGGATGAGTAAAATCTAAATTTAAAATGCTGGCTGGGAAGATAACAGAAAGTGTTGTCTGGGGGGAAAAAAAAGCAGAAGAAAAGTTAAAGAAAAAAAAAAAAAAGGACAAAGATGCAAAAGAGAAAGACTGCGGACACCCCTGGGGCACCTGATTCCGCTCCTCCTGTGACGCTGGGACATCCCGCTCCTGCCACCTGCGGCTTCCGTTCCCAGTGACGTCTTACTCGGACTTCTGCTCGCGTTAAGTTCTTAGTATTTACCCCACCGGTTTGCAGAAAGGGTTACATAAAGGGAGAAAATGAAAAGACTTCCAACGTTTTGAAGCTTTTCAAGAGGATCTGGTTCAGGAGTTCAAGACACGGAGTTAGGATGGAAAGCGTTCTCTCTGTGTCTGTTCCGACGCTAAATTTCAGGGCGAGGGCCATGAAGAGGCTCCGGCGGGCTCTCACTGCGACATTCCTCATGTTTGCAGACTAACCCCCTTCTGATCTGAACAACGGACTGACAGAAAAGGGATTTCTGTGTTTCCTTTGGGTTGCTAAAAGGTAATAATATCTGATAATAGTATTTCAAAGGTTCTACCCAAAGGAATAGTGGCCTCGCTGGGATATTATTTCAAGTCTCGGTACAGTTACTCCTGTAAATTTTAAAATTCTTTTAACTTCAGAGAAATCCGTGCAACCCTCCCCCCCCCACCCCGCCAATGGGACGAATTTTCCAAAGATCGCAAATATCTAAATAGCTTTGCGCTTGCGTTTCCCACGCTAGCCCTCGGCGTTTCCCAGCCCGGCGGTCTGGCTGCCACAGCTCACGCGCAAAGAGACTGAGACACTCGGGGCTCATGAGTCAGCCTGTCCGTGCACACCACTCATCTGGTGTTTTGAAGTGGGCGATAGTACTCATTTATCCAGATCTTCTGGAACCATTAAAAGTTTTGTAGAATTAATATAAAACCCTTTCCATAATGTTTTCCTAACCCATAATAAAGAAATCCCAGTTACTACGTTTTTCCCTGTTATTCTAGTGTACATGATGAATCTATTAAATAGCTCATAAATGCAACTTCTTGGCTTGGTGTGCTTTTTGCTTTTGATTAAGAAATCTGTATAAAACAAAGTTTACCTACGTCGGCAGTATGTATGCATTTCTTACCCGCTTAAGGCCATTCGTTGCTTCTCAACATGGAGCGTTACGGGTCGTGGTTGATCTGTAAAAGGGTCCTTACTCCACATGAGGTGGCAAAGTAAATGAGGGTACCACTCAAGAAACAAAATGGAAAAGAGTGTTTTTGAGAAGCCACATGACAATGAAGAGAGAAATATGCTACTTCTGTGCCAACATTTGAACCATATTAAATTTTTATGGAAATTATCAAGTGTCTGGTTTATAACAACTGACACGTGCTGGGGACAAATGGAACGTCATTGTGGGCACCGTATGTACACCCGGAGAGTACGTACCCCACAGTGAACGACTGGTATTTAAGTCAGATCCTATGGCCCTCTCCAGCTAGTCCGCAAATACGAGGTATCATATATTATTCATGATGTGTCAACACAATGCCAGAAAACTATAATCCCAAGCAAATAATTATTCTGTGAGGGGGCAAATAATGAAAAAGGTTGTTTAAACATAACAATAAGTAAGTTGCCCGATTCTGCTGTTACTATTCACATCGATTTCATGCAACCTGCAAATACGTAACCACTCGAGCATGCGTGGCCCAGTGGTTTACCCTCTGAGCTCAGTGGAGGCCGTCTGATCACACGTCACTACAGCAAATGTATTTAAGGCCTGTAATTGGTCCCACATAAATACACCCAAAAGAAATAAAATTCCTTAATTTTCTTTGTATCTGTGTTTCTGATCACGACATGTCATATATAACTCCGTATGAGTGTGCGTACGTAAGTGACATACTCTTAGGAACTCTCTGTAAAGGGTACACATAAAAGCGACTTGCAGATGTTTTGCTGCTCTCTATTAAAGAAGACAACTGTTCTAATTCCTTCAGTCCTGGTCTATACACCAAGAGACCAAGTCCCTGATCCACAAAGGGACCAGGGAATATAGAGTTTCTTATACATTTAGCATTCAGTTAGGCCCTGCGGACGATACAAAAGTAACATCAGGCCGCATCCTACTTTCTCTGCATTCACAGAACATCCCAGGAGACAGACACGGAGCACAATAAATCTGGAATCTGACCCAGCCCGCTTCACCACCCCTGAATTGTTTTTTATATACTCAAGTGAGAAAGCTGACAGCAGTGGGAGGAATCGGCCTTTGGATTTTAGGCATTATTTTTCCCCTTTCTTCTTTTTTTAAAAGGTCAGAGACATTCCCTACAACTCTAGTTTTTCTAAAAGATCTTTCCAGGTTCAGGTCTTTCGAGACAAAGAGGGATAGCTAAAGTAAAAGACAACAGAGTAAGCCAAAGGAAGCAGGGGAAACAGAAACAGAGAGAAGACTGTAGGCAGAGGAGAGGCTGAGCACCCCCGCGGTCAGCCTGCCCCCTCCGGCCTCCCCGCTCCTCCCCGCACCGCGGGCCGCAGGCCAGTTCAGCTGCAGCCCCCTAATGAAGCAGCAAACTCCTTTTTGCCTCTGCCTCTGCACGCGCTGTTCTGTGTGCCCGGTGACATACGTCTGACCCCTCTACTTGGTGTCACCTCCTCTGTGACCCTCCCTTTCTGCTTTTACAAGGCACAATAGGTCACTCCCCACATGCCCACCGTGCCTCGCCCACAGCCTTGCTAACATGCGGAGGTACACTAATTGGATTGTTTGTTTCCCCCACTAGGCTGTGAGCTTTATGAGGACAAGGGACTGAGTCTTATTAATCTTTTTATTACCGGCACTGGGTACAGTCCTTGGCATGTACTCAAGTGACTGCAGATTATTTGCTAAATAAATGCTAAGCGAAACGGAGAGAATGAACTCTTTGTAAAAGAGCATATTGATTTCCTAGACTTCCTTGTGGAGTAAACTCATTAAGGCCTTTTAATTAGGTCGGGCGTGTTAGCACTCGTGATGACATCAAATGGTCAACATGGCAAAAGCTATAAAAACGTATTTATGGGCTTTGCCGGATTTGAGTGTTCTATAGAACTACTGTAAGAGATATATTTAATTATTTTAACATCTAACTATGTGGGAAAACAATAGTAATACCAACTTATGGTTGTGGGGTCTTTTTTGTTTGTTTTGTTGTGTTGTTTGGTGGATGTGATACATTGACCTCTTTATTGATGTTCTGAGAAAGATGGGCCAACCCTGGTGAAGGGAGCGAGCAGTTTTCCTAACATACCCTCTTCTAAACTTGAGCTAAACATACACAGACCCATTTGGAACACGTTATTAGCAATAATTCAAGGCAAATAAATGTGTGCCTTCTTCATACATAAAGGAAAAGAAACTGTTTTAAATTGCCCTTTAAAAGCTGAGCTAATATTCTCTCTAGCATGCCAGGAAAGAGCCTCTCATCAGAGCTTCTCATGCAAAGAAAAAAGCTCGTTGGGACCCTGCCCTTCATTGCCCTGAGTCAAATATCCCCAAAGAGCAGATCAAGCAATTCTTATGATGCCACGCCTCTGCCCACATCCTATACCCAGACTCTTTGGATGGGAGCAGACATGAGCATCCCATATGATCCCACACTAAAGCCATACCTCGTTCCAGAACTTTCTGTGCTCAGAGTATGGGGGCCGTAGCAAGGCCTTGGCTCTGCCTTTCCCTTTGGCAGTGGACTGCTACCCAGTAACTGTCTCTGACTGCAAAGATGAGAAATGCCACCACTTGCCTTCAGTTTTATTAAGAATTGGCATGCTTGGTTTAACAGAGCTAAGCAATATATTTATTTACTATGGTGTTTCCCAAAATGATTGCTGAATTCTGTCATCTTTTGACTGAGAAACTGTTTGCGGGTTGCAACAGAATGTATGCTAACATACATACAGCAACACAAACCTCCAAGACAAACTGTTTAAGTCAATTTGCTATCATATAAGCACATAGGTGCAAATATGTGCATATGCACTTGTGGGTACAGCCATGGGCACACACTTTAACACTTACACACAGAGCCCACACAGATTCTGTAATAAATGTGTGTGTTTAAGATCCGTGTGCAGGGGTGTAGAGGCAAGCATGAATTTGCCAAGAGAGAAAAGGAAATTCACACACGAAGAGAATAATTTACCATAAATTGGCCCACACTGAGTTTATTCCAAAAAACAGAGTGCAAGATGCCAAATTTTTAATGGCTCTTACTATTCTAGATCTGGCCCTGACAAGCTTTGGAAGAGATGCGAGTGGGCAGGAAAGATGGGATTAAAAAATTATATCTTAAGCCTTTTCACTTTCAAATGTAAAATTTCCACCACTGTGACAGGGGGAAAGAGAGTGATATTTTCCTGACACTGTGCTTTTCTCAACAAAAAGCCGTCGATTTTCATTATGCGCTGCTTAAATATAAATTCTGTTCTTGCTAAAAGTCATCTGTGTCTGGCTGCTTAAAAAAAGAAGCAGATACAAAAATCATGGAACTCAAACCTTGCATTAGGCCCGCAGACCTTACAGAGGCGTGAGCTCCGCAGGTCGCACGTGGCCGCCCCACGGTTGAAGGACTGACGATCTTCTGTGACAGCCCACACTGCCTCATCAAACTACTCACTTGGTTGCTTCCAAAACGCATCACCCCCAGTCTTCTGCCTTTCCCAGCTGAGCTTTCCCACACGGACTTCCCAGCGCACACCTGAACGGTACACAGCAGGCGCTCAGAGGACCCTCTCTTTCCTCTGCTCTCCACCTTCCTTGTGCTTCTGATGGCCAACTACCTAGCCCAACTTGGAGCCTTCTTCCTTCTTGGTCGTTGAGAAAGCCACTGTCCCTTTTTGCCTATTCTTCCTATGATCCTGTGGTTCCCTCATGGGCAAAAAGCGAAATCCATGAACCCTTTCCAAGCATGACTGTTTGTTTTTTGTGACCCACAGGATATTCAATCACTAGAGGCACACACTGAGTTTTAAGATCCTTATAGTTCTTAGGAAAATACTTTGGCTAAGAATTAGCATCTCAATTCTCTTGACTATTCTACTTCATGCAACTTCTACCTCCTCTCTTTGGAACTTGACTCCACCAATCACAAGAATGATAAGTCTACCCAAAATTCTAGAAAGCTATGAAGCTTGGGGGTAGATGTGCCTCATCTCAGATATTTTAATTTGATGCAAATATTGGTCCATTATGCAGAATAGTTAGCCTTTTCACTGAATTTAAACTTCTATTGTTTCTTATTCTCCAAAGAAATAGAAAGAAAAATGAGTAAAACATGTTGTTTCTAAGACACATTTCTTCCTTTATATTACCTCTTTGGTCATCTTATAAAGCCAATAATCCTGACATGAAAGTACGTAGCACACAGGACATTCTAAAAAAAAAATTAGTCATTATTTATATCATCTTTTATGTGTTCAGATGTTTTCTTTTTGGAGGGGGGAGGGGCGGGGGGAGAGAGAGAGAGAGAGAGAGAGAGAATCTTAAGCAGACTCGGCACTGAGTGCTAAGCCCAATGTGGGGCTTGATCCTAAGACCCAAAGTCTTGAGCCAAAATCAAGAGTCGGAAGCTTAATCAACTAAGCCACCCAGGCACCCCAAATTTTCTAGTACTTAGCACTTAGTACTTCCTTATTTTACAAGTGAAGGGGCTTTAAGGCCTAGAAAGGTTCAGGAACTTGCCAAAGTCACACAGTTGGTAAGGGGCAGAGTTACAGTTAGAACACCGCCTTCTGGCTCAATTATTTAACCAAGTTTTCCCTCCATGCAACTCTAAGGGAATGTTACTTCTCAAAAGGTCAAAGAGATAAAGAAAGAAACATGTCTTGTAAGGAATCCAAACACATTTTTGCTTTTGTTTCTTTACAAAGTGAAAAATATTAGTAGTTTAAATTTCCTGTCCTGAGTAGGGTCAACCATTCTAAATTATACCGATCATTCTCACAAACTCTGAGCATTGAATAAATTGTAAGCCTCATGTTCTTGGTTCTAATCTTCTTTTATGAGACCTGGCATGAAATCCTCTACCAGAGCATTCTAGGAGGCCTGAAGGATGCCAACAATCAAACAGTTCACAGCAAGAATGCTGACTCATTTCATCAAATGAAGGGGCCCCTGTACTTACTATCAGTTTATCAATGGTGACAAACATTTGTTGTAGCACTCTAACTCCATCAGAAGCAAAATTCCTCAAGAAAGAGAAAACAGTTCACTCTGCTATTTTCCTTTGTGGGATGGAAGAATCCAACCTGTGTCACGTTAGATGACACATGGCTATCAATGTTTAAACTTGGCCTCCACCCCTCCTCTGAGCTCCAGGCCTGCTGCCTATTCGGTATCTCTGCAATGATGGCTCGCAGATGCCTCCAAGTAAATATTCCAACACTTAACAAGGACCTTTCCCCTAAAACAGAGTCTTCACCCCCTGCTCCCTCTTCACCCAGCAGTGTAAGCCCGGGGTCTGGATATAACCTTTGACAGCTCCCTCTTCCCCATACCCATGTCCATCCACTCTTCAAGTCCTCAGAGGTGTCTCTCAAACATGCTGCTTTCTGTCCAGCAACATCTGACCTCCCTGCTCTAAGCCATCCCCTGGGCTACACTTCAATCGATGCCCAGCAGGTCCCTTGGCCCACTCCTGTCCCCACCAGCCATCTAGTCTCCACAGTGCCACCAGAGTTATTGTTGGAAAACTGGGAATCTGATCCTATCCCTTTCCTGCGGTACATTCTTCAAAGGTTTCCCACAGGTGTCAGAGAAGGACCAAAGCCTAGTCATGGCTTACAAGGTCTCACTTGCTCTGGCTCCCGCCCACCCTCCAACCTCGTCTCCTTTGCTATGCCCTCCTGTCCCCTCACCCCTCCGCTTCAGCCACACTGGTCTTTCAGCGGCTCAAAGGTGCCATGAGCTTTCTCACCCCAGGGCATTTACACATGTTATTTCCTTTGCCCAGAAAATGTCTTCTTCCTATTTGCCCAGTTAAATCCTACTCATTGTTTACAGCTTAGCTGAAATATCCCTTTTTCAGGAAAGCGTTCTCTGTCCCCAAGCTTGGGTTTACTCTCCCCCTTAGAGAACATCGTCCTGGGATGGGAGCTCCTTCAGGGCAGGGGCGAGGCAGCCTCTTCACGATGTGTACTAGCGTGCACAATAAGCTCTCAATGCAAATTTGTTGAATAATGGGCAAACGAGTTATTCTATATTAAAATGCAAATTATTTACATTATAATGCTTTCTCTCCCTCCCTCCCTTCCTTTTTCTTTTCACAATTACGTTTCTAGGACTTAAAATCTACTCAGAAAAACTGTATACTCCTAAGACCAGTGCTCATTCTAACCAACAATGGGGAATAACAAAAGATGAGTAGAACTTAACAGACCCTCAGGTCTGGAGAAAGAAAAAATATTTGTGAAGCCCTCTATAATTTCTAAGTGATATATGAAATGCAAATGTTTTCTAGATTCCAACTGCACACACAGAAATATCTCAACTCATTTTGACAAAGTTATTCACCAGGGAGATGAATAAATAGCTTCACTAAATACATATGGTGCAATTATACCCAGCAATAAGTGACAATAGGTCTTGCTTTATAATAATCTGAAAATTCAAAGCCCAATTATTTCAGCTGCTCAGTAAATAATACTGAAAAGACGTGGTGGTAAAGCAACTTAAGAACAGACTGTATTAGTAAACGCTAATGATCTCTTTACGATCCACAGAGCCAACTTCTTTTTCTTCTGAAGGAAAGAAAGCATTTCGTAAATTAATAATCATAATAAGAAGAAGAAGAACAAGAAGAAGAAGAGAGAGAAAAAAAAGAAAGACATCCACAAGCTACAGCCAAGAGCAAAATGAAAGCAGGAGTACTCCTTTTGATCTTCCAAAGTAATATTTAGTTAAAGAATGTATGCTGTACTACAGAAAAACATGACCAGAAACATGAGCGTTTGGGACCTGGAAAATACAGTCATTGGCAGCTGGCCTTTAAAAAATATATTCATAAGATTAAAAAAAAAAGAAGAAGGAAAAAGGAAAAAAAAAAAAAGGATTTGTCTCCATAGTTCCTAATTTGGGGGCAAAATAATACTGACTTTAATGAATGGGGTCAGTTTCAGACTTCTTTTTGGAACACAGAAGCCAAGTAATTGGTATAATTAGCAGTTTAGATATGCAAATCGAATTCCAACTTGAAATGACTGCGCTGGAAAAGCAACCTCAACAGGAAGGAGAAAAGGAGGGAGAGGAAGCAGCGTGAAGCCGCACCTCTGTCCTTCTGGACAAGGGGTCAGTCAGGCGAAGACGGGTGCGGACGCTGCTGAGCCCGTTCAGACAAGCTCGAGGGCGAGAGGACAGGTCCGCCCGCAGGGAGAGAATTGGGAGACCAGCAATCAGCAAGGCAGATCTGTAACTCCTGCCCCATTTAGAGCTCTTGCTTGCATGCTCTCTGAACTTGTGGTATTTATTATTTTTCTAATTTGAGCAAACCATGTAAGCTTTTGGCACCTCAAAAAATAAAATCATATGGCCAATAAAAATGTTTATTCAAGGGGGAAAAAGTTAGCTTAACAGCACTGGCTTCCTTCTCTAACTAGCCACCTGACTGCGGGGACGCGGTGGCAGGCCTCGCTGCTCTTCTGCCGGTCTGGGGCCCACCGGGCCGAGACCCACTGGAACCAGAGCCTCCAAATGGCAGCAGCCTTTGGGGGATCCCAAAGAGCAGGAGGTCCCATGGCACTCTCTGATCTTCTAGGCCCAAGCAGGCTTACCCAATTTGAGGTTTCTTTCCACACTATCCCCTTCATATTATGTACTCACATGCCATTAAGTAAGAGTTTCAGGAATCATCTGTGCAACAGCTATCTCCCGAGTTCTGCATCTGTCTTGTCCACCCCTCTGCTCCCAGAGCCTAGCACAGTGCCTGGAACCTGCCAGGCCTTCAAAAAAGGAAAACGACAAAATTTGGGACTGATGTGTAATGTTAAGTCCCATTATGCAAATGTCAAAGCTACTCTCTACCATCATTTAGTGAACAACCAAACACCAATTATCTGAAGTTACCACGTAATTATGCGGAGACAAGGCGTAGGACCTGAAGCGATCAGATGCCAAGTGGCTGGGACAATGCCTCTCAGCCTTTAACATGCACAGAAATCTCCTGAGGAATTCGTTATAACCCCGGCTCTGACTGGAGAGGTCTGCGTTGGGGCCTGAGAGTCCACTTTTCTAGAAAACTCCAAACCCACCCTGATGCTGCTCCTCAGGCCACACCTTATATGGGAAGGTCCCAGGAGGCCCAATCGACAACCCAAACGCAGCTCTTCCTCCCTGGGAATCTTCCTTATTTTGCACCAAGAAAACCTCAAAAATGTGACCTTGTCTGGGTGGCTCCTGGTTTAGATACTGACACCGGTGTCTGCTTGGAAGGAGAGAAGGATCACGATTTCTTGGTCTTCTCTGGGACTTGGGATCCCTACCAGGTATATTCTCTGGTGGATTCTGTATCCCAGTAGAAAATTTAGCCATGTCTTCATCATCCCAGTGAAAGTTTCACTTGTGTCAAGGGAATTTGGCCAGGGGGTGGGGGTGGGGGGATGAATGTGGATTTTCTATGGGGCATTCTTTGTGATTAAATATTTCAAGAGTATTTGTCTTTCTTCAGCTCTTCAAAGAAATTAGTGGATATGCAGCATGTAGGTGTTTATAAAACCCAGAGGGTCCTCTTTATTAGAACTTCTTTCCATCTCTGTGATCAATGTCACACAGATTTTTCTTTCAAGTTTCCAAGCCATTGGGAAAGCCTGAAATGGGCTGATGGTTACTGGTATTTTGATCTTTCACATCAACTTCCATGGTGATTAACATTCAATGATTCTTTCATATAGGGACAGAGTTTGAGGGGTTTTCTCAGTGACTTAACAGCGTAGACGTGTTCTGCAGGCACTATCTCAACGTCTCTCTGTAAATGCGGGCTTGCCTCACACCACAAGGCAAAAAGCTGATCCATATTTAATTATTTTCCTATGGATTAAAGGTAAATAGTTTTAAATATGGGTTTTTTAAAAGATTTTATTTATTTATTTGACAGAGAGAGATCACAGGTAAGCAGAGAGGCAGGCAGAGAGAGAGAGGGGGAAGCAGGCTCCCTGCTGAGCAGAAAGCCTGATGCGGGGCTCGATCTCAGATCATGACCTGAGCCAAAGGAAGAGGCTTTAACCACTGAGCCACCCAGGAGCCCTTAAATATGTTTTTGATAATAGTTCTTCTGCTAGTACTTGATGTGGCTCTCCTGGAAGAATACTGCCAACGGTAATTAAATTTGTTCATTATGTATTTGCCTCCTCCACCTCCAACAGACGCGCACAGACACACACACACAGACATGCACACACACGGACACATATGCTCACGGGCGCGTGCACACGCACGCGTGCACGCAATTGCTGAAAAAGTCAACATGTGGTTTTATGTCTGTGCTACACCAATCAACATATCAAAATCCAAATTTAGAATTCTAATTCACAATACCATTTTTTTCCTTTTTTCTCCTCCTCACTTGGAGTAAATTAAATTCAGTCTTTGTTGGAAGGAAATGTAAAATGTGTTTCACACATACATTTAACACTAATCTGTTCTCCCTACCTTAATTATGCTTTGAATTTCTGTGAGATCTGATATTCCAGGGACTCAATTTACTTTTATAAATATTCATTGATTCTCCCCTCCACCACCCTAACTCCATTAGTGCTGCCCTTCCCCTCTGTTGTGCATTTGGAGAAACTGAGGCACCAAGGAGTAAGCCAAGGCTTGTTACTTAACACAACTATGCAGGTGAAAATGTGACTCAGAAGCCCCTTCTGATAAAGGGCCAACCCTCCCCTGAAGCTTAGAAATAATGGTACAATGTTCCAGGATTAAACCAGAGGCAGCCTGCCCATATTCTAGGCACAGCTATGCTCCTTGGTTTTTTTCTTCTCCCTAGTACAAAGTGCAGTAACAGAATAGCAGCCCTGTGGCTAAAGAGGAATGATTACAGAAAAGAACAGTTGGAGAAAACAAGGCGAAAGTCCTTGGATTTTAGTCAGTGGGAGTCCATCACAGTAACTAATGGGCTGAGAATGTTTCTATTTTTTCACCGAGTAATCCATATGCAAATTTCGTGCAGTATTCAATATGCACTTCCAAGCTCAGTAAATGTTTTCTATTCTTTTCTGCTTCGCTCTCTCAGCTTTTTCCAATTAGGCCCTGTTTATTTAGAAAAAAGAAAATGTCTAAAGAAAGGATTAAGCTCTGTATCTTATGGAGAAAGAATGAATATCAGAAATTCTTTCAGGATCTAGAGGACGCATTCTTCTCTCCTCCTCCCCACCGGGATGCGTCATGAGAATAAAGCGAAAGGAGGATGAAGCTTTTTACTTCATTTGGTTTGTTCAGCTGAAAACATGCCTTTGACTCTCTGGAATTAAATCCAAAATTCATGACAATTCAAACAATGGCACACATGGCATAAGCCTGTGGGTAAAAATAAATAAATAAAAGAGAGATGGGGAAGCTCAAAAGGACCCACCTGGGGAGCAGAAGTTCTACAAAAGCAAAAGAATTCCGGACACCGAGGGGACAAGGGGACAGGCTGGGGACAGCAAGCACAAAGGGGCGAAGCCAGCAGCTGTGTCAGATGAAGATGACCCAGGAAGCAGGACTGTACACACGGGAGGGCTGACTCAAGGGGGGACCCCCCCCCCCCAGCCAGGGGGCAGCGACGGAGCATCGTGAGTGGGAGTCAGGTCCTTCCATCCTGGACCATGACATTCAGGGACACGTGGTGTTCTGTCTGTCTTTTTCAGGATGGAACAGGAAAGGTAAAGATCATTTTGTGCTAAAAAAAAAGAAAAAGAAAAGAAAAGAAAAGGAAAGGAAAGGAAAGGAAAGAAAAGAAAAGAAAAGAAAAGAAAAGAAAAGAAAAGAAAAGAAAAGAAAAGAAAAGAAAAGAAAAGGAAAGAAAAAAGCAGGCAGTTCAACCGAAGTTTGTCCGTAAAAGCCCAGCACTTGAATTCCACAGGAGACACAGAGATATGGGTGTCAGGGTGCCTGAGAAGCAGTTTTGCCACTGGGAAGGGCCTCAGAGAGAAAACATACACACGATCTTTTACAAAGTTAAAAGCATCACAGCCTCGCAAGGGCTATGCTTGGCAGGAAATATCCAAGATGAACAGGAAATATCCAAGATGGCTTCTGGGATCTCAGAACAGATTCTTGTCCAACACGGTTGTGAGGATTTGTACACTTAACTCCGATCATTTTAACTCCCAAAATTTAGGGATTCAAGAGCCACTGGAAAAAATAATTGATAAATTATATTTCAGGACACCTAGGGACTGAGTAATAGGTCTATTCTTCAGAAATCCCCATGTTGAGCTTGGTTGCTTAAGAGGTAGAGCGGGTAAAAAGCAAAATCTAGGGGCACCTGGCTGGCTCAGTGGGGGAACTTATTACAACTCTTGATCTTGGGTTTGTGAGTTTAAGCCCCATATTGGGTATAAAGCTTACTTTAAAAAAAAAAAAGGAAAATGTAGGAAAAGAAAAGGATCCATATAATCAGCAGACAGAAGTTAATGTTTCCCTCTAATTGCGGCTATGGGACAGAGGCAGAACTTGATTGGAGAAGAGCAAACACACAAGCCAGTGGTTAGGGTCACTCCATGGTGGGCTCCCCTCATGAATAGGTCCTGCTACAATCTATAGTCTCTGTGGTTTAGCCAAAAAAAAAGAAAAAAAAAACGAAGAAGAGGAAGATGAGGAAGAAGAAGGAGAAAGAAAAGACTTCTTCAATTCTGGTCAATCCACCTGCTTATACCATCCATTGGGAAAAAAATATTGTGGTAACGTTACCTAATGGTTATGTATAAAAGTTAAATTCTATTCTTCAATGCAGCAGTCGAAAGAAAAAAAAAATCACCTCCCAGAGCTTTTTAAATTTTATTTTTTAAGTTCTACGACACAGCAAAGCTCTCAAAATTTAAATTCCTTAAGTCTTGAGCTTAGAGAAAAATAAACTAAACAAAAGCCTGCCAAAAATCCAGGCTAACTATTAAAATGTTACAAGCAAGTGCCCTGGGTTTGAGACTATAGTTGGTATCCACATCAACAGAAATGTCCTGGACAGAAGCCTTCAGATCACCATGGAACAGGCTTTGATGCCCTTTGTCTAATTCTGTGGAGACTCAACCCTCAAGCAGAATATTTTTGGCCCATCAAATAAAGGCCTTTCCCAGAAAGCCAGAGGGCTTGGAGACATCATTCGGATTCTCAGCCCATTCTTAAGTAACTTAACACACAGGATCTAACTTCTATCTTTAGGCTGCACCAAAAAACATTACATGGAGTTTTCTGTTCTTTCTTTTCTTTTCTTTTTTTCCTTCTTTCTTTCCTTTTCTTTTCTCTTTCTTCCTCCCTTCCTCCTTTTCCTTCCTTCCTTTCTTTCTTTTATCCCATGGATCAGTTATAATCTTTTCTGCTTTCATGACCAAACTGGCTTCTTCCTTCGGCCAACTCCGAATCAACCCCAGAGGGCCATCCCATTACAGAAACAGTCTTGTGCACCAGAGGCTGTCAGTGTGCTTTAACAACTCTGGATATTTTGACTCTGACTGGCTCTTTCTTCGGCAGTACTGCTGAAACCTCGAGAGCTCCCCACAAAGGGGACATTTCTGGTTCGCCTCTCAGGCACATCGATCTACAAGGGGCAGGCACCTGCTGATTAAGCCCCTGCATCTTCTCTGGCAAACCGTCTAAAAACACCATCCCAAGAACTCTCCCTGGAACTCACAGCATGGCACACGCAGTTGGAGCTAAAACCTGCAAAATCTTCCCTAGGTCTCTAAGCCACCTGCCTCCCACCGGGCTCGGAATGGGAAGAAAATCTCAAAGTGGCTCCTTATCTGTGTATCTGTTCTTGCTTTGAAGGTGTGGCCTACAGGCCTCAGACGGAAAAGCAAGCTCAAAGCGTTCTCTAGCAGTGGGTCTGGAGTGCCTGCCTGGGAGTCTGGGACACTGCCTACGCAGCAAACTCTTCCTGTTTCTGCAGCCATCAGTGTATTTGGACGGAATCACACTTCTCCGCTTTGGCGGCCTAGCCAATTAATGTCTCTGCTTTCCCCTTTATAATTAGCACATTGAAAAAGCAGACTATAAAAATTGTTATTGAGGTGGCACTGGGTCTGTCCGCACAAGGAACAAAGGCCCAAACCACAGGGAGCTCAAGATGAGCCCGGAGACGAAGTCTGCGTACGCAGACTTGACTTGTCAACTGGGGGAGATGTCCAGCCGCCTTGGGAGATAGCACTAGGGTAGCACCCACAGAAAACCGGATCCTCACCCCAGAGGCAACACAAGAGTACAGGGATTTTAAACAGAAGCCATATTTAAAACGCTGCTATTAGACACATGGATGTATGCGCCACCATTCCGGAAAACAGACCAAGAATCAGCACCAACAGAACTCTTGGTGAAGTTTCTTTAATCCTCATCCCTAGTCTGGCTCACAGGCATAAAGGCAAGAGCTTCTCCGTGCATTGCCTTTTTGTCTTAAACACGAAGCACTTACGTCGCCGGCTTGGGTCCACACGCAGACTCGCACTATGGGTGTCATAAGACAGTGCACGGTCTACTGCCTGAGACGTGCATGTCCCCAAGGCCCCTATGGGGAACGGGAAATGAAGCCCCAAGGAAGGCTACTGTCATGGTTACTGAACCAGACCTTCAGTGCTAGAATGTTCCGTGACAGGAAATGGCATTCTCCGGAAGTTCTTCATAAAGAGCTGATTGGTAACGCAAAGCTGCGACGGCTCCGCTCCCCCGGATCCTGCTTTTCCACCAGGACGTTGTCCCAACGCTCCCTTCCGCCCGCTCAGCCCCCGGAAAGCACCTTTTGCAGGTAAATATCTGCAACCACCAAGCTCTCGAGCCAACAAATGTCCAGTTCAGACGTCACCAACCTCCACATGCTTTTCCGCACAAGTAACACCATAAGAAGGCTTTCTGAAGATGCGGGCAAGAGAGAGAAAGTGCCATTTCATCGAGCAGCTGGTTGGTGCCAGGCCATGGGTCTGGTGCAGTCACAAAGGCTTCCTAAATTAATTCTATTTTTAAAAGGTCATGACCTGTTGGGCCCCTTTTACACGTGAACGAGTGGAGGCTCTAAAGTGAAGCAGCGACGCCCCGAAGTAACGCCGGTTGGGGTCACCACGAGTCTGACGCGGATGTGCCTGCAGAGCCCTCGTCCATTCTAGCCTTTGTCTTCTTCCGTGCAGGGTCCTGGCTTCCGTGTCATTCAGTCACTCATCCCACAAGCGGGGGGAGGCTCTGACTATGGCTGGGAGTTGTAGGCTCTCCGCACAGGAAGGTGAACGGGGCTGGAGTCCTTGCCCTCAGAGAGCTCCCCAGCATTCGGTTAGGAGGCCACGTGAACAAACAGATGCAACAAAATGGCACAGAGTTAAAGACAAACACGGACTGTGTGCACCTGGGAGGATCCCACACAGGAAGGCACGTTGTGATGGGTGCCAACGTATGACTAAGAGTTCAGCATGCGCAGTAGGTACTTAGGGAGACCCAGGCAGAAGGAAGGCCACCGACTAGAGCTGGGGAACAGCTAACGAGCTGTGGGAGCTGGCTGTGAGAGAGCGGCAGGAGGCCCACGCTGGCTCAAGGCAGGGTAGGAGGCCCGGGACAGGCTACGGTCAAGGCTGCAGGAAAGCTTGAGCCCCACTCTGCACCGGGTACATGGCTTTGTTTTCAGTAGGCACTCTATAAATCCTGGTTTGAACATGAAAAGCAGAACACACATCTTCTCTGACTAAAACGCTCCACTGGCTTCCTACCGTCCTCAAAATAAGAGCCAAGTCCTCTCTGCAGTCAGCCAGCCAGTGAGGCCGTGTGATCTGGTGGCTGACATGTCTCAGGCCTAAAGAAGCTCGGCAGCTGCTCTCCCAAAGACACAGAAGGCCCCTTCCACCTCACGGGCTCTCCACGCCATTTCTGCTGCTCAAACACTGGCCTCTACCTCTTCCTGGGGTGGTTTCTTCTTCTCAGGTCTCGACTCCATTATTGCTTATTCTAGGACACACTCCCTGACCACTTTCTCTTCTGTGGCTTAACAGCTGCCGTGAACTGAATTGCACGCCCCTCAGAATTCCACGTGGGAATCCTGACCCCTCCACAGAATGTGACTTTGTCTGAAGATGGGGTCTTTACACAGGTAATCAAATCAGCATGAGGACACGGCGTGCGGGGCAGTAAGAGAGGAAGGCTGATACAGTATGACTGGTCTCCTCACAGAAAGGGGGCACCTGGACAGAGAGACTCACATGCAGGGAAGACAAAGTAGAAGTATGGGGAGAGGACGGCTGTCTGTAAGTGAAGGCGAGAAGCTCAGAACATTTTCTTCCCCCACAGCTCTCAAAAGCAGTTAACCCTGCGGATGCCTTCAGACTCCTACCCTCCAGAAGTGGGAGACAAAAAATTTCTGTTATTTAAGACATTCCATTGGTGGCACTTTGCTATGGCCGTCCTAGCAAATGACAACCTCTGCCCCGGTCCCTACGAATTTCCTCCATAGTACTTGCCACCATCTTGTGGAATCCTACGGTTTATTTATTTTTTCTATCCCTGTATCTATCTATTAAAATGCTGTCTCTGCAGGCAGGGGTCTACTCTTGCTTTGCTCATCTTATTCCCAGAACATAGGAAGGTCACGATAAATTACCAGTAAGTTCATGAAAAGATTGTGCTTGGGTAGGCTGTGACCGACAGTCTGTGCTGTCACACACTGTACTGAACCTATGCGTGTTTGCGGGGCCTCCCCACTCCGGGCAGATGCGGGAGGGCTAGCCTGCGGTGCCCCCGCAGAACCTGCCAATGGTGAGATCAGCATCACCCACTGGTGCCTTACAAAAATTCTCATTTTGCTCTTTGCCCAAGTTTTTTGTACGAACATAGTTTGAAAGATCCAGTTGTTTCTTTCAATGTCCTGATGTCCCGCCAAACCAAATTCAATTGATTGAAATATAGCCTGCTGATGCTTTTGTAAGGCTGGAGAAGTGGATGGCAACCTTCCACCCCTTTGCTGAATGGTGTAATTGGCCTGCCATAGAGAATTGGGGAATTTTAACACATTCCCCATTTGGCTGAGCTCACCAATTATTCCCCAGTTGCTATCAGAGCCACAGACTTTTCTTCTCTGGGGTCATTAAGCTTGTCAAAACTAATTTGTCACCACAACTGCTGACCCTCATTGCTCTGACAGCAGCACAAGGATCACCCTAAACAGGCTCTTGCATTACAAGAAAGTAAACGGTTCAGCAGAACTCGCTGTGTTCTTGCTGTATGCCTTTCACGGCCTTTTGACCCCGGAAGATGTGGAAACTACCCCATAATGGACCAGGTCTCAAAATCCGCATAGTAGTCACTTTGGTCCTATAAAATCTGTATCTAGATCTATACATATAAATAAACAAGAAAAATGAATAAATGCTTGGAATACAGGCTCGAATCCGAGATGTGACCAAAACTATGCTATTCTTGGGCTTAAGCAAAACCCGAGCGCATTCCATGTTCTCTCCATGCAACCACCCGACGGAAGTCAGGTGGAATTAAACACTCCATAAATCACGGATCCCTAATAAGCCAGTCAGAATAACATTCTTTGAAAGTTTCTTGATTGTAAATGCAAAAATATTCCAAAATCAAGGTTGCCAACATTCAACAGAGAGAAGGAGACTCGCCGTGAGGAAATAGCGTTCTGTTCTGAAGCGGTACTTTGTGGGCTCACCCAGATTGAGACTAGTTACTAACCATTTGCCAGAGTTGGCAGGTTTTGTGGGTCTACATGCAAATCTATGCACAATCAGACAAAGGTAAGAACAAGTCTATTAATTTCAAAGCCACCCGAGGAGGTCTGCAGACTGCAAAGCGGGCAGCGTGAAGGCTGCCTTAACTCTTTCCGGCTCGAGGGCACCGTTTACTACGGGAGCCCATGCAGCCTTCCTGGGCAGGTGAGCATCTCAGCGCCTCTTGATGCAAACGTGCAACAGGAAAACAGCATTGTCTGAGAACCTCTGCCTTTTCTCCTTAAGGAGATTCAAGCCTCAGTACAACCGAGTTGAGAGTCACCGGCTGCTGGGAAGTTTTCTTGGTCGCGCTGGGAGTCGGACTTTTGTCAATCACAAAGGGGTGCTGCAAATACCTGGTCCTCCCGCTCATGCCTCATGGCTTCTTCCCCCGAAATATTAACTCCCTCCTTTCAAAACGGGCACCAGTTCCCTAATGAAAACTAACACTGCAAGTGTACAACTGGCGAAGGGACTAAAGGTCTTGAAAAAGAGCCAAGACTTTGGCTGTTTATTTATATTTATTCAAACAAATTGGATAGGCCGGTAGTTGGGTACTGATGTCACTGATGTCGAAACTGCCTCTGAGCAGTTTTTTGTTTGCTTTCAGGTTGAGAGCCTCCTGGAGGACCGGGTGAGGAGCCGTGAAAGAGGAAGCGATGACAAAAACGAGCCGGCGGAGGGAGCCGTGAAGGCCAGAATCCCATGGGAGCCGCAGATTTAGCTGAGTTCTAATGATGTCATTCCGTCTTTACTCTAGCGGCAGGAATCCCCCCCACCCCCAGACTCTGCATTTTCAGCGAGGAGTAAGCTAAAAACTTGGCAAATCTCAGAGTCACAAAGTCCTGAATTGGCAGCCAAGATCTGGATGTGAATTTTAAGTTGTTTTCTCCCCAAATGTCCAACAAGATCTGCTGTGATTGAAAAAGGAGAAGAAAGAGAGATTTATTGATATGTAAAAAGCCGTATTTCAGAGTTGCCAGGGCTAATCGATAACTGGAATTTCACAAGAGACCACGTTAGGGTCAATAATGGCACGGACACACATATAAAGGCAAGTATAATTACATGGCATAAATAAGGAGAGGTTACCGGAGTCTGAACATTGCCAAATGCCTCAAATATTCATGTTCTTTGAAAGACTTATTTTTGTGTCTACGGAGGATGAATAAACCTCACTAAAAAAAAATTAGGCTCTTCCCAAACCTTTGCTCATTTCTGAAACTGAACCCTTTTGCAGGTTCTGAAATGTTTCACTTTGTTTTCCATTAATTTGACATGTTCACACGTCCCCTGTGCTTCTGGAGCTCTGCACAGCCCTGGCAGCCAGCACGGCCGCACAGCAGGGCAAGGACGGCTCCCACCGTCTTGCTGGCCCTGCTGGAGACGTGCTGCTGGTTCTCAGAAGCCGTGAGGTCACGCTCCGCACCCCCCGTGAAGCCAGAGTTATCGCAGGAAACCAGAGACTTCTTGGTGGAGGGCCAAGCCTGATCCCATCTCCAAGTCCTCAGTGACTCAGCCAGAGTTCAAGTCCACTCTGTGCTTGGGACGATCCCGTGATACAGACATTGAACGTGAAGAACCCCGGCTGCTTTAGCTAAAGGGGGCTTTCTCCTTGGTCCTCGGCTCCACATCCCTGCAGCAGAAGGGTCATTTAAGACCCAAGCTCTGTTTTGTGACCCAGCTCTAGAAATGCAGGGAAAGCAAAGGGTGTTATCTCTGCCAGCTCAGACTGAAAATAGTGTGGTAGGTCTTTGGCTGGGGGCGTGGGGAGAGGGCTGCGGGGACAATGTTTGCAGTACAGAGAGCAGAAAATCACACGTCCTTTGGAGACCATGCCTGGCAAGGCCTTCTGTGTATCCCTTAAGTTCATTTTCGGTTTCATTGCTGAATCTGATTGCCATGAGGCTGTGATGGGCTGCACAAGACGTCCCACTGGTACACTGGGCACTCCTTCCAGTCCGTGCAGTTGTATGGACTGCTCCGGGCCGCCAGACTCGTCTTAAGTCAACCGCAGCATCAGTGCGCTAACTGGTAGAAGCTTCTGGTAGCCAGAGATGTTTTCTAAGCAGAAGGCCCAGAGAGACTGCTGAGCTGTGAGGTAGCACTGCCGGCCCCAGCCATTAGCTCCACGGAGAGGATGTATTGTGTTTACCACAGATTGATGGGACTAATTCACAGAATCATCAGTAAAAGCTGCGTACCTCTTCAGACTCTCACATAGCCTTTTGTAGACAGAAAGATAAATCTAAAGCTCAGAGCGAGCTCATTTAATTCTCACCTGACAGCCAGTAATAACAGAAGCATCATATAAAGGTTATGTTTCAATGAAAAAATCTATTACTGGGCATACAAAACATACTTGCATTAATTACATTTTCTTTGCACTGCATTTGACAAAAGGTCAGAAATCACAAAAAAAAAAAAAAAAAAAAAGAAGAAGAAGAAGAAGAAGAAGAAAAAATACCCCACAAACCCAGGGAGAACATAGAAAGAGAACTCTACTTATTATCTGAAATTTTCTTTTTCTAATCCCCAGGAATTCACTCAACCACTCTTGTACTTTAGTGACTAAGTTTAATTAAATCTGATGTTCTGAAGATGACTGGCCAAAAATATATCAGGCATGTCACAAGGATCAATTATTCTCCAACAGATGATGTTTCTACATTTTTGAAGTTGAGCCTGTCTAGAACATACCTTTCCTGTCAGGCTGGGATATTTGACAAGAACAAGAGAGAGGAACAGCATCTTTTCATATTTTGTCTTCACAAAAGGTTATCAGGTGAAATGATTTAAAACAGACAATGTCAAGGCCCTGGTATTTTCAGAGTTTCAGGGTGATCGTGGGTTAGGAGGGTGAAGTTATGTTTTTTTTTTTTAAGGGGATTATAGTCCTTCAACTTCAAAAGTTTTAGCAATTGAGGGAGATCTTAAGAGATAGGAAATTTTCCTCAACGAAGAACTCTCCAGAAGGGTAATAGGCTCAGGGTTTGGTTCTCATTTAGAAATTGGATACAAATAATTTTGTTCCCCTAATCTTAGTCCTGCTGTCTCTTGTGTGATCTTAAACAGACTTAAGAAAATCATCAAAATACTCTTGAAGGCAACAGTTTTCACACTTGAAAAGGAAAATAATAGTAATCCCTCCTAAGTTTTAAGCATAACAGAATGCTTAGTGGTATAGAGTAGACACTAAAAAAAATTAGTTTCTTCACATATCAACACAATAAAGGTCATATATGAAAATTTCAGCTAACACTATATTCAATGATGAAAGACTGGAAGCTTTTCCTCTAAGATCAGGAATAAGACAAGGATGTCCACTCTTGTCACTTTTATTCAACTCATTACTAGAAGTCGAAGCTAGAACAAGTAGATGAGGAAAAAAAAAAAAAGACATCCAAATGGGTAAGGAAGAAGTAAAACTGTCACTATTTGCAGATGATAACACAGCAAATCCTAACGATTCCACAAAAAAAACTATTAGAAGTAATAAATGAATTAATTAAAGTTGCAGGATATAAAATCAATATATCAAAATCTATCTTATTTCTACAACTGCGTTACAACACAGTAGCAGAAAGAGAAATTCAGAAAACAATCCCATTTTCAATTGCACCAAAAAGAATAAAATACCTAGGAATAAATTTAACTGAGGAGGTAAAAGTCCTATACTCTGAAAATTATAAAACATAGATGAAATAAATTGAAAATTACACAAAAATGGAAACATACATCATGCTCATAGACTAGAAGAGCTAATACTGTGAAAATGTCTTTACTACCCAAAGAAATCTATAGACTCTATACATTCTTATCAAAATACCAGTAATACTTTTCACAGAACTAGAATAATCCTAAAACATGTATGGAACCACAAAAGACCCTGAAAAGCCAGAGCAATCTTGAGAAAGAAGAACACAAGTAGTATTCTTCTTACTTTTGTAAAGTATCACAATCCCAGATTTTAAGTTCTACTACAAAGCTGTAGTAATGAAGAGTGTGTGGTACTGGCACAAAAACAGATGCATAGATGAACAGAAGAGGACAGAGAGCCCAGAAATAAACCCAGGCTTATATGGTCAATTAATAGACCAGTGGAACAGAGTCCAGAGTCCAGATATGGACCATCAACTCTATGGTCAAATAATCTTCGACGAAGCAGGAAAAAATATACAGTGGAAAAAAGACAGTCTCTTCAATAAATGATGCTGGGAAAATTGGACAGCTATATGTAGAAGAATGAAACTTGACCATTCTCTTACACCACACACAAAGATAAACTCGAAATGGGTAAAAGACCTCAACGTGAGACAGGAATCCATCAGAATCCTAGAGGAGAACATAGGCAGTAACCTCTTTGATATCAGCCACAGCAACTTCTTTCAAGATATGTCTCCAAAGGCAAAGGAAACAAAAGCAAAAATGAACTTTTGGGACTTCATCAAGATCAAAAGCTTCTGCACAGCAAAGGAAACAGTCAACAAAACAAAGAGGGAACTCACGGAATGGGAGAAGATATTTCCAAATGACAGTGTGTTGGAGAGGATGTGGAGAAAGGGGAACCCTCTTTCACTGTTGGTGGGAATGCAAGTTGGTACAGCCACTTTGGGAAACCGTGTGGAGATTTCTCCAAAAATTAAAAATAGAGCTTCCCTATGACCCTGCAATTGCACTCCTGGGTATTTACCCCAAAGATGCAGATGTAGTGAAAAGAAGGGCCATCTGTGCCCCAATGTTTATAGCAGCAATGGTCACGGTCACCAAACTGTGGGAAGAACCAAGATGCCCTTCAACGGACGAATGGATAAGGAAGATGTGGTCCATATACAATATGGAGTATGATGCCTCTATCTGAAAGGATGAATACCCAACTTTTGTAGCAACATGGATGGGACTGGAAGAGATTATGTTGAGTGAAATAAGTCAAGCAGAGAGAGTCAATTATCATATGGTTTCACTTATTTGTGGAGCATAACAAATAGCATGGAGGACATGGGGAAATGGAGAGGAGAAGGGAGCTGAGGGAAATTGGAAGGGGGAGGTGAACCATGAGAGACTATGGACTCTGAAAAACAACCTGAGGGTTTTGAAGGAGTGGGGGGTGAGAGATTGGGGGAGCCAGGTGGTGGGTATTAAGGAGGGCACGTATTGCGTGGAGCACTGGGTGTGGTGCAAAAACAATGAATACTGTTATGTTGAAAAGAAATTAAAAAAAAAAAAAGAAAATCATAAGGAATAGAAAATATATTTAGAGTTCTGTATTGTTATTCTCAAAGAAAAAAAAAGTCCACATATAAGTGGACCCATGTAGTTCAAACCCGTTGTTGAAGGGTCAACTGTACTATCACTCCGGTGGAGCAGAACGATTTTAAAAACCAAAACCAAAAAAAAAAAAAAAAAAAAATCCCCCAGCTGGTTAATCACACACAGGTGGTTGCCAGGGCTGGAAGGAGGGGGGAACAAGAGACTGCTTCGTGGGTACAGGGTTTTCTGTTGGCGTGATGAAAATGTTCCGGAACTAGATAGAAGTGTGATGATTGCACAGCACTGTAAATGTTCTAGATGCCACGGAATTGTTCACTTTAAAATGGTTAATTTTATATTATGTGAAATTTACCTCAATAAACAACATTTCAAATGTAAAGAAAAAAAATGTGGGGGGAAAGGGTCTGCGATAAATGGTTTTGGGTAAATAGGACAGGCTATAGGCAAAGAATGAAACTGAGCCACTTTCTTACCCCACACACAAAAATAAAGTCAAAATGAATTAAGTGTGAGACCTAACACCATAAAAATCCTAAAAGAAAACATAAGCAGTAATCTTTGGGCATCAACCTTAGCAATATCTTTCTAGATATATCTTCTCAGGCAAGGGCAATAAAAGCAAAAATAAACTATTAAGATGACACCAAAATAAAAAAGCTTTTGCACAGCAAAGGAAACCATCAACAAAATGGAAAGACAACCTATGAATGGGAGAAGATATTTGCAAATGATAGAATTGATAAGAGGTTAATTTCTAAAATATATAAAGAACTTATACAACTCAACACCAGAAACCAAATAATCCAATTAAAAATGGGCAGAAGACCTGGGCAGACATTTTTCCAAAGAAGACATACAGATGGCAACAGATACATGAAAAGATGTCCAACATCACTAATCATCAGGGAAATGTAAATCAAAACCACAAGGAGAGATCACCTCCTACCTATCAGAATGGCTAGTATCAAAAAGACAAGAAGCAACAAGTGTTAGTCAGGATGTGGAGAAAAGGGACCCCTTGTGCATGGGTGATAAGAATGCAAACTGATGCAGACACTGGAAAACAGTACGGAGGGTCCTCAAAAAATTAAAAACAGAAATACCACATTTATTTTACAACTGGAAGTTTGTACCTCTTAACCCTCTTCACCTATATCGCCCAGCTACAGGTAAAGAGGGTTAAGAGGTACAAACTTCCAGTTATAAATAAAATAAACAAGTCATAGGGATAAAAAGTACAGAATAGGGAACACAATCAATAATCTGATAATAATGTTCTATGGTAACAGAGGGTAACAACACTAATTGCGGTGAGCACAGCATAACATACAGAATTCTCAAATCATGTAACATATACCTGAAATTAATACAGCATTGTAGGTCAACTATTCTTCAATAAAAATCATGTAGATTAATTTCCTTTCCTAATTCAATTCCATAATCTATTAGTTCATACCCTTTGCTCACATGGTATGTTTTTAATCATCAAGAGTCTAGAGAAGAATTATAAAAATATGTAGAAAAAAAGTCAAGCTTCCTAACCTCCAGACTAACACGTGGATGGGAAGGCCAGTGCTGTGGAAGGATAGCCAGAAGACACTACTTCCAAGACCACCGATGCCCCTTCTCTTTGCAGTGGACAACATAGCGCTCCTCCAACAAACGAAATGCTGGAGAGGTACCAGCTAATGACCAGGAGCTACTGGCCACCCACCCTCCCACTCCCATCTGTGCTGGTTATTTGGATCCAGGAAGTGGAGGGAATTGTGGAGAACACTATAGGAAATACATCACAACCTCATATAACCGTGACCATCGTGTACGTATGTGTTATTGTATGTTCCAACCTTCCTCCTCAAAGTGTGGTCTTCAGACCAGCGGCATCAGCATTGCCTGACTGCTTGGTAAAAATCCAGAATTCCCAACCCGATCTCTATGGAACCAGAATCTGCACGTTAGGAGAAATGCAGGTAATTGTTTGGGAAGCCCTGCTTCCAACATGCAACGGTGGTCTTTTCTCCTTCCTTAGACTTTAAGCTAGAGTATCAGCTCCAAGAGGGCAGGGAACTCTGACTTTTGTGGACACAAATAGATCCTGAAGGACTCGAAGGACTCGAAGCAGCCTCTGGTGCACACTGGGTGCTTAGTGTGTCGCTGTTAAGTGACCGCCTTGTCAGGGCTGGTCAAATTCACCAGTGTCTACATAAGACCCTGACTTTCTTCAAGACCACCCTGGGAGATGGCTACTGCAACTGGTAGGAGCAAAAAAGTTTGCTCAATTTAATGCGGAAAATATTTATTAAGCATATCCTAAAAATTCTGGGATTATAGTAAATTAAACAGCTGTAGGGGACTAAAATTGACTATTAAAGCAAAGTTTTTTTTTCCCCTCAGATAATGCTTAATGATGATATTAGGAAAAAATGGCCTATGAACTGCTTTAAAAATGTACCCCTTTAAACAACTTTATCGAGGTATAACTTACATACCATAAAACTCACCCATTTAAAAGGTTTCTGGTATATGAAATTTAATAAATCTACCGAGCTGTGCAACTTGCCATAACCCAGTTTTGGAAGACTGTTACCATCCCAGTGGGAATCTCTGTGCTCATGTGTGGGCAGTCTTTGTTCCTACCCCAGCCTCAGACAACCCCTAATCTACTTTCTGCAAAAAAGTGGCATGATCTGGAGGACTCTTCCATCGGGTAAGTCAATGGAGCATGGAAATAGGGCCAATACTTAGACTCACTCTGGCACGCAGACGGAAGGAAGTACAGTCCAACAGCCCTGGTCTCAATAGTCCTTGTTGTCCAATTCATGTAGACAGAAAACTTATCAGTAGAACAGCGAAGGAGAAGTTTTTCAAAAAAGGAACTAGTATTTTCGGCATCACAAAATGAAACTGTGACTGTATACATATATGAAAAATACATGTTTGTGTGATAAGTGACCTATAAAAATAATTATTAAAGGTACACTTGCAAAGATGTTTGATTAAATAACACAAATGCACGTGGATGCTCATGGCTAAGTTTTCCCCCCTTTTATAAGCTTTTGTTATTCTTGCCAATTTAGTCATGACTCTTTTAAAAATATCACATCCAGAATATTACATCCAGAAAGCCACACCAATGATCTGTGTACAGCTCGATTAGTTATTGGACGTGAACACACTCATGTAACCACCACCTAGGTCAAGAAATAGAACCCTTCATTGTGATTTGTAAAAGAGACTGAATCTTTAATTTTGGGGAAGAAAGTCTGAATTATCAAATACCTTCGGCACATTTAAGCAGTTATTCCATCCGGCGGGATTCGGCCTGGGCTGTCTGGATAAAATTTAAGTACGAGTGAGTGAGCAAATTTTAAAATGACTGCACAGAGTCTAGAGACAAAACATCCCTGGAAAATGAGTTAAGGCTCCATCAACGTGGCTCACCACCGGGCTTTTCCATTGTGTCACAGTACGGGCTGTCAAGACCGATGACTTGCTCAGGTTTGAGTCACACAATTCAAGCCAAACTTTTGACTCATCTCTAGGTTCATTTTTACCCCTAAGCTTCCTTTGTCACCAAGGTATAGTGCGTGAAACGCATGTGACCCGGCACACTGAACAGAGCCTCACTGTTCAAAGGAGGTAAAACAGACGATTAATTTGTCAGCACAAAGTGAAGACTCAGAAGCCCGGAATATCAATCTCTTGTTCAATCTGTTATTCTTTCTCTGAATAAAAAGGCTGCTTAGAATCCACATTCAGGTTAGAAATGCAGAAGTTCAAAAGTGAACAGACCCTGCCTACTTTCTATACCTGACAAGAAATATCTCCAAAGAAGAACAGGTGTGGGGAAAGGATTTTTCCGTGGCCACAGGAGATCCTCTGTAGGTCTTGCTCCTACCAGAGGCACAGGGATGTGCTGACTTGATCAGGATCGACACAAGGCAATCAGAATCAATGTCACGAAAGCAAAGACCTCAAGAGCCAGAGGGCATGTCTCTGATTGTGCTTTTAGCTGTGCTGAAGCTTCTGGAAGGCTTGGACTCTGGAGAGCTCCTCTTCCCCACCACACAGAGTGACTATGAAAGACTCCTCTGCTTGCTGTGTATGAATTAACCGAAATAACTCAGGCCCTTTGTTTTTAAGTTCCATGCCCGCTTTGTTAGAAGCCCGAATGGTCGCTTTCAGAGTCACTCCTCATGACTGGAAAGTCAGGCCATGAGCCCCTCTGTCCAGAAACGGAGTAAAATTCAAAAAGAGGCATTTTTCGAGTCTACTTTCGGGTAAGGAAGCTAGGCGAGGGGCTTAACATGGACTCTGTTATTTCCTGTGTCCAGACATGCCTGAGGACTTGGTGGGTAAAAGCTACCTAGGATGGAATATTTTAGTTAGACTTGTGGAGTGGGTCTGCATCCCATGAATAACGCGCACTGCTCGGACACATCCTCACTCCCAATCAGGAAGTCGGCAATTCGGATTCAGTCTCCCTCCCTGCGTCAGTGTGGAAAGCGTAAGCACATCAGGTAGTTGAAAACAATTATTAAGGGTGGTTTTCAGAGCTGACACACATATATCACCGCCAAGTGCCTGGCCCAGATCCTTCTAGTAAGCTCAGAGATTTCCTAAAGCAGAGAGTAAATAAGACCTGTGCCATTTCACAGATGCTGGTAAAGATTTGGGACAAAACTGATCAGAAAGGAGATATTTTAATGGTGAAAAATACAAAAGTAATTTGATCTTCTAGTCCTTATATTATAAGCAGATAGTTTTGTTTCCTCTTTGACAGAAAATGCTGGTAATTTATGGAACATGGAGTCCAAAATGCAAATTTTTCTCTTTCTTAGTCAACTTGGGAAGACAAATGCATTATTTGGGGGGGAAAAATCGCAATTTTATCAACCTTAAAGCCTGCCATGCCATTTTCTTAAAAACTTCAGCAGTAGGAGACCACCAATATATCCCGGAGCAATGATCTTTCACCAGGGACGATTTTACCCCCGAGGACACACATGGCACCACAGAGCGTGTGTGGATGTGGGAGGGAGTTGGGGCACAGCTCACACCAAGCGGGGAGAGGCTAGGCATGCGGTAATGCACAGGACAGGACCCCAGCCTAAGAAGGAACGAGCCCCAAATGTCAGCAGTACTGGGGATGAGAAATCCCCATCCCAGAGTGTGGTGATAGACTATTTGTAGGGGCACCTGGGTGGCTCAGTCATTGGGCGTCTGCCTTTAGCTCAGGTCGTGAGGGATCGAGCCCCGCATTGGGGTCCCTGCTCCACATGGAGTCTGACTCTCCCTCTCCACTCCCCCTGCTGGTATTCCCTCTTTGGCTCTCTCTCTCTGTGTCCAATAAATAAACAAAATCTTTTTTAAAACCCCAAAACTACTTGTAAGAGCAGAAAAGGAGATTGCTTTCGTCACGGAAATACACACACACACACAACCCCATCCCAGTCAACACAGTTTAGTTCTTGTGAACCTCTGAGAACACTTCTGGAGGAAACCCTCCTGCGCAGTGCTAGCCGTGAAAGAGGGGGCTCGGGGGGGGGGAAGACATGTGAATTCAAAGCAGGTTTAGGGGTTCAAAGTTGGCTGTATTTTGTATTTGCCTTACTATCTGGCCTTGGTCTTTTGCAGTAAAATAAAAAAATAAAAATAAAAATAAATAAAAAGGGAAGAAGAAGAGAGGAGAGGGGAGGGAAGAAACTTGATGGTTTCCATCCTCACTGAAAAGTGCCATGGCACAGTTGCCTCTTAAAATGAGGCCACTTAAGGGCTCATTTCAGACGCTTCCGGTCCACACGAAGCACTTCCTGTCTGACATCACCTACCTCAGAAGGAGCTCGAGGCTGAATTCCATTTTGTATTTTAACGGTGCCACTGACCCAGAGCAAGCCTGGCTCATGATAAGATGGACCCGGCACTTAAAAAAGGAGTCATTATCCGATTTCTATGCCATCATCCTTTGCACCTAAAAATAGCATTCTTCCGAAATGAGACAACGCTAAATAAGACATTTGGGGAAACTAATAACAGGTTTGTGAGAAGGAGAGAGGAAGAGGAATGACAAGAGATCTAGCACACAGTTAAGACGCAGACACAACCAACACGCCTGGACCCTGCCGGCACCACGGCAGCCAGGAGGCCAAGCCGGGTCTGAACGCAGATTAATCTGCAGTACACAGGGTAGCATGATCCGCACACGGTTATCTGATGGGCGCCCTCAACTTCCCTATGGGGTGTGTGTACATTTCAGCCTGTAACAACAGTTCCAAAGGGACGGTCTCGTAGTTAACTGACGATTTCGCTCCAGCAGTGAAATCCCACTGCATTCTAGAATTCGGCGGCCTTCCCGGAGTTGGAAGGAGACCAGGTGACTCACACAGGTCTCACCCTTCTCTCTCAGGTCAGTGTTGGCCCCTGGGGCAGCCCTGGGGGGCTCCCGAAGCTTCTGTTTTGAGTGGCACCTGTCTGCGGACAGGAACCCCCTTGAGAGGCAGACCTCCTGCTGCTGTCTGTGGTACAGTAGAGGCTTTGGTCCACAGAGGCGTGTGAGGACACTTAACTTTCACAGAATCTAGGAGAGTGGTGTAACATTTCCTATCTCCACTAGTGTTCCTCTCTAGACTAGAGTGAGGGGGTGCTCTCCTATGAACACTGAACGAGTCCATTGGTTATGAGAGAGGGAGCGAGGAGGAGGAAAGGGAGGAAGGTAGGAAGAGAGGGAGGAAATGAGGAAGAAAAGAGGAAAGAAATGGGCTTAGAGGAGTAATGCCTGATTTGGGAAGGACGAAACTGGATACAGCTCCATTTTCTCTCCCCTCCCTACTGTGGCTTTGAGGGCTTAAGACGGTTCCTCTTTGTTTTAGGATGAAATCTGTGCATGTAACAAACGGCCCCAATTCTCCATTCCTCTAATAGAACTCTTAACTTCCCTTACTCTACGCCCTCATTACTGGTTGTCTCTGGGTCCTGTGAATGCGTCGGGCAGAATCGAGTTCTCAGGTCTGGAGGACATGGCAGCTTCTTCGGCGTTGCACATAATGATGGAGGCTCCCCAAGGAAGCAGGAGCTTCTTCCTCAATATTTGGGGTCAGCAAACTTCTACCTTATTTCTGATTTTTAAAGAATATTTGAAAAGAATTTATTATGAAAAACCATAAACGTATAAACATATATGAGAGTAGAAAGAATAGGGAGATGAACTGCCCATCACTTGGACCAACAATTATTAACATTTTCCCCATATGGGGCGCCTGGGTGGCTCAGTGGCTCAGAAGCCTCTGCCTTCGGCTCAGGTCATGATCCCAGGGTCCTGGGATTGAGCCCTGCATTAGGCTCTCTGCTCAGTGGGGAGCCTGTTTCCTTTCCTCTCTCTCTCTCTCTGCCTGCCTCTCTGCCTACTTGTGATCTCTCTCTGTCAAATAAATAAATAAAATCTTTAAAAACATTTTTTTCCACATATGCTTCACCTATCTCTTTGTATTTTTAATATATTTTAGTAAATCCCATATAATGAGTATATTTATATTTATTCTTCAACTTGTTTCAAAAATGATTTAAGGGGCGCCTGGTGGGGGGGGGCTCAGTCCTTAAGCATCTGCCTTCGACTCAGGTTAGGATCCTAAGAAGTTGTCCTCAGAATACATTCATTACCCTCCCTGCACTGATATGAGACAATCTGCATTGAAGCACCACCGTTTTGGTCTCCTGAGCTTTGGTGTCCAGAGCTCTTACTGGGGCTCCATTCTGTAGGCATGACTGACTGACAGCTCTCATGTTTGATCTCCGACTCCAGGCTGAATGACATCACGAGACCCAAAGCCCTTACCCTAAATTGCATGGTTGGACTTCTTGGCATGGCCAGTCCACCTTAAGGTCCAATGTGGCCACCTACCACTCTAAAAAAGACACTTCTATCAAGTATGACATATATTACCTCCCAGAACCCAAAGGCAAAGGAAATTTCTCACTGGGCAAGGCCAAGTTTTTTATTGCACAAATTAATTTACTTGTTCTTATTGACCATGCTAATCCTAACCTATTCTCTTACTACACTTTACTATGAGAATAGTTTTTACACAAAATGTTGGGAAATTTGAAAATGAGAAGTAAGTTATATCCAGCAATAAATATCTCTGCTAATGCAAGAATATCAAAACAAGAAGCCGACCTCCACATAATAGTTAAAAATAAGAGTTATGGAAGAACAACTTGAAAAATATACACCCCTTCAACTACGTCCCAAAGAAGAGGAAACATCAAAAGTTTCCAATATTTTGTATTTTAATTTATTTTTTAGTCTTTTACATGTTTACTTTTCTGTTGAAAGCTAACCAAGGTTTTGGATGTAATCCGCCTCAAGCCTCATGGACCTCTAGGTAAGTTTTCTTTACAGAAGAGAAGCTTCTTATAAAACTAACATTTTATGAACTCAGATCACTTGTGATTCCTTTAAGTGAGAAAAATAAGTGGACATATGGTACAAATTCTCACTCATTTCTACTTTATTTTGCAAGTGAGATGTGTAAAGCTCTTCAAGACCTTCCCTGCCACACATGAAAACAGACTAAAGAGTTTTGGATTTACACCTTTTTTTTCCTTCTCCATGTGAAATTTTATGAATTACATGCAGTGGCAGGTCAAGAACTGGGTTTGAATAAATTAATGAATGATTTCTACCACACTCACCAAGCTGATGAATATGAAGGGACCGTGGTTTCATTTCATGTTTTTTTCTGCTTTACTAATCCATTTCTAGATCCAAACCCTCCCCTGATGTTTGGCCAACCACAGCCGGGTTCTGTTTCTATTCAGTCGAAGCTTCTGGATTACCTTGTCTACACACATGAAGAAGTATTTACTTCCATAAAGAACCCCTGCTCCGTTTGAAACTTTTCTTTCTTTGTGATTTTAATGCAGTTAAGACACTGAGTGGGGCTAGGAAAACTCTGCATGAACGCATGTGGCTTCTCTCTTACTCACTAGAAGTCAGGCAGATTCATCTGTGTCTTTAGAGAAAGCACTGGCTCTCAGTTTCCAAGGGCAGAGGAGATTTACAATGAAACTATCACAAGTTTAAGAGAACAGTGTTCCTACGTTTCTTCCACCTCCAAGTGTTAAAGACTACCGACTGCGGCTGAGGGGAAATTAAGGACCCTATTGACACATTTCACGGAGCCTGTGAAGCTGAAAAAGAAATGAACCCAGTTGCAAAAGTATACAGTTCGCTCAGGCAATTTCATTGCCTTCGTGTGGGGGAAAATGTCTTCGAATGTCATCAGCTAGAGAAAGGTGAATATTCAGGAATCAAAAAAGCAGCCAGAATGTTACCATGAAAAAGGAGAAGGGAAGGGAAAGAAGAGATGACAGGCTTCAAGAATATGAGGATGCCCATGGAGGATGAGGAAGGAGGAGAAGCAAAACAGGAGGGAAGCCTCCTGAATCAGGGATCCTCAGCTGTGGTAGGAGGACCGGGTGGGGGGCAGGTGAGAATGTCCTAGGGTTACAGTGTAGTTTGAAAAAGGGCATTAGAAGAGCATCTGGGTGGCTCAGTGGGTTAAAGCCTCTGCCTTCGGCTCAGGTCATGGTCCCAGGGTCCTGGGATCGAGCCCTGCATTGGGCTCTCTGCTCAGCGGGGAGCCTGCTTCCTCCTCTCTCTCTGCCTGATCTCTGTCTGTCAAATAAATAAAAAATGAAATCTTTTTAAAAAAGGCATTAGATATTATAAGCTTACATTCCGAATACAGAAAAATATCTTTCATTTTTGTAACACAAACCTTGGTGAGTCCAGCTCTGTAAAATTTTCTTGGCTGGTGGAGATAAGCCTGTTCTAACCCAGCAGCCAAGAAGATTCTCAACAGGAGAGGGAGTGAGCAGACAGAGGAGGAAATACAAAACAAGTGCATCCCAGAGTGCACGGGAAGGAAGGAGCGGGCTGGGATTGGATTTACGCTCTTCAAAAGAGGGCATTCAGTTTTTAAAGACTGAAACCTGAAAAATATCACAAACACTTTTATAACCCTGTTTCGTAAAAGCACTTACTGCAATGTCAAGTTAACCTTGGGGGCACTTGACATTCTGGAACACAGTCAACCTGTGGTACTTTCTGGAACCTAGCTAACCCCTGGATGGGACATACTGTTTTGTTTTTGCATCTGCAGGGCTTCTCTTTTTTGAAAGGCTCAAAGCACTTTACAGGTGTTTACTTTATAAAAATCTCCAAGTGCCTAAAATAAACTAGAATCCATGTAACATTTCAGGTTTTGCCTACACTCTTTCAAACCAAAGCATTTGGCTTTCTCTTAGTCTCTGGTTGCTGTCTACCTTGACAGGCCTCATGGATTCACCAGGAGACAAAGTCATAATCACGCGATGACCCCACAAAAAACACCAAACCTCCACAAGCCTGTGTCAACAAATTACAGCCAGCAATGAGCACAAATAAATTAGGTGACTGTATGTGGAAACTGCTAAGGTAGATCAGTAACAACAAAATGAAATCGCATGTAGGTGAGCCACCGTAATTCTGTCTCCGGCTCAGTGGATCAGTAGCCAGTCGGGTCCTGGCGGGCCATATGTGTATTTATAAATATATCTGCTAATGTAAAGGTCGTGCTGCTCACTGCTCAGGGAAATGAGGCACATTTGGAACCATCCCTAGAAGATTTTGGTTCCTTTAAAAAAAATATTTTGACAATTTGTGACAAACGCAAGCCTGCCCCCATATGTTTTGTACTATTTAAAGGGAAATGACACCCAGTTGCCTTCACATCAACACGTGAAATCTTCTCTTTTAATAATGAAATGAGGAGGTGAGAAGTGGGGTTGGGGGTTACCTTGCACATAGATTTTAGAAGACGTAAATATCTTTCCAAACTTCATATTTCCACGCTTCAAGAGGACAGAGCTTCTAAAATCTGTGTTACTGTTCACAACACAGGAAATAACAGAAACTTTCAGATTTGAGGAGGAAATGGGAAAATAATGAATGACAAGAAAACAGTGGTAGATTCTTGCCAGAAACACAGTCTTCTGGCCCCTTGCTCACTTTTTCCACCCAGTACTTGCTGCCTGCTTTTCTGGGCATGGGGGGGCCGAGGGGAAGGGGCTCTGCTTCCATGTTCCTCTCTCCCCCGCTCTGCAGAAATCTCTTCTAGATTAAGTTCGAACACCCAGGAAGCTCAGTCAGGCCTGGGAATTGCTCTATGGCCACAGACCCAGAAGCCCAGGACTGACTTCACATCTGCTTGCACACCACTCTGTTCTTTAATACCAACAGAATAACAAGGTTTCCCCATGGCATGGAAGACAGAAACTCAAAAAAACAAACAACAACAACAACAACAAAAAAGACCCGCAAAAAAAACAACAACACGTGGATGACATCTTTGGTGAAGAAAAAAAAAAGCTTCTGACAAGAGGGAAAGGTATGAAAATATTTTGAGAGAACTTGTTTAATCACTCAGCAATGCCTTCCGTTCAATCTAGCCCTAGAATCTGAATAACCACGACAGATGGCGCCTGCTAGTTTAAAAAAAAAATTAGCTAAATTTTCAGATAACACAGCCTTCTGTCATGTTCTCCTACTCCGAGGCGTCTGCGGTGTTCGCAGGCTCTGAACCACAGGCTGCTCGCTGGTGACCAGCCTTCGCTCTGTATCCACAGAATTCACACCACTTGCTACCTTGTGCTCAGAACTCCAAGGGCGAGGGTTGGGGTGGGGAGACTGTCAGTTTGGATGACAAAGACCTTGATAGGCCAGCCATCCCCAACCCAGATATAAGATCTGCATTTAATGCACAAAACCATGTTTGAAATGTAAGGGCCAAGAGGACAGCTCTGGGCTCTGTCAGCCCGGCCATCTCTTTGTAGCAGAATAAACTCATATCTGATGCTATAATTACAAGCCTAATGGACACACTTAATTTATTTTGGAGAACTGAAGTTGATATCCACTAGTGCTATTATTGAAAAGACTAATGAGAGCTGCTCGGTAAGAAAATAAAAAGATTTATTGAATTCCTTTTGGCACCCGGCACAGCTTAGCAATTTTGAGAGCCCATCAAAACAGCAGATATATACCCCGCTCAGATGTGCTGTACGGGATGTGAGCTGGGTTTCAGATTTTCAATAACAAATCTGTCACTCCGATTTTAATTAGACGGCTTAAAGCAGCTACATCAATAATGGCAGAATGACGGCTCAGTTCAAAGATCATAGAGATGTTACTCTACTTTAATAGTTCTTTTATACAAGTACATATTTCAGAAGTTTGTGAGGCATTCATCTAGACTATCCCTTTCACCAGAGAGGAGGAAAAAATATTCCTAATTGAACTGAACCACGAACACTAGCCGTCACCACCATTTCTGAATCAGGCTGTTGCATCCAGCTGGTTAGGAGGTCTAATTTCACACCGCACAGCAATGAAATGCTGCTAACTTTTATTTGTGAGTGTAAAACAGTAATATTTCATGACAGCCAAAGGCCAGCGGACGCCGCTGGGTGCACCCTCCACTGGTCTAACCCTGAGACAAATGGAAGTCTCGACAGCCAAGCCTTTCCCATGAGCAGCTCACAGGAGCGCCCCAGGAGGACTTGCCCTGGGAGGGGGAGGAAGCCTTCGGGGGAAGTGCACCTGCAGCGGGGAGCACCCCGCAGCCCCAGAGAAGGTGAAGGAAGCCTCTGGGCTTCCTCACTTCTTCAATGGGTGGGAGGTGCGTTTCATTGTCATTTTATCTTTTTCCACTGATTCTTACTATAGGAATAACTATCTATCGATGGCATCAAGAAACACTGGGTATTAAGGAGGGCCCGTATTGCATGGAGCACTGGGTGTGGTGCATAAACAATGAATCTTGGAACACTGAAAAAAAATTAAATTAAATTAAAAGAAACACTGTTAATATAGTGACATATCTCTTTCTGTATTTTATTCCATGGAAATATATATGCAAATGTTGTTGATAGAGATATATGGACACAAACCCACTTTTCTTTAGAAAATAAAATGAGGCTACATACACTGTAAGGTTTTTTTGCTTAACAACTTACAGTAATTATCTTTCCATGTCAATAAGTGTACCTCCAAATCATCATTTTTAAAAAGTGCATAATATTCCATTACGGACAGCCCATCTTATTTTTTCAGTCCCCTCTTGTTGGACATGTAGGTAGGCTCCAATTATTTTGCAATGATCTGAGAATATGTGTGTGTGTGTATATATATGTTAATACTAATATAGAATACACGAACATGTGCTATCTATATTATAAACATGTGCCATGCATACACATATAATTTAAGTATTACGTTAGAACAAATTATTTTAGGATAAATCTTAGAACTAGAATTTCAAGGTCAAAGTATCTACATTAATTATTTTTTTTTAATTTAAGATAGCCATTGTTTTATTTATTTATTTATTTATTTATCTATTTATTTCTATGAATAGTTCTGTATCTTTTTAAAGTTTTTTTTTTTATCTTTTTGAAGTTTTTATTTACAGTCCAGTTAGGTAACATACAGTTAATGTCAGTTTCAGGTGTGTGATTTAATGATTCAACACCTGCATACAACATCTGGTGTTCCTGACAGATGCACTCCTTCATCCCTGTCATGATTACCCCGTCTCCCCGCCCTCCCCTCTCTTAACCCTCAATAGTTAACACTATTTGTTGGTGTGCTTCTCTCTCTCTCTCTCTCTTTTTTTCCCTTTGCTCTTTTGCTTTGTTTCTTAAAATCCTCATATGAGTGCAATCGTATGGTATTTGTCTTTCGCTGACTGGCTGATTTCACTTAGCATAATGCCCTCTAGCTCCAACCATGTTGTTGCAAATAAGACAGACACTGTTTCCATGCCTGGACCTGGAATGCGTGTCTCAGGAGCACCTTCTCCTGGACCAGATCCTGACAAAACCCGAGCCCCGCTACTCTCACTGTCAGAACATCACACACATCCCTAAGTTCATCTCCAGTTCATCTATTGCTCTCCAGAATGAGGTGAGCATTCCCTGGACCTGCTTCCTGAAAGTCATTCTGTCTGATTAGTCCTCAGTGATGGAGGCACAGCTGTCCTGGACTCCCAGCATGACCAAAGTCCCGACACTGACTCTGCTGTACTGAAATATCGCACGTTTCAAAGGGACACCAAGGCCCCTATGGCAGTGCCATTTAATTGCTCTGCATCAGCTCTGCCACTTTTTAGTCTCTCTGACCTGGGGGCAGTGACTTATCCTTTATGTGCCTCCGTTTCTTAAGTGCTCATGCTTCCTCCTCCAAGAAGCCTTCCTGGACTGCACATGTCTGAGTCAGAGGCCTTCCTTTGGGTTCTCACAGCATTCCATACTTCACCCAGCACAACACTTACCACATACTTCATTGGTTACCTGCCCTTCCTTAAACCTAGAGTGGCAAAGCAGGAAATGTATGTGACAATATTGGCAACTACTCATGCACCATTCATTGTAAAAGGTAACCACTGCGTGCCTACTTTGTTCTGGATACTAGGGCTTCCCTGCTGCTACAGATACAGGAGAGAACACAGCCCTCATGTGACAGGTACACAGGCTGGGGAGGGGCAGGTCAGTAGCCAAATAGGTCAATATATACAGTATGGCAGATATGATAACTCCTATGGAGAAAAAAACAGGACAGAGTAAGGGGAAGGGAATACCAGAGGTTGGTGGCTTTGAGCTTAGGTAGGGTGAGGTCAGAGGCGGTCTCCCTGAGGTGACCTGTGATGGTATTGACAATTGGGAGAGGTCACTCTCACCCCTGGAGTAACCAACTCCTTCCTTTGGTTTCAGACATGAGTGCTCTCAATAATATTTTGTTTACTAAAAGAGATCGGCTGCTCAAAACAATACTAGTAATAAGTCAAAAATAAAAATGAAATTTAAAAGAGATTTTCGGGTATTTCTCCTCCTGCAAACAGCTCTGTGCTAGGCACTAAATAAAGTGACTTTCTGGACAGCATTAAGTCCCCAAAGAACAAAAGCTTCTGAGAGGAATCTTCAAGCATTTTAAGTTCTCAGTGTTAAGGGAACTTACACACACACACACGTGTGGGTGCACTCAGAGGCCCAAGTCTACGCCGCCAGTGGCAGAACTGGTATTAGAATCCGGGTCTGCTACCTTGAGAGCCCACACCCCTCCACTCGGGCCAAGGTATCGGCCAGAGCAGCAGGCCGCCGGGCGCCCTGAATCCCCATGTGATTCGGGCGTTGCTCTGTCCGAATGTCCTCCCCATGGCCGTGCCGGAGCATTTAGAGACTGTGGGCAGCCCAGGCTGAACCTAACCTAGAGCGGTCTTCACTTTAAGAGTTCACTGGCTGTGTCTCTGTACAGTGCAAGCGATGATTTTTTTTTTTGAAATGAGAAGGCCTTTCAATTGAGATTTCTTCTCAAGAACTAGGTAATTCTAACAGTCAATACAAAGTGAGTGTTTTCTAAGGACGCGCCGAGGAAGTGTTGCTCCCGGCCCAACTGTCTGCATCAGATCACTGTCCAGTTCTGCCTTCTGCTCCTCACTTGCCTTTTCTTCTTTTTTTTCCTGCTTGCTTCCCTGCTTCCAGCTGCCAGCAAGTCAGATAATTAAATGCCAAAGCAGTGACACCTGGCATTTCAATGAGCGCTCTGTATTTACCCCTCCATCCCTCTCGACAGCCCTGCTGCTCAGCGTGTGTGCAAGCTCTCGGCCGCTCTGCCCAGCTGAAGGCTCCTCTGTTGCAGAGCTGGACCATCGGAAGAAAGATGAACTCGGGCAGCAGCCTAGGACCCAGCCCCAGAACTGGGGGTGGGGGGAGAGGGGCACATTCCCGACCTTCTCTCCTGGTCACCTCTCGGAGTGTGTGCCCTCGATGCAATTAAACAAGCTTTTGTTAAGACCGGAGCCCTCCCTGTGCTCACCCTCTGCTGGGATACTTTTTAAGTGAATTCTGGATTAAAGAGAAAAGAGCTGTAGGTCTTTTTATGGGAATCGGGCATTGTTGGGTTATTGCATGGTACGTGCCTGTTAGGTGATGTCACCTCCACGGCCCACCCTATTTTATATGAGGCTTACCCGTGAGAACACAAGTGGACATCGGACATGAGAGTCTGACCCTAGCCTCCATGGCTGTTTGAAGCCTGGGAAGAACTGCATTCAAAATCTGCCTCTTCACCGAGGCTGTCACATGTTCAGGCTGCAGCTTAGCCATCGCTTCCTCCTGGAAGCCCTGACCCAGGGAGTCTGGGGTCAGTGTCCTTCTAGGTGCTCTGACACAGCCGAGACTTCACACAGCTCTCGGCCCCAAGCTCAAAGGACAGGGACATTGTTTCACTCACCGCCATGGCCCCCATGCCATGAACAGGGCCTGGAGCAGATTGAAGGTTCCAAATACATGATTCCAATCAAACTGCTTGGCAAGTCAGACGGAAAGGTATTTTCAAATCCCTTCAAGTCTTATTGAGCTAAATATTGTCCTAAGATCATCAACATGATTATTAAATTCACAGATACTTTTTATTCATTCACTCATCTATTCAAGGTAATACGTACATACTGAGCACCGACTATTTTCCATGAATTGTCCAGAAGACTTGCTATTCAAATATTCTTTTACTTCCTCCTCTAAGAGCTTTTGTTTTTCCTGCTCAGGGAGGCAACTCGTGGGCTACATCCAAGAAGCTGGCTCACAAGAGCTTTAGGGGAAATTTCTAACCAGTGGCCTCATGTGCTTCATCGGAGGTGGGCACCATCGCGAGGCTGTTTATACTGAGGGTGCCTTGCAGGGCAGAGGGCGTCTAGTAGACGCTCAACGAGTATCCGTGGGAAAGTGAATAAATGAGCAGCCCAGACATGCTGGCCACTCCTGCATTAAGTTACTAGGTGGATGCGGTCCCTGAGATGAAGGGGACGATAAAATCCATGATTGGTGCTCCCCGTGCATCTGCCTCACTTCCCAGCACAGTCAAGATGGAGGAACGGGACCAGATTTACGCTCTGACCCAAAACACACACACACACACACACCCAGACAAAATATATAAAACAACACTGATATTGGACATCAGGCAATAAAAGACAGGGGTCCCCAAGATGAAGAACAGTGACGTGAGGCCTACTGGTGGCCCAGCTTTACCGCCTTGAGACTATTTCCAGGTGGCAGCCCAGGGAAGAAGGACCCAGGGAGAAGGCAGTAGTCTCCCTAAATTGAGAAAATAAAGGGGACACCAGGGCAGCTATAGTTTCTAGTACAGAGTAGAGAAACCTACTGAGAAGAAAACAACCCAGAAAGAGAGGGTCTGCGGAGAGTCCCCCTAAAGATTCTGGAGAGAACTAATAAGGAAGCCCACGCATTTAAGTAACTCCCCGAGAGTGAGGACAGCATCAAAGGACTAGAGGGAACAGTGCTGGGCACTCAGGGAGCAGCCCTGATACTCCCACAAATCAGAATGGAAACCTCAGTGCTCACGGGGCACGGGGGCAGGCCACTCAGGGTGGTCGTAGGGAACAGTCAACCAAGAGGCTGCTCCAGCTGACTAACAAAGTGAGACCTGGAGGACCGAACTGTATCAGGTAACTTAACTATATCCCAGAGCAAAGCTCAATATTCACAGGAATGCAAAAATATCAACCACCTAACAAGGCAAGATTGACATTGTCTGGCATCCAATGACTATCAGGCATGCAAAAAAAAAAATCAATCTGGTTATGATGGTTATGATGGATTGATAACCGACACGGATGTTGCAGTGAGCAGGCCAAACCATTAAAATAGTTGTTCTCACTGTCGTCCTTATATTGAAAGAGCAAGAAGGGGACATGGCAGGCAGGTTAGAAATCAAACTTCTGGAGATGAAAACTGCAGTGTCTGGTAAGAAAGTCCCTGGAAGGGATTAATAACGGATCTGACATCGCAGAAGCAAAGATTAGTGAGGTTGAACACAGAGCCAGAGAGGACACCCAAAGTGAAACACACAAGAGAAAGAAGAATTTTTCGAAAGAAAGAGAACTTCTGATTGCATGACAGTACGTCTGGCTTCAGAACCCATGTTCCTGCCACCCTGCCACACCACTTACAGCCTCAGGTGACCAGTTGACACCGTCACTACTGCATTCTGCCTAGTGGATGTGGTGACGCGGACTGATGTTTGCCGTGAAGTCCTAAACGCGGGGGAAGCGTGTGGGAGAGGGTGTATGTGGGGGGCAGTCTGTATGCCTGAGCTTCCCGTGCAAATCTGGATCTGGACAGAAGTTCATGAATGGGGGGTAAAGCACACCCAGGCCTGCGCGCGCTGCTTCTGGCTAACGCGATCACGCACGAGGAAAGACGACACTGGAGCAGAGAGCAGCTTTTTCCTGTAAAACCCAACAAGTTCTGAATTTACTCTTCACACCTGAGTATGGCCCAGAGGCATCTGAAAAACCAGCATCTAATTAAAAATAAAGTTTTTACTATGGCCCACTACCTCACTCATAAAATTCTTTTCCCATGAAAATAGCTTATGGTAATGTGGTGGTTAGCTCAACTACTTTTTTTTTTTTAAGGAAAACAGGTTTTCCTTCCTGCTCCTCTCATGCAGTGGGCTCTCAGAGCCCGGGGTACGGACCGAGCATCTGGGCCACCCCAGCTGCTGGCACCGGACATTTGGCATGAACTCAATCACCATGAACTCCTCTAATCGTTCAACCAAAAGAAGGCACAGAATCACCAAGTCACAACAGCCCCAGGTTGAAAGAGCTATTAAGAGATCATCAGTGCATTTATCAGTTTTAGTTGTCCAATATTTATGCTCCCTTCCTAATTCGCCCACTGTCCTTTGGGAGAGTTAGGTCTTCGTGAGCATGAGATATTGAAGGAAGACAAGAGTAAATCCAACATCGGGCCGTTCTCCATCCCAGCCATGGGGACCAGGTCAGCCTGGGTCTGCGCATGTTACCTACTACTAGCTTGGCCAATACTGGGCCACTGAACTACGTACTTGTTAAAGAATCGGTTGGTGACTGTCACAGAGAAAATGTGCTGACCAAAGTTAGGACTCATTCACAAACTCTGAAAGATGCCTTGGGTGCCAGGGAATGCCACGCATGGTCCTCAAGCCTCCCATTGATCCTGTGAGAACCCCACCTTCTGCCTGTGTCTGCTGATCTTCAAACTAGGGATAATAATTGTTGCTATGTCAAAAGTGCTTAGAGCAGTAGCTGACACAGAGTGGACAATAAATGCAGCAATAAGTCATGTTTTATTATTACTATTATCGATTATTTGATATCTATTGAATGGGAGAGGTATACCAACCACTTGAGTTTATTTGAAGTCAAATGCTATACTAGCATTTATATATACTAGCTATCCTAGCATATATAACCATTTGGTGCTATACAAATTTATGATGTACTCATCGTCAGTCTGAACTCTCTAGGTTAAGGAGACCGTTGAACGTCCACTCACGGGATTCAGAGCTTCCACAGATACCCTGAAACAGCACGCAGAGTTGTGTGTGTGTGTGAGAGAGAGTGTGAGTTTATATGTGTGTGAGTGTGTGTATGTGTGTGCACACGTGCACCTCTGTGTTTTGAGCTGGGCTGGGAGGAGTACTCTGTCACCTTCGTGAGTCTCAAAGCCATCGATACCCCTAAAGGATGCACACCACTGTCTTAGAGCTTCTGGAGACAGATGCAAGGTCCCCTGACCTCACCCAGTGCTCTTACAAGTTTCTGGGCTGGTTTACCATGGAAACAGCCCCCAGAGCAGCAGTTCTTCAAGAGCTTGCAAGGCCCTCCACCTGGGCACTAGCCTAAAGGCTGGTGGCTCAAGGAAGGGCCTGCTGGCAGAGGGAGGAAGCCAGCTCTGTTCCAGGCCACAGCATCAGCTGGGAAGGGGAGGGCACCGCACAGGTTTCTCCATTTTGGGGTTGTCTCCGGAGAAAAGCAGGGTGTGAGAGTTGCACTTCTGGTACAGTAAAGGCTCCAAAACTATTTCTGGATTGATGAAAGCCCCGCTGGCATCTAAGGGCATGAAGAAGACTTCCCTGGTAGAGTAATGTGGGATGGGGTGGGGAGCGCAGAGCGGCGGCTCAGGAAGCCTGACTTGCGGCAAGATCGGCTTCAAAGGGCGGGTGGTTTAGGAAGTTTTTAAAAGATCTCTCTCTCGTACATGGTACCGTGGTCAATTGAAGGAAAGGATCAAGGCTTTGCTGCTCTCAACTCTTCCTCCCTTTTCTGTACCTTGGTTTCCTCACCCGTTAAGTGAGACACCTGTGACCAGCTCTTGTGGTTCCTACAGCTCTATCATTTTGAAAGTTAGTGGAAAAAAGGGCAATTTTATAAATAAAAAGGCTGAACATTTGGGGCGCTTGGGTGGCTCAGTGGGTTAAAGCCTCTGCCTTCGGCTCAGGTCATGATCCCGGGGTCCTGGGATCGAGCCCCGCGTCGGGCTCTCTGCTCTGCGGGGAGCCTGCTTCCTCCTCTCTCTCTGCCTGCCTCTCTGCCTACTTGTCATATCTCTCTGTCTCTCTGTCAAATAAATAAAATCTTAAAAAAAAAAAAGGCTGAGCATTTTCCTCAATGCCAGTTGCACTGGCTGGACTTAAACTGTCACAGATCTAAGGCAAAAGAATCCAAATTCATGAGTTTTTACACCATGGAAAGTCTTCAGCATACGCCAGTGCCCTGGCCACTGTTGTAAGGATGGAAAAGGCGGGCCTCCCTCCCCCTCAAGGGCACCGAAGGGGGAGTTTTCCAGGATGACAGGGGAGGCAAAAGTGGAGGTCAAGCGAATCCACATCTAAAATGATCACTAAATACAGGAGAGAAAGAGCTGGGAAAATTAAAATTTCACTTGTAAATAAAACAAGCCTATTTCATTATGAGAATAATGTCTGCAAATTTTCAAGTAATTTAACTTGAAATTCATTTCCCTTCTTAATTAAGAACCCAGACTATGTCGCATGGAATTTTAAAATGCAAAGTGAATGAAGGGGCGGCTGGCGGGTGGGGCAGGAGAGCAGATTCTCTTTTGAGGACTGTCTGGTAATCCGAGGTACATCCCCTCAGGCTGGTCCTCCGCACTCTTGTCTATGGGGGAAGGCTGGCTTTGGAGGTTTGCACAATGATATACTCCATATTGGGCCTTGCAACTGCCTAAGGCCGGAGCCACATACGAAGTCCAAATGTTTCTTCCAAGACCTTCCTGTAGAAATCAGTCCTTTTGAGAAGGTCTAGAAACCAATCCTTGACTCTACACCCAACCCATCGATTTCCTCATACAAACCCTGCGGGCCTTTCCGGGGCACCCCCCACCCCCACCCCATACACCACACAACTACACACCCGGTTTGGGCTACCTAAAAAATAAATGAAAAGTAAAATATGATTAAAGCCTCATGAAATAGTTAGAGGACCTCTGCACTGAATCAATCAGTAAGTGATTTTGTTTCTGCCGTTGCTAAGACACAGTGACTGTAGAGGCCATAAAGGCGTACAGAAGCACATACCACACAGCCCCTACCTCGGAGGAGTTCACAGTGCAGGAGAGAAGGTAAGAGGGACCAGGAACTCAGACACCGTGCGCTGCTCTTGTGAGGGACAGACGGGCTGAGGGATAGGGCCGGTTCTCAGCGGAGAAATCCCTCAGGAGGGGGCAGATTTCAGTTGATGACTACCTAGTGATTCACAAGAGGAAGAAAGAGCAGCACGGCGGCTCAGGACTTCTCACATTCTCTTGTTCTGGTGACTGAGAAAGGGATGTTGTTATGAATGAGGTCAGGGAACAAAGGGGAAGGAGAGACGCAGCCAGGAGACAGGTGGCTCTGCCTGGGACTCTCTCTGTTCTATGTGCCTTCGAGAAAACCAAGAACTGTGTCCATGGGGCAGCGGGCGTAGGGGTGAAGAGGGTGGGCTCTAGAATCCCGGGCACATGGCCTAGCTCCTTAGGCCACAGTTTCTTCATCTGCAAAATGGATATAATGCAAATACATGACAGAGCGGCTCGGAAGCAAGGGGCTGGGACAGAGCCAGCGGGAGGGCGAGCATCGGGCCCCTCGCGTGATAAACCGGAAATACATTCTCTCCTCAGCAGCCCTGGAGCTCAGGAGGGAAGTCTCCAGATTGCAGGCCCCAGGGGCGTGCGGGTCTCAGCCAGCGACCTCTCCCGCAGTGGTTCTGGGTGCCTGGCCTCCTGCAACGGGCGCACTGCCTGTCCCCGGAGGGTCTGCTTTCCTTGCTGATGAGGGTCCTGACCAGGGTCTCCCCCAGCCCCTCTTCGCTCTGGCCCCACCCCCTGTCCCTACTGCCGCACGGGGCCGGAGGATTCCAGCATCTCCCACGCCAGCTTCACCGTAGCCCTTACCGACCCGGGCTTCTCACCTGCCACCAGAATTCTCCGAAACCCAATGTGCTTCTATCACTTTCCTACTTAAAAAGCCCGCAGATATCCGCATGGCTTCCAGGGGCCAGTGCTCAGGTCGCCTGCCCTCCCTGCCAAGACCTCACCGGGCAGATGGCCCGAACTACGAGGAGTTTGCCTCACATGCCGCACCTCTGGGCCACAGCCCTGCCGCCACCCACCCCCATCCCCAAGAAGAGACCCCCGTGTCCACCTCTGCGCGCCGGGTCCGACCTAACACCCGGGAAGATCCGGCTCCAGTGTCTCCCACTTGCTCTTCGCCAGGACAGCCACTGCTTCCTGACTGCAGGCGTCAGATGGCTTGGGCCTTGGAGGGCTGCGCCATTGAGAAGCCACTGTGCTGATCCGGTCTCAGAAGCTCCCCCAGAGAAGCCCAGAGAAAGCCCTGCTTTTTGAATGGAACGTCTGAGGCCACCAAGATGCTGCTGCATGAAGCCAGTTCCCGTCTGCGGGTGGGCACGGGGCTATCTGCGCTCGCTGGCACAGAGCCGAGGTGCGCTTCTTACCCAGAGCTGCCCGCGTGGAATCGGGCACCGGAGCCCATGGCCTTGCTTGCCATGGGGAGCTCACTCCCTTCAGCTGCTGGCGCAACCTCCTTTGACCAGACATCTCGGCCCAGTCAGCCGCACACCAGGCCTGTTTTGTCTCGGGATTACATCTGAGCGGGGCCATCCCTCCGCAGCAGAACATGCCTCGTGTCCTCCCATGCATGCGGGGCCGCCCCACGCAGCACCCCAACCCCACGAGCCTCCGGCGCGCTGAGGGTTACCGCCCACACGTGGCCCCAAAAACAGTTCCAACAGCCGATGGGGCAGGTGGACCGAGCCTGGAACGCCGCGTGTTACCGCCACCATCAAACCCACAAGCGAGACCACGGAAGGGAGCCTCTCCCTCAGGCGTCAAGAGCAGCTCCAAGGTCTAGAGGTTTACCTGCGGCGCCAGAGAAGAGGCTCCGGGGAAGCCGGCTGGACGGTGGCCTGCGCCCCGCACACTCGGGCCCGCGCCCCGCACAATGTCGGGCGCCAGCGCCGGCCTGCGGAGCGGGAGGCTTCTAGGGAGCAGGCTGTGCTAAGGAGGCTGCTTGACAAGTTGACGTAAAAAAAAGCCTATAAATATGCCATTGGTTCCCGGTGCTGGAAGATTCTTCCTGATGTGAGTATGGCGCTTCTCACTGATGGGGAGGAAAAGCACTTCCGATGAGTTTCGGGCCAGCTGAATCTTGACGAATCTCTCAGAGAGACTTGGGGAGAAGCCCCCCTCCTCTCAAATTGCCTCAAAACACCGGGATCCTTTCCTTTTGTGATTCTTAACCCATTTAGGTAAATCACGGCATCGCATCCTCTCCTGTCCCAGGGCCACGAGCTCTGCGGGGACAGAGATCCGGCGTATGTGGCCTCCGGCTCCGACTGCTCCGGGACTGTGAGGCCCTGACACGCCGCGGGCCTTCAGGGACGAGAAATTCTGCAAAAAGCCTTGCTCTCCTTGCCTCGGCCTCCCGCTACCACCTCTGAACGCATCTCGTGTCTGTCCTGCCCCACGGATGGAGTGTCATTAGCTCGGGGCAAGGCCCCCACGGCTGGCCCCAGGCTGAGAAGTCTGCCCGCACACTCACCTTCCCTGCACGGTGCATGGGAAGTCGGCAGAGCTCGTGACACCAGACACCACCCTCTAAATACCCCTGCCTGCACAGGAAGAGCCCGGTTAGCCTCAGGGACAGTGTCTGTCGGGAGGCATGGGCAGCGCCCTGACGGAACTGACGGTTTCGCAGCGCAGATGAATCGGAAACACAGAGAATGAGTGCATACGGCCACACAGAGAAAGCGTCTGAACGGTACAGACAGAAGGAATTTCTCAAGGAAACGGAGCTACAAGAGATAGGACAAATTACTGGTCCCGGTGTAGCTTATTAAAAGATATCTGGCTTAAGGCTATTTCACATGAGGAATTTTCATGCTTTAAAGGGATCAAAATTGGTTCTGGTGAGTCAGGTGCAATCCCATTACTGATGCTAAATCTCTTGAATATCAAGCGGGTGCAAGAATTTTTCCTTCATTATTACCTAAAAGCAACTCTCCTCATTGTCTTGAAGGCCCCCAGAGAGACGAGGGAGAAGGGGCCGCGTCTGCATGTTGGTTCCTCTTCCGCATCAACAAGAGGTCCTTGGGGGACATGAACTGGGTCCCACAGCCATGGAACCAGCACTCAGTCAGGACCCGCGAGGGCCTGTAGCAGGCACAGTGGGTCTAACGATGCTGTTAAGGAGACAGAATTCCAGCATAGAAAACATGGAGAGAATAACGAAATGCTAAGAATGTGGGGCGCCTGGGTGGCTCAGATGGTTAAAGCCTCTGCCTTCAGCTCAGGTCATGATCCCAGGGTCCTGGGATCGAGCCCCGCATCGCGCTCTCTGCTTGGCGGGGAACCTGCTTCCTCCTCTCTCTCTGCCTGCCTCTCTGCCTACTTGTGATCTCTGTCTCTCAAATAAATAAAATCTTAAAAAAAAATGCTAAGAATGTAGGGATTTTAAGTCAGTAAGACACTGAGAGACGGGAGATGACAGGAAGTCACGAGGGTCACAGAGGAAGGAGGATGGAGGAGGCCTGGAACAGTGGGTTAGGACTGTTCGGACAGGAAACCGAGGAGAGAGTTCGCTTCCCCAGGGAAGGAGGCCCCTGGGAAAGGGCAGGGGGCTGGGCAGGCCCTGGCAGCGAGGACATGGGTGACAAGTGTGACATAGCTGTAGGAGAGGGTAAGGGTACATGAGCTGAAGTACAACCAGGAAGTTGAATCCCTAGACCACAGGAAACTTGCAGGATCCTCTACAGCGGAAAGAGGCCTTCTGTGGAGTTATTTCTGTGGAATGATTATGTCCCCCAGGCTTTGACTTTTATCCCCCCCTGGAAAGAAGAAGACTAAAACGCAAGCACTAGAAGACAACACATGGAAAACCATGCACAGGAAATGTATGTCTGTCAAGGAGGCCAGTGGCCGGGGTCAGAGTCATTTGCTCAGGAGCTGGAAAGGGGCAGATGAGAGGAACGGTGCCAGTTAACTGCAGAGGGGAAGGGGCAGCGGCGGGCTCAGAGTCCAACCCCAGAGCGAAAACGGCAGTGACACGAGCGGCAAGGAAACAACACGTCAAACTCCGACGACCTGATGGTCTGCCCAGGCTCTCCTTCAAGTGGCAGAGACAGAGCAGAGGGACGCCAGGGGGACGTCGGTCCTGAGGCCTACGTGCAGCTCTGTTTCCCGAGATGCAGGAAGGGCCGTTTGCAAATGTGCTGCTTTGGTGTCACGCCACTTACGGTCGGTCTGTGAGACTGTCCAGTACTCCGAAAATCAAGACGTAGAAAGTGACCTCGCAGGCTCTTCTGCAAACGCCTCTTATCAGCAGTTACTTGTAGTAGTTATGTGGGGCACTTCTGCGGGGGAGACGCAGCACTAACATTCAAGGTTGTCTGCGGCTCCACTGGATGGCGTAATAAAGGTGGCGCATCTTCCCAACACTAGGAACAAATAAGGAGTTCCAGACTCATGGAATGGACGGTTGAGTGGACGGAGAGAGGGATGGACACTGCACACCCCTCATTTTTGCTAGCATCGTCGCATTCCTTGAAGGTTTTCTAAGAGACGCCGCAGAGAGTCTTGCTCTTCACCGTTTCCAACAAGCTCAGGTCCAACCCAGGAACACTGACTGGCATGGGGCTGTGACAGGCCCATCTGGTTTTCTGGGGCCGTGGAAGGCATCAAGTGTAAGTTCATCCTTGTCGTGTGCCACCTTCTCTCATACCACCTGCCGGGCGGGGCCGGAAGACCGCGACACGTCTGCGTGGACGCCTGGCCCCTTGCCAGCTAGTTTCTTTCACAGAAGGACATGTGAAGCCCCGAGAGAGATCTCAGAAGTTTCTAGAGGGCTCTGGCAGGCTCTGAGCTCTGCGTGTCTACTACAGAGGGAAGGAATCGTGGGATAGCTTTAATCTTAGTCCACCTGCAAAGTAATTGCTTACATTTAAAAAAAAAAAAAAAATCCTGGATTGGCCTGTCTGATTTTATTACGCCTTTCAGAATGGCACATTTTAATTCTTTTGTTGTTTCCACGGAGTGCTATTGTATTTACTTGCTAATGCAGAGAACAGAAAAGAACATGACATTCCAAAATGTACTCTTTCCCATGATTTGTCCTTCCTCTACCAGCATGGGGTACCTTCATTTTTCTCCCCTCCACAGCTGCATAAATCAAAAAAGAAATCATCTGACTACAGTGCCTCTTTTTGTCTCTTTTTTTTCCCCCTCTTTCCTATTAAATACAGCCCCTGTCCATGGTGATCTTGGCATGGAGACTCTAATCCCCCTCCCCCCCAAAAGGTTCCTCTACCCTAGTAAAGTCACGCTTACTTGTGCCGGCTCCAACGGCTTGTTAGAGCTCCAGCCATTCCCAGCTGTAAAGATCAGATGTTTTGCTCCACACTACAATGTTTATACGTCTGACTGCATTCCTCTTTAACAAGTGGCCCATGACAGAAAACAAAGAAGTTTCTTTTTTCTGTTTTTCTTCTTGATAAAAGCTGGGGCCCTCTATGAACACAGAAAAAGAGGATCCATACATGTAATATCTAAGGAAGTGCAAACCAGGAAACACAGAAGACTCTTTGGGTCTCTGGTCGGTCAGAGAAACTAAGCCTGGCAATGAGAATCCATATCCACAGGCATATTTAGCCAATGGACAGTTTCAAACCCTTTTCTTTACCAAGACTTTTCTCGGAAACAGGGAAAAAAAAAAAAAAAAAACTGGCTCGCATCTGAGCCTCCTTTATTTCCCTAGTCACTTGTAGAAGCCTTCAGGCAGCTAGCCAGAAAGGAGGTTCGGCAACCGAGGCCCAAGTCACCACAGGGTCACTGGCTCTTTCTTTTTTCCCCTAAAGATTTTATTTATTCGCTTGACAGACAGAGATCACAAGTAGGTGGAGAGACAGGCAGAGAGAGAGGAAGGGAAGCAGGCTCCCCACTGAGCAGAGAGCCCGACACAGGGTCTGATCCCAGGATCCCAGGATCATGACCTGAGCCAAAGGCAGAGGCTTTAACCCACTGAGCCACCCAGGTGCCCCAGGGTCACTGACCCTTAAATATCAGCAGGAGTGACATAGAATTCAAACGTGCCTGAATTAGAAGAAATGAGAGTCAAAGTCAAGGTGAAAGGCCATGACTGAGGCTCTCCTGCCCAGTAAACAATGTTCTCCTGTCCTCAGTACAGTCCTTGTCTCTGTACACAGACCCTAATTCACAAAGAAAATTTTAGACCACATCAGTCAAAATTAGGTATGATTTTTCTGGGGCTCCTGGGTGGCTCAGTCGGGTAAGCATCCGACTCCTCAACTTCAGCTCAGGTCACGATCTCAGGGTCATGAAAACAAGCCCCACGTTGGGCTCTGCACTGGACGGACAGTCTGCTCAACACTCTCTCTCCCTTAGCCTCCCCCCCTCTCTCTACCTCTCTTTAAAAAAGAATAAAAGGTATGATTTTTCTGTCAGAAAATTCTACAGTTTTAAGATTTGTTAATTGCAAGGCACTGGTTCCTGGTGGGTATTTGAGGCCAGAAGGGAGACGTATGTTCCTCTCGAGAATAACATCTTCTACCACAGATTGTGTGGACATACAGCAGCTACTATTAGGTCCATTATTATTATTATTATTATTTTAATGAAATGTGTCACCTAGCAATAGTGAGAGATTTTTCAAGTAATAAAACATTTTAGCAAAGAAAGCAAGGTTTGCTTTCTTCTAAGAAGTCTAAAATTACTCTGGAAAAGAGAGGGATTATTGCTATGCAACGCCCCCCAGAAGCAGACGTCATCTGCGTTAGGGATAGGAGGCACAGACCCAAGTTACAGAGTGACGCAGCAATCTAGTCCCATAAAAATTATTACTTAATGTCTCCTGGTGGTTTTTGCCATTCCCAATGGAAATGAAAGCTTTACACTGTTACTAAACTATAAACTGCATAGCTTCTTCTACCCACATCAGTTATAAATTCATTTGCAGAGAAAAAGAAGAGAAATTAAACCAGTCAGGATAATTGAAATAAATTAAGTGAGGGACTGTCAAGAATGACTTCCCTTAAGGAAAACGAAGTCTTCTTTAGGCAAATTAAATAATAATTCATAGAAAATGAAAACTATTAAACAGATTCTCAATATCTCGGAGCCACGGGGTCGAGGGATGGGGCGTTTTGCACCTAGGCGGTGTAGGCTGGGCTTGACCGGACAGGAGACCCTGCCCTTCACCAGCACCCGCTGTGAGCGGATGGGAATACCTGCGCTGGCTCTGCCCCTGGGCAGCCCAGGAGCCGGGAAGCCTGGGAAATAAATCAGGCTTTGGGCATTTGCTGCAGATGATCTGCTCTGGGGTTTTGGTGGTTATCCAAATTCAGCTTTTTTTTTTAAGATTTTATTTATTTTTGCAAGAGACACAGAGATCCTGAGCATGAGAGGTGGAGGAGGGGCAGAGGGAGAAGCAGACTCCCCACTGAGCAGGAAGACTGATGTGGGGCTCAATCCCAAGACCCTGAGATCATGATCTAAGCTGAAGGCAGATGCTTAACTGACTTAGCCACCCAGGTGCCCTGAATCAAGTTGTTGTTTTTTGTTGTTGTTGTTGTTTGTTTGTTTGGTAAGATTTTATTTATTTATTTGAGAGAGACAGAGAGCACATGTTGGGTGAGAAGTAGGAGGAGATTCAGACTCCGCCCTGGGCAGGGAGCCCAATGTGGGGCTTGATCCCAGGACCCTGAGATCATGACCTGAACCAAAGGCAGATGCTCAATCGACTGAGCCACCCTGGCAACCCCTGAATCAAACTTTGAATAGGGGCTGAAACTTGCTTGTGTGATAAGACTGTTCACAGAATTCCACCACCACCTCCTTTCCCCAACCCCATTCTGATCTCTTAGGCAGATTTACTGCAAACTTGTTTATCATTAGGAATATCTTGCTATTATTCTACCATCTGATTTTTCATCCCCAGTGCCATATATACTACTGAGCTCCCAATTAACAGAAGCTATTCCTCAAAGCTAGCTATAGTTTGAGGCACAGGACTGGTCTCCCAAAAAAATACTGAGTAAGTCTTGAGATCAGGCCCAACATTCAGTAGAATGTGGTAACTGGCAAACAAGATAACATCACTTGCACAGATCAGGAAGGAGCTTCAAACTGGCAGGTCACTTGTTCGTGTGAGGTCATGCAAGGGGACAGACCATGCAACTCCCTCCGCCTGCACTATGGCCTGGGAGAGAGGGAGAACAGAGAAGACAGAGGGCGTGGGGATCCAACAGCATGCACGCACTCAAAATCACAGGGGGCTGAGTTAGCAGATTGTTACAAACCCTATGGGCCTAATGCCACTTACTGATCTCAGCATACCACTGACTTCAGTAAGGGAGGATAGCATGAGGCCCAGAAATGCACAGAATTTGAAACTACCCATTTATAAAAAGGGACCCAAAAAATCTTTAAGAAAGACTCTGTTCATATAGTTTAAACTAGATACTCCTGTGGGCAAGTGGCACCAGTAAGAGGGATCCAGATACAATCTGTAACACACTCTGGGAATCCTTTTTGTCCCCATGAGCCTGATAGACTTCTGAACCTGGGAAAACAGGGGAAAACCCACCACCCCCTCCCCCACTGAGAGACATCCAATGGTGAAACCTCTTTTGCCCCCTCAGGAGACCCCAGCAGGGACCAGTGGGATCCCCGAGGCACCAGACAACCCAAGCCAATCAAAATAGCACTACAGTGGCACCTGGGTAGCTCAGTGGGTTGAAGCCTCTGCCTTCTGCTCAGGTGGTTATCTCAGGGTCCTGGGATCGAGCCGAGCATCAGGCTCTCTGCTCAGTGGGGAGTCTGCGTCCCCCTGCCTCTCTGCCTGCCTCTTGCCTACTTGTGATCTCTCTCTGTGTCAAATAAATAAATAAAATCTTAAAATACATATATATAAAATTATTTTTTTTTAAATAGTACTAAAAAAGGCTCTGAAGTTTAAACTGCCACTTGGAACCACGGCCACTGCAGTAGTCAAAGATGTCAATGCTAAACCTAAATAGGGCGACTGCCTACTAAAATAAAAAACGGAAATAGAATCTGGAGTTTCCAAACATAAAAGACAACTTATCAAGGATAAAATAAAAAATCACCCATCAACCATGAAACCAAGAAAATCCCAACCTGAACGAAAAAGATGATCAACAAATGCCAATACTAAAATGAATCAGATAAATCAGATGCTGGAATTCTCTGAAAAGAACTTTAAAGCAGCTTTTGTAAAAACACTTGAGTCAATTATAAATTTTATTGGAATAAGTGAAAAAAAAATAGAAAAATCTTAGTAAAGAAATAGAAGTTAGATTCAAGTGGAAATTATAGAACTAAAACACAAAATAACGTAAATTTTAAAACTCACTGAAAAGAATCAATTGTAGGACAAGAGAGGACAGAATCAGTGAACTTGAGGACAAAACAAAAGAATTCACCCAATTTCAACAAAAAGAGAAAACATACTGAAAAATAGTCCATAGAGCCTTTGGGGCCTGTGAGGCAATAACGAAAGGCTAGTATTCCATCATCAGACTCACAGAAGAAGACAAGAAAGAGAATAGGTCTGGAAGATTGTATTAAGAAATAATGGCCCTTAACTTCCCAAATTTGGCAAAAGACACATACCCACAGCTCCAAAGAACTTAATGGGTCCAAACAAGACGAACCCAGAAAAATCCACACTAAGACAAATCATGATTACAATTTTAAAAATAAAGGAGGGGGGCACCTGGGTGGCTCAGTGGGTTAAGCCTCTGCCTTTGGCTCAGGTCATGATCTCAGGGTCCTGGGATCCAGCCCCACATCAGGCTCTCTGCTCACCAGGGAGCCTGCTTCTTCTTCTCTCTCCGCCTGCCTCTTTGCCTACTTGTGATCTCTGTCTGTGTCAAATAAATAAATAAAATCTTTTTAAAAAATAATAAAAAAATAAAAATAAAGGAGAAAAATCTTGAAAGCAGCCGGAGAGAAAGGATACACTGGTTATGCATGAACATCAATTCAAATGACAGTGGAATTTTCATCTGTAACCATGGAGGACAGAACAAAGTGGTTTCACATGCTAAAGGGAAAGAACTGTCAACTGAGAATTCTATATCCAGAGAAACTATCTTTCAGGAGTGCAGGGAAAACAAAAATATTCTCAGATGAAGAAAAACACAGAATTTGATGTTAGCAAAGCTACCCATAGCTCTTCAAACTGAAAGGAGATGAAAAAAGAATCCTGGGACATCAGGAAGAATGAAAATAAAAAGGGAAAAGATAGAAATAGTGGTACTTACAATAGATGATCACTTGTTCATGAATTTTATAAATAACATTTGATGATTAAGACCAAAATTACAACATCACATGATCCTCAAGACAATGATGTTTAAAAGTAGGAAAGGTAAAAAGATTTAAATGGAAGTCAGGTTTCCATACTTCACACAAAATCTGTAGGGAAGGCACAGGCCTTACCACAGCTACCACGGTCTTAACAAAGAAGAACTGAGGGATAAGAGTCACCCTCTTTGCTGGAAGGTTTACTGAGGACAGTGTCCTAGTGACAGAAACACAGACATACTGATCAACTGTGGAGAACAGAGAACCCAGCAGCTGGCCCACACAAACGTGTTCAATGGATATTTGACAAAGGTGCAAATGACAGAAGGGCAGCCTTTTCAACAAATGGTACTGGAACACCATAGATAAATGGATGTCTACAGATGAAAATGAGTCTTGACCTAAGGCTCATACTTTATACAAAAATGAAGTAAAAATGGATTACAGGTGTGAACATAAAGCTATGCAAGTTTTAGAAAAAAAATAGGTAAAAATCTTTGGTGTCTAGAATTAGGCCAACCAGGCCAAGAGTTCTTGACTTAACACCAAAAGCACTATCCTAAGAAGAAAGAGTGATAAATTTGTCCTCATCAAAATTAAAGTTTTTGCTCTGTGGAAGCCAACAGGAAGATGGAAAAACAAGCTATGCTTGGAGAATATGTTTGCAAACACATATGCAACAAAGGACCAGTATATAGATTATTCATACAGATAAATAGATATTTTTAAAAACTGGAAATTCAAGGTAATAAAACAATGCAACTAGAAAGTGGGAAGAAATGTGTATAGACATTTCACAGAAGAGGATATACAGATGACAAGGGAATACATGAGAAGACTTCAACATCATTAACCGCTAGGAAAATGCAAATTAAAACCAGGAGATATCACCACTTGCCTCTTAGAATGGCTAAGAATAAAAAATAGTGACAACACCAAGTGCTAACAGGGATGCGGGGAAACCAGCTCACTCATACACTGCTTGGAGGAATGTCAAGTGGTATGGACACTACAGCAAAGAGTTTAATAGTTTCCTATAAAACTAAGCATAAGGAGTACCTGGCTGGCTCAGAAAGTAGAAGTATCTGATTCTTGAGTTTGAGCCCCACATTGTGTATACAGATTACTTTTAAAAATTTCTTTAAAAATTATCAGACGACCCAGAAACTGTAACAGTGGGCATTTATCCAGAGAAACGAGAACTTATACCCACACAAAGACCTGCGCACAGTTTCATTTGTAAAATGCAAATGGGACTCAACCTAGATGTCCTTCACCAGGTAAATGGTTAAACCAAGTGTGGAACACTGTGAAATAAACATACCCTGCAATATTACTCAGCAATAAAAAGGAATAAAATATTGATACAACAAACTGAATGAATTTTGAATTGAATTAACTAATTGAATTTTCAGTGAATTAGGTTGAATGAAAAAGGCCAATCCAAAGAAGTGACGTATGTGTGATTCCACTTATGTAACACTTTTGAACTGAAAAACAACAACAACAACAACAAAACAAAACAGTAGGGGACGGATTAATGGTTGTCAGAAAAGTCAGGGATCGGGGATGGGAGGGTGGGAGGCAAGGAGGGATGATTATGAGAAGGAAACAGAAGAGGTCCTTGCAGTGTGGTTTCAGATGGTCAGTATCTTGAATTGGGATGGTGGATGTGAGAACCCAAATTGTATAGAATTACACATGTACACATGAGTCCATTTCTGTATCATTTCCTACTAGTGCCTGTAAACTACAATTCTCTCAAAAAACATTCCAATGTCAGAAACCTATAGAGTGTCGCAATTTGAACGATGAGACCAGGTAATATTTCCACCATGAAGTTAATTCTCAAACGTGGCATGTGGCACCCTCAGCCAGATGCACAGCATGGAGAGGGCCCTGGGCAAACAGCTTTTGTGGGGGGTTTTTCATCACTCAATTAATCATCACTGAAAAGCCACTGCTTTATGAGAGAAAGGGGAAGGGGGTGTTATGTTCAGACAGTAGTAGAATCCTTCCGAATGAAGACAGATGCTAGTAAACACCTTATCTGTCAATTAGCAATTACTGACACCAACAGGTCTTTAGCTCCCAAGGCCAGTGACACATCTGTTTTCTTCACCAAAGGCTGATCGGCACCTGGCACAATCCCTGACTCATGAGAGACACTCAGTAGAGTTGATTGGTAAAGAACAAATTTACACCTCTCATTGCGTGGCTAAAGAAATTCCTGCCAGCTAGGACTTGACCGTGCTCTAGCTCTGTAGGTCAAGTAGGGATTTCCTGATGTGTTAACCATTCCCTAAGCTTGTGCCTTCTTCTACACAGAAGAGTGAAGAATACCTTTTAAAAAAATTCTTATTTGAATTCAATTTAGTTAACATACAGCGTATTATTAGTTTCAGGAGTAGAGTTTAGTGATTCCTCGGTTGCATATAACACCCAGTGCTCATTACATCGCGTGCCCTTCTCAATGCCCCTCACCAGTCACCCCATCCCCTCCCCGCCTCCCCTCCAGCAACCCTCAGTTTGTTTCCTATGGTTACGAGTCTTTTATGGTTTGCCTCCCTCTCTGTTTTTATTTTATTTTTTCTTCCCTTCCTCTATGGTCGTCTTTTTTTGTTACTTAAATTCCACGAGAGAAATTATATGGTATCTGTCTTTCTCTGACTTATTTCGCTTAGTGTAATACCCTCTAGTTCCATTCATGTTATTGCAAATGGCAAGATTTCATTCTCTTTGATGGCCAATAACACTCCATTGTGTGTGTATGTGTGTGTGTGTAGACTACATCTTCAACCATTCATCCGTCAACAGGCATCTGGTCTCTTTCCCATAGTTTGGTCATTGTGAACATTAGTGCTATAAACATTGGGGTCCATGTGCCCCTTTGAATCACTATTTTTTTTTTTTTTTATCCTTTGGATAAATACCGAGTAGTGTAATTGCTGGGTCACAGGAGAGTTCTATTTTTAACTTTTTGAGATACGTCCATACCGTTTTCCAGAGTGGCTGCCTCAGTTTGCATTCTGATCAACAGCGTAGGAGCGCTCCCCTTTCTCTGCATCCCTGTCAAAACTATAGTTTCCTGAGTTGTTAATTTCAGCCATTTTGACAGTGTGAGGTGATACCTCATTATGGTTTTGACTTGTATTTCCCTTATGCCAAGTGATATTGAACATTTTTTCATGTGTCTGTTGGCCATTGGTGTATCTACTTTGAAGAAGTGTCTGTTCATGTCTTCTACCTATTCCTTGACTGGATTTTTTGTTTTTTGGGTGTTGAGTTTGAATACCAGCCTTTTATCTGATATGTCATTTGTGAATATCTTCTCCCATCTGTAGATTGCATTTTAGTTTTGTTGATTGTTTCCTCTGCTGAGCAAAAAGGCTTTTTATCTTGATAAAGTCCCAATAATTCATATTTTGCCTTTGTTTCCCTTGCCTTTGGAGGCATGACAAGCAAAAAGTTGCTGTGGCTGAGATAAAAGAGGTTGCTGCCTGCTTTCTCCTCTAGGATTTTGATGGATTCCTGTCTCACATTTAGGTCTTTCATCCATTTTGAGTCTATTTTTTCATATGGTGTAAGAAAATGGTCCAGTGTCATTCTTTGGCATGTGGCGGTCCAATTTCCCCAGAATCATTTGTTGAAGAGATGGTCTTTCTTCCATTAGATGTTCTTTCCTGATCTGTTGAAGATTACTTGACCATAGAGTTGAGGGTCCATTTCTGAGTTCTCTATTCTGTTTCATTGATCTATGTGTCTGTTTTTGTGTCAGTACCATACTGTCTTGATGACTACAGGTTTATAATAAGGCTTGAAGTCTGGAATTGGGATGCCTCCAGCTTTGGTTTTTCTTTTAGAACATTATTTTGGTTATTTGGGTCTTTTCTGGTTCCGTACAAATTTTAGAACTCTTTGTTCCAGCTCTGTGAAAAATGCTGGTGGTGTTTTGATAGGGATAGAACTGAATGTGTAGATTGCTTCAAGTAGCTTAGACATCTTAACAATACGTGTTATGAGTAAAGGCATACTTGATGTAATGACCTAAAGCTGTCCTAAAGTCAAAATTAATTTTCAAATACCCAACCATATCCATGTTTAATATTTAAACACATATTAAATTTTATACAAACTAAATTTCATACAAATCTAAGAACTGAGCACACCTCCATCCCTTCTTCTCACACACACACACACCCCAGAGTTCATCCCTTATAGTATGCATGCCCTAGAATTTGAAAAAAGAAAAGACCTAACCGACAAAGGGGTTCTTAGAAGTATGGAATGTCAAAGCGAAACCGTTTCATCAGGCAGGGAACCACACTGCTGTTTCTGATGTGGAAAGTGAAGGCTCTGGACCTGGACCAGAGTTTCACAGTATGTGTGCCCTGGCTAGCTCTCCCGCAGAAGTAGCTCCCCGCACGTGAGCAGAAGCGCCTAGCTCCCTCCACCACTTGTACGGAGAGGGTGTTAGGAGAGAGGAACAGGGTGTCAGACATCTTGCAGCAGGAAGTTGTGTCAGCTCTTGAAACTTGGAAAGCGTTTTACTGAGATGTCCTGGAGGCCAGTGTACAAACTGGTAGGTCAATAGCCACCATTATAATGGGTGTCCGTTTTACTCTTACTTTTACCTTCCCCTCCCCGCCCCCAAAGTCTCTTACAGGAGACACAAGAGTTTCAGCAGGTGTCACAGGGCTCAAATCTTCAGGCAGCTCAATCAACGCAAGGATACCAGAAGTAAAACACAAAGGATCACGTAATTAGAAAACCTGGATGTACCAGCTGCAGTCGTAATTTCGTCTGAAGGGTTAATACACTGGGAACGCTCGGGAAATCACACAAGTCCTGGAGTCTCATCCCTCCGCTTGCTCTATCTTCATCTGTCATACTTCACGTGGTGATGGATGCAATTATCAGTACTTTCCTTTTTGTTTTAATTTAATTATAGTTTTGTATTTTAACTGTGGCTTACCATGGGAGTAGACAATATTTTCTTATTATACAGTTGGTCATGACTTTAAATGGGTTTGAAATTTTAATTGAAATTTATTGTACCTTAAGGCCAATTACTTTTAGAGGAACTGAAGTCAGATTTTATAGTACAAAGTCAATGAGACACCAGGACTCCCCACAGGAAACTTCGCTTTAGGGCAGCTTTGTCCATTCATATCATGGCCACAACTAAGTGGTGTCTCAGAGGACAAGAATAGTGGTGTTCACTTTATTCTTATTTGGTGCCTAGACTAATGCTTAGTATTAATCTCTCTCTCTCTCTCTCTCTCACACACACACACACACATGTTTTCCAGAAGTAGTTTTGGGGGGGGGGGTTGACTTTTGTTTTCAGCTATTCAAAATGTGAAAGCACAGAACCAAAGAAAAGGGATTAGTGAAAAATTAGTTGTTTGTATATCCTAACGTTGGGTGCTTCTTTGAGAAAGGGAGAAATAAGGAAATCCTTCTGAAAGGTTCTGCTGAAACGCATTCATGTAAACTGCCCTGCTTCCTTTACCCATGAGATACACAATGAATACAAAGAGGTTCTAAACCAAACCCCTCTCAAAGTAAAGGAAGACATGTTCATTTATGGGACAGAGTTGGTAAGATTCTTAACCTAGAAGCTCAATATTTCTTTTCCATTATTAAGGAGAAAGTGGTATTAAACCTGGCTGATGGGCACGTTTATTATAACAATTCTTTCTACTTTTGACAATTTTTGTGAATTTCCATAATAAAGTAAAAAAAAAAAAGTTAACAGTGGATTTGCTGTCTTTGTAAATGTATTCCCGCTCTCTAAATATTATTCTAGTTTTAATTTAGCCAGTGCAAAACAAAAGACCAGACTGTGTGATATCCAATAATCTCTACTTTGACCAATTCTGATAAGGTCAAACACGTTTATCACCTAGGAGGTGCCATACAAAATTGTCTTTAGTTTAATTGGATGTGTGTGAAGATTTTCCACTTGGGAATAAAATCCTCAGCAAATCCTTGCAGAGTGTTTTCCCTGTGCGATGTGGAGCCAACGGGCCAAGGCTCTCAGCAAGGCTGGCTGCCAGGGTAAATCGTGGCTTTCCTGGCTTCACACGTGAGCCAGATGTTGGGGATTTTCTGAGCTATAGGATCGTGGGGAAGAAGGTTTTTGCATTTCCTGTGTTCTCATTCCAGCCCTCAGACTTTCTGGATTTATGGCCAGTCAACAGTGTCACGAACTGGCCTGGAAATGTCCCCGGAGTAAAGCCCATTGACAATGCACCTGCCTCTGCCACGGCCTCATACCATCTGTCAGATCGGGGTCTCTTCGAACCGCTTCTTCCCCCAACTGCTCTGCAGAAAGTCAGGGAGGAAGTTGTCATCTTTAATGTGCTGAACCCTGCAAGTCAGTGCAATTCTACTCTGACTCGCAAACAGTTTATTGCCTTTACGATTTTATGATAATCATATTTGTCTATCATAGACAATCAAGACATTCACGAAGGTACAAATGTATATGTGTTATCACGGGTATATGTAAAAATTTCCAATAATCTCACCGTCCTTGGAGAACCAACATCGTTTTCATTTATTTCTGAGGATAACTAAGGGATTCCTGGGATCACAATGAATGTCTATACTTGCCATATGCATGCAAATGTACATTTAAACATTGTATTACCAGCACTTTCCTTATTATTAAATATTTTTAAATGACTTTGATGGCTGCATACTTTCATTGAGGTTATACCATAATTCATTTTCCTAGTCCCCTACAATTGGATATTTAGTTTGCTCTCAATTTTCTTTGTCTTTGTAAACAATCTGCTTTGCCACATTTTGACGCTAGAGAATCCAGTGGACAATGATCTGTTTTCTGAATAATCACTTCCTTTCTATTTCATCCAGCCTTCTTAGGAACAGCACATCTCAGACTCTGGGATGCATCAGAATCGTCCAGAAGGTTTTGTTAACACACCAATTTCTGGGCCCTACTCCCAGGACTTTTGACTGAAAAGGTCTTCAGGTGGGTCTGAGAATTTGCATTTCTGACAAGTTCTGTGGTCTGGACCACGCCTTGAGAAATGCTGTTCTGGAGAAGCACCTGCTGGATCGATGAAACGGACGCAGAGAGAGAGGCTTCTCGTCGTGGGCGCCTCACTTTTTCACCCTCCCGTCGAGAAATAAAAAGCTGCTTCAGCTGATACTTCACAGCGCAGTCCATGGCCTGGCATGCGCTCAGGTGCCCTCCTTGTGTTGAAAAATGTTTGGCAAATAAGTAATGTTGGCAGGAAAGACTGCAGTTTTGACACCTACACCTCGATTTGGGATTCATTTTTCTCACTCAAGATTTGGCAAGTGCATCTCTTCCTTAAGGTTAGGCTGTGAAAATATACTCTGACTCACAAACTTACTTGAAAATACCAGCAAAAGCAATCAACTATTTCCACAACTAATGAGAATTAAACATCTTCGTTTTGAGTTGTTTTACATGTTCTGCCTGTACAGAGAGATCTACGTACTTAACCGGAACTGTGCGTTCTTGTGTGAATAAATCATCAGGACGAGAGTGGTCTCCCGCGCCTAGCCTCTCCCCGTTGTTGCCCATGCTCAGCCCTGCCGCCTACGCTGGACTCCTCAAATTCACTCCATATTTACTGTTTATTATTTGTTGCCAGCGATATGGCCAATGAGATGTTCAGAAATATTACTTCTGATGCAGCACATCCGAGCAAGGGAATGTTTAAAAGGCCAGAAAACGCACACATACACGAAGAAAAAAATGCCTGCCATCAAGGGTCAGCGAGAGCTGGGTATATTCTACTAATTCCAGGCACCTTAGAGCTTGGCTCCTAAACGGGCAGGTGGGAAAAACAACAAAGCATGGATCCAGATTTGGGTTTAAGTTCAGAGAGAGACTCCCTCAGAGTGGCAACAAGGTCAGCAAATGAATGAGGAAAAAAAATATGTACAAACAAATCTGCCCTACAGAGTGGGACATTGGACAAAGATGTCTTATGGCTTGATAAAGAGAAGGGGAAGTGGGGGAGGGGGAAAGGCTGCCCAAAGAATCGCTAACCCCAGACCCTGGATTTGGATCCCATATGCATATTACTTGTAGGGGCCAAAACACCCCAAAACTGCTATTTTCAGTTACAGTGACAGAGAGCTGAGAGAGTCCCTGAGATTTTAGAAGCGACAAAGGCAAGCCCTCTCTGGAAGGATGCATTTTCAGTCGAGGCCCGAGAGAACTCCCAGAGAGGACGTTTCTCAAGAGTGTGGGCTCACAGTAAAACGTGACCACGAGTGATCGTCAGGAGACTCTACTCAGTACAGAGTAAGACCTGAAAAGATTGTCAGCTTCGTAAGCATTGAAATATCATGTCTATTAGTATTATTTAAATAGCCTAAGAAATAAAAGAGAAAAATAGCATATGTTTAAAACATATAAAATAGCATTTTAAAACATTTAAAATAGCATATGTTTAAAAGCAATTTTAAAAATTGAGGAGGCAGTTTTGAAAAATAAAAACTACTTTTGAAAATGTCATGTGCAATGAATAAAAATAAAAATTTAGTGTATGAGTTAAGCAGCAGAGAAGCCATGGCTGAAAAAAGACAGTAACCCGGGAAGTGGATGTGCAAACATTAGGTGGGATAGGCAGAGAGCAAATGTGATTTTAAAAAAAAATTATGCAAGGGACGCCTGGGTGGCTCAGTAGGTTAAGCCGCTGCCTTCGGCTCAGGTCATGATCTCAGGGTCCTGGGATTGAGTTCCACATCAAGCTCTCTGCTCAGCAGGGAGCCTGCTTCCCTCTCTCTCTCTCTCTGCCTGTCTCCCTGTCTACTTGTGATCTCTCTCTGTCAAATAAATAAATAAAATATTAAAAAAATTATGCAAGTTTAAAAGATATAGAAGGTAACCAGAAAACATATAATAAATCAACTTCTAATCAGAGTTGCAGGAAGTGATAGCACAGTGACGGAGGGAAGGCAGTATTTTAAAAAAGGATGGTCCTGAATTGAAAAAGACAAAATGCTAAGTCTCGGGAATGACGATGATTTGTAAGTGGCACAAATGGAAAATTCATCCCTCGGCACATTACAGCAAAAACACCAAAGACAAGGAGGAGACCTTAAAAGCAGCTGAAAGAAAACTCAGTTCACATACAGGGAGACGGCAGTTAGACACAAGAGTGACAGCGGTAGCCAGACAGAGAATGCGACCTCCAAAGTGCTGCTGTGAGAAGTAACTATCTATCTAAAACCACACACATGGTGCGAAGGTTTTTCAAAAACAAAGACAAAATAAAAATGTTTTCAGAAAGGGGCACCTGGGTGGCTCAGTTGTTTAAGCATCTGCCTTCAGCTCAAGTCATGATCTCAGGGTTCTGGGATCAAGACCCTCATTAGTGTCCTTCTGCCGCCCCTGGTCCCCCATCAGCTTGTGCTCTCTTTCTTTTTCAAATAAATAAATAAAATCTTAAAAAAAAATGTTCCCAGAAAGAAACAAGCAGATATTCTCACTAAAGGAATTTCTAGATAATGTTCTTCAGAAAAAGTAAAAAATCATCCCAGATTGAGTTCCTTTTTTTAATAAAGATTTTATTTGTGTATTTATTTATTTATAGAGCACCAAGCAGGGGGAGGGGCAGAGGGACAGAGAGAGAGAGAGAATCTCAGGAAGACTCTGCACTGAGTGCAGAGCCCCACCTGGGGTTTGATTCCAGGACCCTGAGATCATGACCTCTACCAATACCAAAAGTCAGATGCTTAACAAACAGAGCCACTCAGTGTTCTAATCTCAAATCAAGTTCCAAAAACAGGAAAGACTGGGGACCAAAGAAAATAGGAAAAATGTGGGTAAAAGAAGTATTTACCATTAATATCACACTAAGATTTAATTTAGGAATTAAATTCTTCTTTAAATTTCTTTTTTTTTTTAAGATTTTTTATTTATTTGACAGACAGAGATCACAAGTAGGCAGAGAGAAGGGGGGAAGCAGCCTCTCTGCTGAGCAGAGAGCCTGATGCGGGGCTCGATCCCAGGACCCTGGGATCATGACCTGAGCTGAAGGCAGAGGCTTTAACCCATTGAGCCACCCAGGAGCCCCTAGGGATTAAAAAAAAAATTGTTAATCAATAAATTCTGGAGGATGGCATAAAATCCTGGTGGGGAGTGAGTGAAATGAAAATACTGTTTGGAGAAAAGGTACAGATATTGAATGGTTTTATTTTCTTTTGAGGTAAATATGTGCATTATAATGTCAAAATCTGTGGGATATACTTAAAGCAGATCTTCAAAGAACATTCATAATCTGCTATGCTTATGTTAGCAAGTAAGAAATTACTAAGAGTCAGAAAAAAAAAAAAAAAACCCACCCTGCAGAATTAGCCCAAAGCAATAGAAGGAAAAAGTGTGGATAAGAAGATAAATTAATAAAATAGAAAACAAAAACACAAAAATAGAAGATAAATGATTCAAAAATTAGTTAATTTAGGTGAATAATAAAATAGACAAATATCTGACGAGATTAATGGGGGTGGAGAAAGATGACATAAATTAATAATAACAGGAATGAAAAAGGGACATAATTATAGAAGCAGCAGAGCTTAAAAAGGCGATAATACTTTATGCACTAAATTTATAGATAAAGATGAAAAAAACAAGTGTCTAGAATAACATAAATTACCAAAACAAACTTAAGAAAAAATGGAAATCCTAACAATACTACAGCCATTAAATAATCGAATCAGAAATTTAACATCTTCCTGCTTGGTCTAGATGACTTAACAGTTGAGTTCTACTAACATTCAAGAACCAGAAAAGTTCCAATCTCCATAAAATCTATCAGAGAATGGAAATGAGACAGGACTAGCACAAGAAACAAAAGCTGTAAGTGATCCTCATTAATATAAATGCCCCAAACTTGAATATTGATTGGCAAACTAACTCAATTCAATATATAAAGGATAGTACACAGCATGATCAAGCCCAACATTTCTCTCTAGGAATGTAAGTTTTGTTGATCATGTCACTGAGAGATTAAGGAGAAAATCATATGACTAGCTCTACAGGAATAAAAAAAATGTTGAATAAAATGCAGTGACCATTCAGGATAAAATTCTTTGCAAACTGAGACAGGTTAAAGTACTTGGTAACCTGTTTAAAAAATATCATACTCAGTTGGGAAATACTGCCAAACAGGAGCTTAGTGGAAACGGAAGAATACGTGTGCTATCGGCATTTCTACTTAGAAACACATGGAAGGTTCTGGTCTGTAAAATCAGATAAGGGAAAGAAATGAAACATATCAGGACTAGAAAAGATGACATAAAAATCACCATGTATAGATTATGTAATCTTACATAGAAAACCCCCAAAGAATCTACAAATTACTAGAATTACTAAGAGTTTGGAGAAGCTTCATTTATTCTCTTTTAATAATTACTCAATAATCCACTGCTGTCATTGTTCCTTTTGGTGCTTAAATTGGCCCAAATGCCTGTGGAAATTCCTGTAGGCCAGCGCCTGTGATCTTGTAACATGATCCCCATGACTCTTTGAGCAGATCCTTACTTTTTGGCCGAAAAAAGATCCATCTTTTTTGGCCCAAAAAAGATGATCACTTTGGTCTTTCTGTACTTTAGATCTGGAATTAGCTGCTCCTATAAGGAGCCCGATTTCCTTTTAGTGAAGAATGATACTAGAAACTGTTTGTTGAATGTGTTTATTACTAATTATTAACAGGTCCTTTCAATGCACAGGGCTTGGCAACATATTATTGTAAATTATGAATTCATTTGATAGAACCCATTCAAATTTACTATCGCAGATTTTATTTTCTTACCTTCTTTTATCATGTAATTTTATCTCTCTTCTCTTACAGGAAAAATATTGTGGTTTATAATTATATATAAAATAAATAGTTTGCTTATATATAATATACATATCAATATATTAGTATAATATAAATATAAAATATTATATTTGCTTTATATTTTTAAAATATATTTACTTACACTTATTTATCTACTTAATCCTACAATGTTTATATTTTTCATATTTACAATACAAATATTAACACTACCAATAAACCTACTAGGTAGGATTTAAGATTTCTTTGCAGTTCTTTTTGTCCTTAGTATATATTTCATAAGAATACATATATATTATGAGTACTGTTAAAAGAATATGAATTAATTATTTGGTTATGTTATCGATTTGATATGCGGTTAGGACTGTTTTGTTTTTGTTTCTATTCAATTTTAAGGTTTGGTACTTTTTCATCCTTTATGGTTTTAATTTTTTACTCTTATTAGGTAAAACAGACATATAGTTCTAAAGCCAAAACTATATAAATAGGTGTACTCCAATCCTGATCACCGCAACTCAATTATTCCCTAGCCCATCTAGTCAACCACTGTCATTAGTTTTTCATTTTACCCTTCCTATATTTCATTTTATAAAATGAAGTATATACACACACAACACCAACACACATTGTTGTAAACTTGTTTCCACTTCTTTGTGAAACAAAGGGTGACATACAATACATATTCTTTTGTATCTTGTTTTTTATAGCTTATAAGCTATAAGCTATAAGCTTATAAACTATCTTGGCTATCACACCTTATCAGTTTATAGGAATATTCCTTATGCTTTTAGAGCTTTATGGGATTCATTTGTGTGCATGGGCCATGGTTATTCAACCACTCTCTAGAGTTAAACTTTTGAGTTTCTGATATTTTGCCATTGTAAAGAATACTACAACAAATAACTACATTTATGCTGCTACCTATTTATGGAGGTATTTCTGAAGGTAAATTTTGAGCAGTGGGATTGTTAGGTCAAGGGAAGATAGATATGTAGGTCTCTTAGACACCATGAAGTACCCCATCATGAAGGCTGTGATCACTCTATTCTCACCAATAATGAGTGAGAATCCTTGTTCTTCTAGCCTATCCAGTAGAATGCTTTCTTAAGAAAGGATGCCTTTCTATGCAGTCAAGAATTTAAAATGTAAATTTTAAAATGTAAATTTGTTGAAGTAATCATTTATAAAAGCAGCAACAAAAATATATATTATGCCATGGAGGAAACATACTAACAACAGCTGCCTGAGATTTTTAGGTTAAAAGAAAAAATATAAAACTTAGAGAAGGACCTTAAAGAAGATCCAAAGAAATGGAGAGACATTGGAGAGAATATCCAGGAAGAAGAAGACTCACCTCTGCAAACATCTCAATGATTCTCTAATTGAGTTCCGTATTCAGTGAGATTTTAATCAATATCTAAATAGGGTTTTCCAAGGACGCTGACAAGCTTATTCTAAAATGTATACAGAAGAGCCAACAGCCCAGAAAGAGAGGCCGAGACAGGCTTAAAGGAAAACTAGGCTGGGGACTTGTTCTATCAAATCACAAGATTTGATTGAGTATTTAAGCATGGGGACAGAAAAAGAGACCATTGGAAAAGAATACAAATCTCATAAACAATCACATTCATATATGGAAACCCGATACACTACAGAGTAGGGAAAACATAGACTGTTACAAAATGCCACCAGGACAACAGATTGTCTTGGCGGGGCAGAGGGAGGGAGGGTGGAGATTCCCCACCATTAAAAAAAAAAAAAAATTGTTTTTCAAATAAATCAAGAACTTAAAAGTGCAAAACAACAGGTTGACAAATTTAGGACAAAATATAGGACATCATTTTGAAGATCATAAGATAGGAAAGGTGCCTTACAGAAAACATAAGAAACATAAGCCATAATGAAAAAATTGATGTTTCACTTAAAATTAAGAAGGCTCATCATAAGATGTAAAAGTGAATAAAAGTCCAAGTCACAAACCGGCAGAAGATAATCACCAAAGAAGAGTATTCAGAATAAATGGAGGACTCCTATATATCAGGGAGTAAAAAACAAGCAATCCTATTTAAAATCAGCAGAAGAAATACAAACAGCCAAGGAACAGAGGAAAAGGGGCTCAGCTTCACTAGCATGTAGAAAAATGCAAATTACAACTCTAGTGAGAGAATATTTTATACCCAACAAATGGGCAAAGATTAAAAAGGTAATTAAAAACCTGAACACACACATCCACTATGACTCCATGATTTCTCTCCCAGAGAAACTCTCGTGCACATGCCTCCAGTACACAAGTATAAGAATAATTAAAACAGTGCCGTCCAAATAATAAAAAACTTGATATAACCCAAATAGCCATGATGGAAAGCAGGATAATTGACCCTGGTATAATTATTTAATAAGTACTGCACAGAAGATTAATGATCCTTTGGTCCACAGATGGACATGGATCACTACTGAAAACAGCATGGGGCTATAAAGAAAGTCATAAAAGAAAGGCCTTCGGTGTGATTCTGTTATACACACTTCGAAGGCAGACAAAACCAAACTGTCTATTTCAGGGATACATATACATGTGATAAAACTTTAAGGGAAAGCAAGATAAATATTAATGTAATGGTAAAGTGGTAATTTCCCTTGATGGGGAGAGAGAATGAAAGAGACACAGGAAGATTCTAAGACTTAGATAATCATCTGTCTCATAAGCTGCGTGTTAGATTTATCAGTCATTTCGTTATCCTTTTAACTGAAAATATACATATATGTTATATTCACTCTCTGATAAATAAGATATATTTCACAATTCCAAAATGTTTAATAAAAAGAAAGAAAAGATGATTTTCTTAGTCATTTACCTAAAAGCTTCTAGTGGCTTCCTGTTGCCTATAGGATAACACCCAATTTCCTAGTGAGGAAAACTTGATGCTCTTGCCACCAGGCCTCCAGTCACCCCTGCAGCCTCATCCCTCACCACCTCTGCCGCTGGCCCTCATCTCGACTTAGCTATGGTCAGGTGACACCCTGTGTTATCAGCGCCCCAAGAGCACACCTAAGCTACGCACCTGCCACACCCACGTACTACTCCTGTGTCATCGTCACCAACTCCTGTGCTTTCAAATCCAGCAAATGCCAGATACTTAGAAGAGTCTTCTCTGAAAATTCTTTTTTTTAAAGATATTACTTATTTGACAGAGAGAGGAGAGAGCACAAGCAGGCGGAGAAGCAGAGGGAGAGGAAGAAGCAGGTTCCCCGCTGAGCAAGGACATGGGGCTCGATCCTGGGACCCTGAGATCATGACCTGAGCCAAAGGCAGACACTTAACTGACTGAGGCCCCCAGGTACCCCTTCTCTGAAAATCCTGATGGATGTTTTTTTTCTGTGCTTTCACAAAGCTGTATTTTAACCAATCTCTTTCTATGTCCCATCTCATTTACCTTTGAGATCTTTGTAGGTACGGGCTCTATTTTCAAAGCAGTTCAACCAACATTCCCTGAGTATTAATTTTATGTCATGATTGTGCTAGACACTGAATTTCTCAGGAGCAGCACTTATTTCCTACCATCAGAGAGCTTGCAGTTTAGTCACAGTCACGTCTGTACTCTATGCTCACTGGGGTACCCAGCATACTGTGGAATATTCAATTGATGTCTGACAAAATCAATGAGGGAATCACTCAGTAAATGAACAAACTAAAGGAAAAAATAAGAACTAAGGGAAAAATAAGAACTGTTCTTTTCCAATAAACAAAGCCTTTTGGCTTTCTGGTTTTTATTTATGACTTTTTAAGGTTATAAATTTAAGCTGCCAAAAACTAAGGTTTTTCTAAAAAAAAAAAAAAACCTTACCAAATAGGTTTCTAAATGGAGATATTTTAATTATTCTTGTGAAACTTTTACCAAAGATTAAATTCAACCAACCAATTAACACCCAGATTCATTATACAACACAACACCAAGCAATAGTACAAGCTGTCTGGGGAAGTAGAAAGTATTAGTGAAAATATCTCATTTTGATCTCTCCCATGAGAAGCTCTGTTTGTAAACATGTTTATTTGCTGTTCACTTTCTTTAAAATGAAAAAATTCCCAAGAAAGAGTTCAAATCAAGCATTCTTTTAAATTTCTCAATAGCTTCAGGCATCCAAGTAAGCAGTCTTCAGATCTGCCACTAACAAATATTATATGCCAAGAAATACTTAAAATGATGCATTTCTCAGATACTAGCTTTCAACAAACCGCGTGGAAAAGCAAGTTTAGATCATCTGTGTAACACAGCCATGCCATTCAGATGCAACTTCATTCTCCCTACACTGGCCTCCCCTCTCCAGTGGACATGGATTATTTATTATTCTCTCCCAGACACCTCTTTGTGGCCTTCCTGGGTGGTCCCTGCTAGTCCCGCTATGGTAGGCTGAATACTGGCCCTTCTAACCATGTCCATATTCTAGCCCCAGAACCTATGACACATGACATTACATGGTCAAAGGAACTTGGCAGGTTGATTAAATGAAGGGTCTTGAGATGGAGAGATGATTTTGGATTCTCTAGGCAGGCCTAGAGTAACCACAAGCGTTCTTCTAACAGAAAGGCAGGAGGATCTGCGTCAGGAGTAGGAGACGCTATGACAGCCCAGAAGCGGAGGAACACTGGAGGTCTCTATAAAGTTGAAAAGGGCAAGGAAATAGGTTCTTTCTTCAGGGGTCCCAGAAGAAACAGGCCCTGCTGACACTCACCCAGTAGGCCCACTAAAACTTTGGGATTTCTGATCGCCAAAAATGTAACATGATAAATCTGTATTGTTTGAAGCGACTACATTTGTGATAAATGTTAGAGTAGTAATAGAAAACGAATCTCCTCATTTTAGACTTTATTCCCGTATGCATTATCTGGCTTCAGCATCGTTCTGGGCCCTGCAAATACTCAACGCTCTCATCTATGAAACGATCTTCATGCCTCACTGGGCATTCCTTTGTACTCGGGTGTGATGTGGATTAATGCGGTCTTTGCTGGCCGCGACACACTGCTGATTCGTTACCCCATTGCCCTTCCCAACTCACTCCCTCGCCGCCTCATGATGGCAACATGACCCGGCTCTGGAAAACGAGCCAGCTATGGACGTTTGCTGGGTAAAAGAGAAAGTATGAGGAAAACCTGCTTTCCTACAAAGGGGGACGGTGTGACCGCTGTGACTATTTCCCTCTTCCTTCCCTGAAAAGGAGTGGTGGTCGTTAGACCTGCAGGCGCCATCTTATTGTCATGAGCAAAAGGCCAAGAGAAGGACGAAGACGGGCTCTGATATTGCTGCGTCATGGAGCCAAAGCCAATAACTGCCTATCCCGGAAGCTTCTGGTCTCATGAGGACCACAGCTCTTGTCTGTTGAAGCCACGGCAGTGTGGTCTGGTGTTCCTTGCAGCTGAAAGCACACCCAATGAACACACAACCTCTCCCTCTGGTAGCTCCTCGAAGCACAAACAGCCAGACCACTGAGGCTTCGGAAAAGATACCAGAATGCTCCTTGGCACACAGTTTCATGTACTGCCAAGTATGAAAAGAAGAAGGAGACAGAGAGAGGGAGTGGGAGGGAGGGAGAAGGGAAGAGAGAGTGAGAGAAAACAGGAGAAAGGGGGCAAGGAGGAAGACAGAGGAGGGAAGGAGAGAAGGAAACCACTCAAAGCCAGATTTCAGTCACTGCCGTACAACTGCACACTGAGAGAAATGCTGGAGAAAAGAACCATCCACCTTCATCACCTGGGTCTCACAGAACCCCATGCTATTTAACACACACTGAGGAACGTGGAGTGATCATCAAGCTGAGTCAAGCATGCAGTCACTCCTTTTGACATGAGCGTAACATCTCCAAGTCCCCCCACTGCCATTCTGCAAACCTGAACACCAAATCAACCCAAAGCATTCCAAAGGAGATTACAACTAAAATGTTCTGGACGTGACACATAACATGAAATTCCCAGAGCAATGATCTGGATCACTATGAACCATCTAGAGGAAATCAATGTCAAAGGAGATCGATACTTGTTCTGGGAATAAAACTACTTTAGCAAATTTCTGAAGTTGTCTCTTCAGTGCTCAAATCACAGAATATCTCATAAGACTTGAGATCTTTTAAGGTTCTTTGGTAAATCTTTTGTGGCTAGGGCAGAGATCTAAAACGAACCTGGTCATTGGAACACTTTATTTATAATGACTGTTACTATGGTGGTGCTTGAGTGCACCAGAACATTTAGAGGCTGAAGTCACAGCATATACGGATAGCCTACCCAAAGACAGGCCCAGGACTAGGAACAGAGACAAGGAGAAATACTGGTCTTGTCCTTGTGAAGCTCAAATTCTTGCTGAGTAATAGACATTAACAAATATATGTTACAAGATGTAAAAGGAGAATTACAAATTTTGGGGGGGGGCGGATGAGAGAAGAGATAAAAAAGAAAATAAGCAAGAACACTCCTCCATTTTCCATGCTCACGGACTGGAAAAATTATTGTTGTAAAAATGTCTGTATTATCCAAATTAATCTACAGATTTAGTGCAATTTCTCCCAAAATACCAGTAGTATTTTTCACAGAACTAGAATAATCCTAAAATTCACATGGAATCCTAGAAGGCCCCAAATAACCAAGCAATCTTGAGAAAGAAGAACAAAGCTAGAGGCATCACAATCCCAGACTTCAAACTATATTACAAAGCTATAGTCATCAAAGCAGGTGGGTACCAGCACAAAAACAGACACATAGATCAACAGAATGGAAAAAATGACCAGAAATAAACCCATGATTATATGGTCAACTAATCTATTACAAAGGAAGCAAGAATACACAAAGATGAAAATTCAGTCTCTTCAACAAATAGTGTTGGGAAAATTGGACAGCTACCTGCAAAAGAATTAAATTAGATCACTCTCTTACACCACACACAAAAATGAACTCAAGATGGATTAAAGACCTCAATGTGTGACCCAACACCATTAAACTAAAAGAAAACAGGCAGTAAACTCTCAGACATCAACTTTAACAACATTTTCCTGGATATGTTTCCACAGACAGGCAAGGGAAACAAAAATAAATTAATTAATAAACTACTGGGACTCCATAAAATTAACTGTTGCACAGCAAAGGGAACCATCAAGAGAAAAACAAAGAAACAACCTACTGAATGGAAAAAAATATTTACAAACAATATATCAAATAAAAGGTTAATATCCAGAATACATAAAGAACTCACACAACACCAAAACAAAAACAATACAACAAAACCTTCACAAATAATCCACTTAAAAATGGGCAGAAGACCTGAATAGACATTTTTACTAAGGATACACAGATGTCCAACAGTCACATGAGAAGATGTTCAACATCACTAATCATCAGGGAAAGGCATATCAAAAGCACGAGATACTACCTCATACCAGTCAGAATGGCCAGTATCAAAAAGATAAGAAATAAGTGTTGGTGAGGATGTGCAGAAAAGAGAACCCTTCCACACTGTTGGTGAGAATGTAAACTGGTGAAGTCACAATGGAAAATGGTATGGCAGTTCCTCAAAAAATTAAAAATAAAAATACCAGGCCACCTGGGTGGCCAGGTGGCTCAGTGGGTTAAAGCCTTGGCCTTTGGCTCAGGTCATAATCCTGGGATCCTGGGATCAAGCCCCGAATCGGGCTCTCTGCTCAGCAGGGAGCCTGCTTCCTCTTCTCTCTCTGCCTGCCTCTCTGCCTACTTGTGATCTCTGTCTGTCAAGTAAATAAATAAAAATCTTTGGGAAAAAAAAAAAAAAACAAAAACAAAACCATCCAACCCAGTAATTCTATTGCTGGGTATTTACCCAAAGGAAATGAAAGAACTCATTTGAAAAGATATCTTCATGTCTGTGTTTCTTGCAACATTATGTACAATAGCCAAGATACGGAAGCCACCCCAGTCTCCACCAGTAGATGAATGGCTAAAGAAGAGGTGTTGTGTATATACAGTAGAGTGTGACTCACCCATAAAAAGAACAAGGTCTTGCCACTGGCAAAACATAGACCTAGAGGGTATAATGTTAAGTGAAATAAGCCAGTTAGAGTAAGACAAAAGCCACATGATTTCACTTATATGGAATCTAAAAAATAAAACAAATGATCGAACAAACAATAAAACAGAAAACAGACTTGCAAGATACACAGAACAGGTGGTCCCCCGAGGTGAGGGCGTGGGAGGATGAGCAAAATCGGTGAAGGAGATTCGGAGGTACGAACTTGCCGGTATAAGATAAGTAAGTCATGGGGATGAAAATTACAGCACAGGAAACAGAGTCAATAATATTGCAGTAACTCTTTACGGTGACAGATGGTGACCACACTTCTCATGGTGAGCATTGTATGATATACAGAATTGTTGAATCACTATGTTATGTACTTAGAACTAATACAACACTGCTATTAGTATACTGAATAAGCTTTAATTAACAAAACAAAACAAAACCAAAAAATTTCCTTTTTATTGATGGGTTGAAGACCAGACCAAGGAGTAAAACAAGAAAAGAGTCCTTCACATTTTGATAGGTCGGCAGAGCAGGGCTGTTTCAAGTGGAGAAATAACAGACAAGATAGAAGTGATGGGGTAGGGGGAGGACTTTAATACCTGAATTACTCAAAGTCTTCCACAAGCATCAAAAATGTCTTTGGAGACAAGGTTGGAGAATGAGTTAATAGCTAGTGACAAAGTCACCCAGTAGACGAAGGACTAATAAGGAGAGCTTGGACAAATACTGTAGCTTGGGGAAGTTCTGCGTCCCCGAGCAAGTCCACAGCCCGCCCAGGGGCAGCAGTCTGTTGTGCAGGTCTCTTGGTTCAGGGATGGGGGGCGGTGACGCTGGAGAAACAGATACCGCTAATGGGCTCTGGGGTTCCAGAGAGCACTTGAAAGTCATGGAGACTACCGTCCTGAGCAGAGGCTGTGTGATCCTACAGGGGCTGTGGAATCCCTACAAGGATTCCATCCTTGCCGTGACCCCAAGAGACACCCATCAGTAACCCCATTCTACTACGCTTAGAATATGGATTTTTTGAATACACTTGGATTTGAGTCCTGGCTCTCTAACGCATTGTATCTCTGATGACATAAATTTAAAATGAGTCTGAATCAATCGATGAAGTAAAGCTACCCTCCCAAAGAATCACAGCAAAGTCAAAGTAAAATTGAAATTCACAGGCCCTGCACTTACAGGCCGTGGACGAGCCCCTGAAATCGCCACGCTCCCCATGGTGAATCCTCCGATCTTCTCCAAAATGTCATCAGAAACATTCAAACTCCTGCTCCCATCTTCACACATTTTGCGTCACTTCTGCATTCAGTATTCTCTGTGGCACCTAGCACTGCAAAATACGTCTTGAAACAACTGTTGTAAGAGAGTACATTGGTGCATTCTATTTTGGGGGGTTGGAGTGGGGCAGGCAATTTGGCAATAATGATCAACATCTCAAATGCACCCACCCTTTACATAACAATATCACCGCTAGGAATTTAAGCTGCTGCTCTACAACGGAAGTGTGTCTTGCCCTTCGTACATAGATAAATCCACAAACACAACCTCACACACACAAGAGGCTAATAAGAGACGGGGCAGCCCAGTGGATCAGAACATGGCCTCAGGAGCAAAACAGCCTGTGTTCAAATTCTGCCTCTTCCTGCTTCGACCCTCCTGGGCTTCTTGGATCTGTCTCCCTCAGTGCGCCCATCCCCAAAGTGGGGCGAAGTATAGTACCTGCCTCACAGACTTACTGAAAGAATTAATTATACTTGCAAAGGCCTTGGGCCAGCAAGTGTGAAGTACCGGATAAATGTTAGCTGTTCTTATTACGACTTTCAGTCCAGCAACCTGAAAATAAGCTTAGCACGTGGCACGGGTAGAATGGCGAATTCACGGCGGTACATCCGCATAAAAGGGAATGGTACTGTCACGCGAGATGCTGAAATTTATCTGTATGAGCGTCTCATGTGTCAGGCAACCAGTTCTGTCTGGGGTTTTCCTCCCATGCAGGTGTCTGTCAGCCATCTGCTGAATGAGTACAGCACCACCGTGGCCTGAGGACATTCAGGATGATTGGACACAAGAGACGGGATAAGGGTTCAAGTGGGCGGGGGTGTGCACACGGGCATATCATCTTTACTGACCCACATGGGTCTTTCCTGCCCGCTGCCTCACTGCACAGTTCCCAGCTACTACGGGAAGAAAACATGTGAGCTACCTTCCTCTCTTCCCTGCTTCCTAAAGACTTGCCACCAAAGCTGCCAAAATAACTTGGGAGAATGGGTCTACTCCGGCCCGGATCTACACCGTCAGGCATTTTGCTGTGATTTCTGTCTCCCACCCTCCTCGCCTGACAGGTGAGCTGTATGAAAGCTCCTTGTGCAGATTATTCTGAGCACTGGTTTGTAACTCAAATTAGTTACATGATTCAAGAAAACAGGAGTATTTCTAAATCACATTTAACCATCCATATGGAAATTTTGGAGAGAGAGCAAAGAGCCAAACCAGCCAATGAGAATATAACTGAGCTATAGTCCAGGACATTAAAAAAAATAATAATAATAAAAAAATAAAAGTGTCGTTTCTGAATTCAGGTCAATGCCCCGAGCATATTTCTGAGATGGGGAACAGGTGATGACCAAGGGCAGACTGTGGGTGAGGGGCAGGGGACAGGAGGGAGGATCAGCAGGCCATAGTCACTGCGGACTCTGACCAATCCTGCGAACCAAGAGTCGCTAAGTCCCTGCTGCGCGTGAATCCATGGAGGGTGGCAAAGACTTAGCCATGTTTATGGAGCAGGAAAGTGAGAGAACTAGGATCCAAAACCCAGGTGGGCTGGTTGGAAAACCCCTGCAGTTTCTCCAAAGCTCAACGTTTCTGGGCACAGTCTGACTTCAGTAAAGGTAAAGCCTAAAGGAAAGGGTATTGGAAAAAACAGAAGGTCTATCAAAAACTCCCAATGGTGCTCCTTGACCCAGGGAATCACTGGGAAGTGACAGATGGTTCAGAGAGTCCTTCGGGGGATCTAAGTTGCCCTGCGAAGAGGAGCAGGTTACAGCTGAGGCCCAACGTCACGTAGGTACCCTGTTGTTGGCCAAAATGAACTGATGAACCCTGGTAACCCAATGCATTCCTAGGACTCGTGCGGAAGGTTTTGTTGATGCAGAACAGGCCTCGTGACCAAGAGCTTGACTCATCTTCCTGGAGGAAACCACTACCGGTAGAAAAGCTTGGGAAACCAGCTGTCCATCTGAGCACCCAACAGTCTTGTGGTGGTAGGTTCAGCGCTGCATGAGCCTGATGGGTGCCGCCCTGCCTCAGGGGACCCTGAAAGAGGGGACATCTGGGACGAGGGGATTAAGGGGACTAGGTAGTAGCAAAGAGCCCAGACTAGACAGCAAAACAGCCAAGATCTGAGCTTTGGATGGCACAACCCCTGCCCCCCATATCCCCCAGGCTAATGTGGGAAATAAAGTCCAGTGCTCCCTGCGTCCCTTTCCCTCCTCTGGTTCAGGGCCCTTCCTTCACCCTGGTGCCAGCTACAACCACCTCTGGTTGCCATCCTCTCGGTCCTCGGCCACTGCTGAGAGATGTTGAGATCCCTGCTTGGTTAGTGGTTAAAAACAAGTACGATGCTAACAGTCCCCGGGATGGTTGGAATTTCGATGGGGATTCACTGACAATTGAAAAAAAAAAAAAGCCTAAAGACCAAAAGAACAAATATCTAGTAGTAGAATTTCAGATCCTATGAAAAATCGGTAATATATTCAAATCTTACACACACACAGGGGCCCGCGGGCACTCATAAGACAGAAAGATAACACACACAGGTGTAATTAAAAGGAAAGTATATCCATTGCATATAAATCAGGAGGTATCTAAGTTCTAAGTGTACTCTTGCTTTGGAGGATCGAGGCGTGGGTAGCGATCAGATTCCCTTGGAACAGGCCTACTGCCTGTCATCCTGGGGTATCACGCCAGCTCTCGGGGAGGCGGCGTTTGCTCTCAGGACTGGAGGCAGGTCTTCCGCTGGTGTGCCTCTCTCTGTATACTCCAGGGCTGCATGTCCACGCTCTCTCTGTTTGTAGGCTCCCATTTGCCCAAAGAAAGACCCTAGCTTCACAGTTGCTTATTCTACTTATACTTAACTCTAACAAACTCTCCCAGTCTCTAGGAAGTGCACTGACAATAAAGGCCCGCGAGTGGCCTGTTCCGGTTTGTCCATGGCTCAGAAGGGCATGCCGTAGTCCCTTGGGCTCATTTCAGAGGCTAGCACAAAGCATGGCGCTTGGCCCACAGTAGGCCCCACACATGTGTTTGTTTGGGGTCTGTGAGCTGCTGGGCCAGGACAAGCTCAGCACTCAGGCAGGGTTAGAAATTGCCACCAGCCTCGGGCATGAGCAGTGGTCCTGAGCGCAGTGGGCAGCATTCTAGTCCTAGGTGAAGAGGAGGACGGAAGCTGTCAGAATGCTCCCAGGGTATGTTCAAAACCCAGCCCCCACTCCTCCCGATAAAAGGAACAGGGCCTGTAGAAGTCTGTGTGGGTCTCTCTGCCTTCATGAGCTCCCCCATCCTTAACTTGATGTCTTTTGTCACGGGGGTGAAGACTGCTTTCTGTGGCCGGGGCAACTCTCAGAGCACTCCATGTTCATGTGTCCATCTGGACCATGAGCTGGTCACAGAGCACGTGCCCCACAGGTCTGCTTATGCAAACTCTGGGACAGAGTCAACAGGGTCACGGGCTGGTAATCTGGAAGGTTCCGGCCCCAAGGTCAATGCTATGAACTGAACTCTAAAACCACTGACATTTAGAGCTGGAAGAAGGTTTCCAGATGATGGTTTCTACATTTTGAAGATGGGGAAATGCCGGTAAGAATGGTGGTGATGCCGCCATGACCATGCACTTGACCCACAGAGTCAGGACCCACCACCCAGTGCGCTCACCGCCATGGCGTGGCCGTCTCCGTGGCTCGGCGTTCTGCGATCACAGGCAGCATTCCTGCTACTCACAAGACAATGGAGGAATCTAAAGAAGAATCTCCCAGCATCTAAGTTAAAACCCTGAGTCAGTCCGTCTCTGCCTCTCCCTCTCTCTCCTCCACCCCGCTCCCTCCAGAGCCGTTCCGAACACCATGTGTGAAAGAAAACAACAGAATGGAAATTGCTCATATGGAGCAGGAGGAGGCTGCCCACCTCCCTCGCACAGCCCGTGCGCAAAGACAGCCCCTCAGCTGTGCCGCAGACACAAGGTGGCTCGTGCTCATTGTTTATTGTGACAGCTGACAAGCCAGCTGGCACAGAGCACTCCTCACTGCCAACAGAGATGCCACCAGGACACGTGTGACAGGTGCCAGCTGCCACTCAAAAAGATGGGTGGTGTCCTTGCCAGTCGGCAAGGTGCAGCCCGAGGTCCAGGCCCTGGGGCCCCTGCCCTTCTGGAGGCTTCCCAGGGGAAGCGGGACCGGCCCACGTCCGCCGTTTGTGGGAAGGGGCGGCAGCGCACTCCGCTAGCCAGGTTGTCGGAGCCAGGGGTGGAGCCCAAGTCTGTTCAGATGCTCCCTGCAGGGCTGTGTTCTATTTGGCAAAGGACTTGCAGCTCCGTACAGAGCAAGGAGGACAAGGAAGAGGCAGAGTGTGGCGTGGGAAAAGAACGCCGGGCACCGCCAGAAGGATGGGCCGGCCGCTAAGGGATCGGGCAGTGTCCGGAGCAGGAGAGGCCTCCTCTCCCCCGGCCTTGGCCAGAGCCACCTGGAGTCACCGCAAAGGGAAAAGCGGTTCCTCAGGAGAGCTGGGGGAGGGGTGCAGGAGAGGGGGCTGGCGCTGGGACAGGGCACAGGACACAGGGCACAGGACACAAAGAAGGCTCTCAAGGGGCAGGCCTTAAGGAACACAAGAAACCCCTTCTGCCCTCAAGCTTCCCCTACAGCCTGCTCCGCACTGGCTAGAGCACTGCTGTCTACCCCAGCACCGCCACTCTGTCGGGCCAGATAACCCTTCCTTGCGGGGGGCCGTCCTGGGCCCTGCAGAAGGCTCCACGGCCTCCTCGAACTTTTCCTACTGGACTCCAGGAGCCACTACTCCAGCTACGTTCCCTCCCCCCAGCTGTGGCAGTCACAGCTATCTCCAGACATGTCCCCTGTATCCCAGCATAACTCCCAACGGAGAAACCACCGCTATCAAGGTCAAGAGCACAGTCAGGCCCCAGCTGAGTCCCAAATCCGTCACTTACTAGACAGGTAATTTTGGCTATGTCACTCCAACTTTGTACTTGTGTCCTCCGCTGTCAAAGAAGAGGGTAATTACAGAACCCACCTCTAAAAGGTGGTCCCAAATGTTCACACCGGGAAAACTCTCAGAGGAGTGTCTGGCCCACAGGAGACATTCCTCTCCCACAGAGAAACCCAGGGAATAACACCATTCTTCCAGAATCTCTACTGGCAGGGCTCCGGCTTAGAGTCTGCCTATGAGAGGCCTCTCTGTGCAACTTGGAAAACAGAGGAGGAGAAGCCATCTTTCCTCACTAGGACAGGCCCATGGAGCCGTGTGCGGGAATTGGTAGGAGGTTAGCCTCCTGCAAATACCCTGCTTTCGTGCCACGATGACTGAGGTCATCTTTGCTGTTTCTTTTGATTTCTGCAAGCTCCTAATCTTTGGAAGCCAGGTGCATTTCCTGAGCCGTCATCCAACAGCGGGTCAGTGGGTGTGTAAGACATAACTTCCTGTGTGAAATCCCTTTTGTGTAAAATATCCAGAGACGGTCCTTTTTTCCAGACCAAATTCTAACTTATGAACCCACTGAATTGACCAAGAAACTGAAATCCTGGAGCAGCAGGTGGTTCAGTTGGTTTAAATGTCTGACTCTTGATACCAGCTTGGGTCTTGATCTCAGGATTGTTAGTTCAAGCCCTGCTTTGGGCCCACACTGGGCACGGAGCCTACTTAAGAAAGAAAAAGAAAGATACTAAGATCCTACCATCAGGAATATTGGGTATGTGTGTATCTATCTACAACGGAACCTTTATTTCCAAAGAAAATTCCAAAATATAAAACAGGTAATAGCAGTGCTTTTCAAGATGGCCAGGTGTGTGGAGAAGGGGTGTACCTTCCCACATCTGCAAAACGTAAGGCTCTGAAAGACCTTCTTTGCCAACCTCTGTGGTAAGAGAAGAAGCCTGAAGTATATAGCAGGCCCATGTTCAGAAAGTACTCCAGCAGAAGCCTGCATGCAGCTGCTCCTGGGCCAGAGAAGGGAGCAAGCAATCGCTGGTTTGATCCCGTTGTGTAAGATGCACTGTGCCCGGCCCTGGGCAGAGAGGGGACTCATTAAGAAGCAGTTTTCCTATTCTTAAGGATTTCAGAGTCAAATGGCAGATGAAAATAGAAGCAAGGTCCAAAGACCAGGAAAAAATGGGTGACCTGTCTTGGTGAGAGGCCTGTGGCATGTGGTGGCTGATGAGGACCTGTGGTCGTCTGAACAGGGCCTCGGTGAACAGGGGCTGGGCTGTGCAGCACAAAGGGCTCCCTGACTCCCAGGGGTGACAGGAAGCCCACTCACAACGCATCTAGAATAGGCAGCTGCCCAGGCAGAGGAGGATGCCAAAAACCTGGTGTCCCATCTCCCTGGTGAATCACGCACAGAGCTGTGCTCCCGGTCCGCATCTCCTGTCCAGGCGCTCTCACCTATTAGAAGGGAGTTGCCATATGGTCATTATTTTCTAATTGATTTTTAGCAAACTGCTTTCATCTGGTGAGCTCTGTTTGGGTGGGCCAGACACCTTGTTCCCTGTATTTCACTTTTCATCTGCTAGGACTTTCAGAAGACTCAAGGTACTCATGGGAAAGTGGGCATATCTGCTCTGAACACTTTTTTCATTGTTTTGACACACCCGCCAAGAGATTGGTCTCTCTTTCCAGCACCGCTTTCAAAAGTCAGATTTTTATGGTTGAGAATTCTCATTAAAAATGATTACTTCTGGCAGCAGAAGTCGGAAAGGTGACAGGAGAGAGGGGAGTATTAGAGGCACTGAGTTTTTTTTTTTTTTTCTTCATTTGCAGAAAGCCTGCTTATAAAATAAACATCATGGGGAGAATGAAAAAATATATATGTCTAAAAAACACAACGAAACCCCTCCTAACCTTTATATGTGTTACTGGAAGTGATTTCCTAAGCCCAGGGGCTAAACCGCTACCCCATCCCCATGCCCGGTTCCCTTGTTCCTACCTCCGCAGCTGGCAGCAACCCCGCTGAGTGCCAGGCCTGTCCCCCCCCTCAACCGGGCCCTGCAGCAGCCCCAGCAATGTCTGGGCTGGGCATGCGGGACCCCTGACAGAGTTGCCTCATGAGCGAACACAGCCTCGGCTAACAGTTACTTGAACACAGGAGAGAGAAGAGGCCAACGCACACCACGGGCACCAAGGCAGGGACTAGAAATCTAGGCAAACCAAACTCTCGGTAATGCTGCATTTCTTCTTCCACCTGTGTCATGGGCAAAAATAAAATACATTCATTCCTAAGTCTGTAATAATTCTCTAAAGGAACTGAACATACAAATTTTTCTTGATACTCTATTTAGACATATAATTTCTTAAGGACATTGAGATTCATGTTTATCATGCAAAAATATTCCTCCTTATATTTCTATGTATGTGTGTGTATGAGAGAGAGAGAGAGAGAGAGAGAATGGTTGTTTCCTTATGCGCCATCAGGAAATGTGGGGACCTGGTGGGTCCTAGCCTGAACTTTGTTTTCTTCCCCCACTTGTTCAGGTGTTGGATCTTGTCCCTGGTTTCCTATCTAGGAACAGAGGGAAAACGTGGCTGTGCTTTGGGAACCTTCAGCTCTCTGTGCCGGCTTGGCCCACAGTGTGGTGAGGCCTGTCAACTATTCCAGGTCCCTTGGTGGCCCACGAGGTCCCATGTCCTCAACCATTCAAATACCAGTGCCTGTCCTTCAGAGATGAGCCAGTAGAGGCTTGAGGTGACAGACTTTAAGAGCCTACAAGTTTAGAAACCACTTCTACAGCACACTACCTTTTTCCTTCTATATTTCCTGTTTTGAGGAGTGTTGCGACTTTTATTCACAATATCCCAGGAAGCAGTAACAATTATGTTAAAATTCAAAGTACACTTTCTCATGATATAATCAATGTCCTGCCCTTGGAGAGTCACTGTTACTTTCTGTATGATTCCTGTGCTTACATATGTGAATAGGAATAAGAAACCCATACCATGTCTATATTTATACATTTATAATTGTATACAGGGTCCGGCACATCCCAGGCCCTCGATAAATGTTATTTGGCTTCCCTATCAAACATGGAACACAGGTAGGTCTGAGATCTGTGATTCCTAGCTTATTATTTTGTGGATATAAAGTATTAGGTCATCTTTCCCTTCACTTTTCTCATTGGTGCATGATCTCTTGATGGCAAATGGGAAGTCTGGAGGATAAAGAGTCTGCAGCCAGAATACCCCGAAGTTCAGTACAGTCACAGGAAGGCAGTTGCAAGCCTGGATGACCCAACTGTGAAGGGACAAGGCAAGACAGATGACCAGAAGTCCAGGTGGGCACTGATCAGGAACTGGAAGAGGTCAGGGCCCCAGCAAATAGTTGGGCAGGTGTTCTCAGCCCAGACACCCAGTAAAAGGATGATGGGAGCTGAAATCCCAAACAGAGGGGACACCTTTCACTTCTTCATGCAGAAGTACCTTATGGGCTCCCTGTGATTCTCAGAGAGCCAAGGGCAATGAAAGGCAGGCAAATTTGAGGAAATAATTGACATGGGACCCAAGAACCAAGAAGACTTCCATTCAGACTCAACATTTTCTCCCAGCCAGCAAGCTTTGATATGTACTCAGCTAGTGGCAACTTGAACTCCTGGATTTGGCCTCCATGGAACCTACTACATTTCTCAGACCTGCATGGGGACATTGGGCTGTGAATACAGGAGAAGGGGATCATACGAGGCTAAATCTCAGAAGCAGGAAACTGAGAGGGGGCTCCAGAAATTGCCCTGGGCTGAAGATTATCCCCAAAATTCAAGTCCACCCAGAACCTCAAGATGTGACCTTATTTGGAAATTGGACCTTGACAGATGTAATTAGTGAAGATGAGGTCATAGTGGAGTGGGATGGGACCTAAGTCCAATCTGCCTCGTGTCCTTGGAGGAAGAGGAGAGACGCAGACACACACACACAGACGAGGAAGGCCATGTAAACACGGGAGTCAGGGAGCCACAAGCCAAAGGACGCCAAGAACTGGGCCGTTTGGAAGAGACAAGGAGGGATTTTCCACACAACTCTCAGAGAGATCACGGCCCTGTGAACACCTTGATTTTTGACTTCCAGCCTCCACAACTGGGAGAGGGTTGTGCTCTGTTGTTCTAAGCATGGGTTAAGACAAAGTTGGGTCACTCCATTATGGCCCACAGAAAACAAGTACAGATTCAGTCATTCCGGAGCCCTCAAAGTCCCAGGATGCACCGAGACCCAGGGAGACATGGAGACTGACCTAACGGGACAGGACGGAGTCCCTGGGACTCTGAGGTCCCTGGGACCACCAAGCCTTTCACTCACTTGTTCATTCATTCTGTCAACAAACATTCTCGGGTGTTTTCTTGCTCGGAAGATGTCACTGCCTACTGGATGACACCAAGACAGACCTCTCCCTCATGGAGCTTTCCTTTTAGTAGAGCTGGCGGATAATAAACACAAGCAATTATTTAATTACAGATAAGGGAACAGCCACAGAGAGAAACAGCCTCCAGTATGAGATCACGGGACGAGGGTTCTGGAGATTAGACAAAGGTCCCCTGGAAGTGCACTGGAGAGGAAATCTGAAGGACAAATTAGAGTTAGCTCACCACGCTATAGAAACATTAGATGTTAGCTCACCACACTATAGAAACATTAGACGTCGGCTCACCAGGCTCTAGAACGTGTGTGTGGCATGTGATGAAGGGAGCTTTTAGTGGAGGAGGAGGTAGAGTGAGGGAGAATATTCCAGATAAAGATTGAGACCTTTTCATCAATCTTCTGTCCATCACACTACCTTTCCTAGAAACTGATACAAAAGCAAGAGAACGTCATTGTCCTACCAAGTTGTGTTAAACAGACGTTAACCACAAAATACGTACCTAAAAAAGACCAAGGAAACTCTACTTCCTGGGATGCACTGAACTACATGTGTCCACCCTAGAAATACAATGTTCTATCTGAAACAGTTCACCTTCTCTGAAGCCCAAAACACCCTCTCTCTCCATTTCCCCCCACCCTCCAGATAAAGTTACGTTGTTGTTGGATTTTTTTTTTTTCCTTCTTGTCCACATAGAAGTTCAACTACAGTAACAAAGACTTCTCTCCACAAGAACTGGCATAACCAATCTGGCCTTGATAAATAGGAATTTGGTAAATACTGCACAGCTGATAAATTCTGTCCCAATTATACATGCCTATCCAATTCAAAGGTGGTTTTGTGGCAGGCCATTAAATGCATGGTTCAGTTACAATCTTCCTGCACATAACATTTCTCCCCTGGTTAAGGCACCAAAAGCTAATTCAGAGATCGGTCATATTTTCCACTTGAAGTTCATTACCTTCAAAGTAAGTTGAGTGCCGTGAATGACTGGCTGACCCCAACCAGCCCTCACCCAAAAAGTCAACGGCCACAGAGCAACGTGGACCAACAAAAAAGATTCGCGCATCTGAAACTAGTTTATATGGCGTCAACCACGAAGTCAAGAAGAATCAGAAACTACTGGAATTCCCATGGTTTCTGAAAAAGAAAGAGCTCCTGGCCAAACTGTCTCCTTTTCTTTCAACAGCGGGACCTTCAGTTCTGTGATTCCTTTGCTTTCCCATTTCACGTCACACTAAATAAGTAAGAAGAATTATGTCCTCCTCAACAGAACAAAGGGCCTGAACGACCTTCGGCATAATACATTGGGCCAGAAACGCTGTGGGGGTGTTTTACGAGCCTTCATGCGAAGTGACAGTGGGGCTTGCCGACACTGGGAGACCACGGAGCTCCCCTGCCTCGAGATTTCCAAGCTTGTTCTCAGCAATTGCCTTGGCCCACCCATCCCATCTCGTCGGAGAAGGCTCTGATGTGTTCCTGCAACCGCTCGGCTCTGATGCCGGCTTGGAAAATCTCCTCCACATGGACGCACTCCATCACCCAGCACTAAATGAGACATCTAAGGATTCTGCCACTCACCATCTCTGTCATGTTTCCCTCAGCCCTTAGAGGACTCCATTGTTGTGCGAAGCCACTACAATCCCATTACCAGCTGGCCTGCGATCAGATGATAACCAAAATGAACACAAATACTTAAACAGCACAAGGAACTGCGGAGGCCTCCCTCTTGGGCAACGCAGCCCAGGAGATTTTCTGACACCCGATCCACAGACCGAACAATCACATTGCAAAACGCTTTCAATGTCGAGGAACAAGCACTCAATCAGCCCCCATGTGCCTGTCATCTGGTCCTGGTGCTTATGAAACAGGCAGCTTGGCCTTTATTCTTCTCTAAAAACTTTTTCAGAAACCACTAAGTTGATCCAGCCTTCTTCCCACCGCACCAACACTCAGATGTTTGCGAAGGCTGGTTCTTGGTGCCCGGCCTCCTGCTCGGCTCCGTACGGGGCCTGGAGGTTTGCTCAGAGAGACGGAAGAGAGATGCCAGTTTGGTTCTAAGGCAGTGACCAGAACCACTTCAAGCTGTTGTTTAACTATGCCTTGACCAGTTTTCCCACTTCCTCCACCAACCGAGGATGGGGTCTGGGGGCCGGACGCCGTGAGACAGACAGAAGGTGCACCGTCCCTGCCTTCTGGAAGTCGGCGGTCTGCTGGTGGGCACGAGCCCGGGCCCGCATTAGCACGACAAGGTGAAACTAAGTGTCATATGAGGGAGAGAAACAGAGTGAGGACGAGCACTCAGAGAAGAGAGACCTCTCCTTGGGCAGAGGTGGTCCCCAAAGTCTTCCCAGAGTACAGAGGACCAGAGGAGTCTGTGAAAGCGGGCTAGGGTTTAGATCCCCGGTCCCGAAATTTGTGGATATTCCCAGGAGGGCAGTGTCACAAGCAAAGACAGAAGCCTTAGAACGAACAGCCTGACCGAGTGAGTCAGGGGAGACGCTGGGAAGGAGCAGGAGGAGGAGCCCCTCCTTCCTGGACGTGCTCACCAAGCGGTGCCCTTTCGTCTATACTTAATGGCGGCTGCTGAGCCCGACGGAGAAAATTCGGCACAACCTGTGGCTATGAAGGTCAGTTGGTTCCATGTGTGACAGTGACATCAGCAGTCACACTGGGCTGTGCTGACCAAACTGATGGCAAGCGGGATCCTTTCTAGTGCGGCTGCTTCCCCACCAGCTGCGGGGACGGACCTCATCCCAGCCCAGCCCGGTGGAACCTGCTTCCCATAATAAAACACGGTCACACTGCAGTGCTGCGGGTTTCTTCACAAACACGTGCGTGACTTCTGGCTGTTTGGATTGAGAGCGAAGCTCCGGGGAGGGAGGGAGGAAGGGAGGCCTGGGACTGGGCTACTCGCGCGTGGCTTCTGGGCAGGTCTTGCTGGAGGGACGGGGAACAGAGCGAGCGCCAGCTGGGGACGAGGTGTAGAGACTCGGCCGGGCTGTGCTCTTCGTCCTCCCTCCTCGGTCCCAGGGAGCCTGCAGCCCTGTTCCCGAGCCCACAACTGAAAGAGAAGTCACTGAGGGCAGAAATAAGGTCGATCACCGCCTATGGGTCGTTTTCCATGAATTAAAAGAACACCTGCGTCGTTCTTTTTCAGTTACGGTCGGTCATCGTTGAATTAAATTACAACAGACTAAAAGGAAAGGGGCTTCACAGGCTCCAAGCTGTAACTCGGATCCTGCCTGGGACTTGGGGCTTGAAGAAGCGGATGAGGACGGCATAGACGGTGGTTCTCAAACCGTCTCTGACCTCAGCTCTGGGATCTGGCGGCTGTGGCGGTGAGGCCGGGCCCCCGGGGAGGCAGGTGTGCACACTTAGAAAGAGTCCCCACCCCCGCTCCGCCGCCCTCCCCGCCAAGACTGCACATGCCCCTGGCGGATCCCTGTGACAGAAGGACAGACTACACGTGGCAACAAGCCAGGGAGACAGTGTTCCCTGAAGAGAAAGGAAAGATCAGGCCTTCTCGATTAGAGGAATAAGCGCAAAGAACCCTTGAGTGACACAGGCTGGGGTTCACGTTCAGGCTGTCCCACTCCCTGTGTGTGCCCCTCAGGGTCTCGAGGTCTAAGTACAGAGCGAGGCAAGAGCAGCTTCTTCCCGCACTGGCGGGTAAAGGCCCCAGCACAGTGTCCTCTAGCGGGCAGCCAGTAAGTGCTCGTTCGGTTCCTGTAATGCAGCACAAAGGACAGAGTCGAAGAATCAGGTGAAGATGAAAATAATCTGGGCTCTGGAGGATGCTAAAGCTCATTAACGAAGGACTGAAGTTTATACGAGATATTTAAACAGTGCTTTCAACTTTGTGACTTTTTTGTCTCTCAGAAGCGCCCTCACGGGTAACCCTGGCCCAGAAGGTTCTGTCATTTGCCTGACATCACACGTCTAGCAAAAAAACGAGACCAGCACAGGACGTGTGTGCAGATCTCTTGGATTAAATCACACAGTGCCAGAGTCTGGCAACCTGACCACCCCGCATACTTTCTTCTCATGACACAAATGTGCTCACTTAGCAAACATTTACTGAGTGCCCGTTAGATGCCACTTGGCCCCATCAGCGACCGGCGCAGCAAAGAACTCTGTCCTCAGAGAGGGACGTGGGGTGGGGTGGGGGGGGAGACTAACAGTGCGCGGGAGACGTAATAATAAAGTCAGAAGGAGCACGCTGCAAAAGACGGAGCAGAGCAGGGTACCGGCGGACAGGGTCAGGGCAGGGAAGGGCGCGTGGGCTGCCGCTGGGAAGAAGGCGATAGGAAGAGATTTTGTGAAGACGATGACTACTGAGCAAAGCCTTGGAGGAGGTGAGAGTCAGCAGATGGCGGGACAAGAATGCTCCAACGGAGGGAACGGCCAGTGTGAGGACACTGAGTCGGGGCGTGGCCACAGGGGGCTGGGAGGGGGAGGCACGTTTGCCTGTTGCTCACAAGGCACACCAGAGGCTCGCATGTCGGGAGGACGCTGTAGTTCTTCCTTGTAAGGCCTGGCACCGGCAAGGCCCTCGTGATCCGAGGGTGCCATTGTCTGTACTCTGTACGCGGACTCTGCACCCAGATTACTGGGTCAAAGGAAAAGCCACCCACCCTTGGTCTCCTAGAAAAGAAGCCTGAGTTTTAAAAAGCTGTACTTAGTAACATGGATTCTACCACCTTGGCTTTTTTTTTTTTTTTTTTAAGATTTTATTTATTTGACAGATTGAGAGAGCGCACAAGCAGGGGGAGCAGCAGACAGAGGGAGGGGGAGCAGCAGGGGAGAGAGAGCCTGAGCAGGGCTCGATCCCAGGACCCCGGGGTATGACATGAGCCGAAGGCAGACACTTAACCCACTGAGCCACCGGGTTCCCCCTACCTTGGCTTTAATTTTGAAAATAAGTAACTTTTCCAGAAAGCCTGGGCTTCCCGCTAGGAGACGGGTTTTAACCTTCTCCCCAGTCGTTTACATGGCGTCAGCCTACAAATGTCTGATATCCTGAGAATTAGTGCCGAGCCGCACTGAACAGAATGAGTAATTAGCAGCAGCACACGTGGTGGATTCATTTCAAATTCTCTCTTGCTGTCACCCTGATGGAAGCAAATGATAGTGGTCACGCATCTCCTTGATCACAGCCGCAGTAACACGCACCACAAATCAACCTCCACCTGCTTGTTGGGCCAAAAATAGAGCAGCTCAGAGATTTCGGTGCACCAGAGAGAGCAGCGGTCTCGGGAACTGACAAAGACACAGCTCTGATGCAGAGCTTGTTCAAGAGTAAAAGGCATCTGCCACCCTCGGACAAGTCCCTGAGAGGATGCAGAAGTTTCTGAGACTATTGCCTAAGCATACGCTATTATTGCTAACCTCTACGTAATATGTGAACGCCACGCTCGGCTACATTAGAACACACGCCCTAGCCTTTACTGTGTTAGCAATCAGGATCAAGTTGGAATGATGGTTCAAAACAGACAGTGCAGACCATCAAGGAACAAGCCAGAATTACTAGCCCACATTTGTTTGTTTGTTTGCTTTTATAAAGATTTTATGCATTTATTTGACAGAGGGAAACACAGTGAGAGAGGGAAGCAGGGGAGCAGCGAGGAAGAGGGAGAAGCAGAGGGAGAGGGAGAAGCAGGCTTCCCAACAAGCAGGGAGCCCAACGTGGGGCTCGATCCCAGGACTCTAGGATCATGACCTGAGCCAAAGACAGACACTTAGCGACTAAGCCACCCAGGCGCCCCTTCCATGTTTGTTTTTAAGTGATTATAACATTTTATATAGTTTTGATGCAACTGGGTAAGAGATTTCTGTTCTCTACAAAAGCTCTCCTAGCCACTCTTACCTGCCTAATGCTTAATGAGTTAAGATCACCAACAGATAGACGCAAGATTCTGTCCCCTACACGAAACTGTGGCGACTACAGTGGCTATCACAGTCCATTAGCTCCAAATCGGCCTGCGATGAGGTAACCTCTAGCCTTGAGTAACTCCCATTGTTCATCTTATGCTTTGCAAATGCAAGCATCCACTGTGCCCTAGTCAGACTTAGTGTCCAACAGTTTAAGTCAGAATCTCATTTTTTTAGAGATTTATTTATTTGATCGAGCATGAGTGGGAGGGGCAGAGAAAGAGGGAGAGAATCTCAGGCAGATTCCCCACTGAGCTTGGAGCCCAACACGGGGCTCGATCTCATGACCCTGAGATGGTGACCTGAGCTGAAATCCGTAGTCGGACACTCAACTGACTGCCCACCCAGGTGCCCCTGGAATCCCATCTTTAATTAAGATGATGTAACACTGCGTCTAACACAGAGAGGCAGTTTCCTCATTTCTAGCAACTACTCAAGGGCCTAGAGACCTTCCCTGAGCTGGCTGTAAGCTGCCTCCGGTTTTCTGTCAGAAACGGCCCACTGAAGCACTTGTTAAACTGCGCATTTACCTGACCTAAGCATAGTGACCAGCTGGCCTTCGCTTGGGTAATTCACAAAGTGTCGTTCAATTCTTTTCGGTTCATCTGGAACAACCTGTCTCTACAGTTTGAAGCTCCCGAAAGCACTGGCTTTGGTGCACTGCTTGGCCAAAGAGCCGCCGCCGGATACAGCCAGTCACAAACAAAACATGTTGAACAGCGGTTCAGTTTTTTGTCTCCCATGTGGCTTAGGCACTTCTCAGAGAGTCTGTTTAAGGGACCTGCTTCAATACGGCAGAAAGCGCCAAGTGCAGGTCTGATGACTTGCTGTGGCGAGGCACCATGCTCAGACCATCACAAGGTCTTGCTCGTCAACTCCGACAGCAACTCTCTAAAACGCCACCCAGGGGCGCCTGGGTGGTAAAGCCTCTGCCTTCAGCTCAGGTCGTGAACCCAGGGTTCAGGCCCCACATCAGGCTCTCCGCTCAGCGCGGAGCCTGCTTCCCTTCCTCTCTCTCTCTGTCTGCCTCTCTGGCTACTTGTGATCTCTGTCAAATAAATAAATACAATCTTTAAAATAAAATAAAATAAAAGGCCACCCACCACTATCACCCTCATTGCAAAGATAAGCAAGTGGAGGCCTGTGAAAGGGGGAGCGCCCGGCCCAAGTCGCAGGGTCAGGAAATGGTTGTCCTCCAGCCCCAGGCCCGTACTTGGCTTGATGTCTGCATGACTAGAATTTACTCCATTCATCTCTCAAAGTTTTCCCTGTCCTGAGAGTCTCTTTTATGGAAGCACATTTTGGCATGCATTTGTAAAGGATATCTTTACCTTTTCCCCGACCTGGTTCTATGCATTTATGTAGAAAAATTAAACTCTCCAAAATGCAAATATGTATGCATTCCCTGGTGGCTAAATTTAGCAAATATGCCCTGTCCTAATTTCTTAAAAAATTAGAGTTAGACCTACCAAATGACCCACACACTTTACTCCCAATAAAGTTTGCCCAGGAGAAACCCAAACATATGTCCATACTGACACTTGTGCACAAAGGTTTATGGTTGTTTTATTCCCAGTCGTCAGTAACTGGTAACAGTCCAGCAGGAGAGTAGATAAATAAAATGGGTTGTATCCACAGAATGAAATACTATTTGACACTGTAAAGGAATGAGTTCTATCCATACACACAACACCATGGACGGATCGCAAGGTAATCACAGCAGTGAAAGAAGCCAGGCACAAAAGAGTATATGCTACAGGATACCATTTGTTTAAAATTCTAGAAAATGTAAACTTATCTGCAGTGAGAAACTCCAGATGGGTGGTTGCCTAGGATCCGCCACTGAGTAAAGAATGGATCACCAAGGGGCCCCAGGGAGACTTTTGGGCGTGATGAGAGCACTCTCTGTATCTTGTTTGGCCCAACGATGGCATGAGTGTATACAGCTTGGGTTCTCTCTTTAAAAGGATAGATCTTATTATTATGTATAGAATATATGCCAATAAATCTGAATAAAGGTACATAGGTTTATAAAAGGAACCATTTATATATTGAACTCCAGTTGATGAAATCTTTTTTAAAAACACACTCAGAAGTGTTTGAAAGTGCCCGAGTCCTTATCTGGTACAACACTCAGTTTCAGCTAGCTACACTGTTTATTTTAGATTCTAAAGCTCCCGGTAGTCAAGAACCAGTGATCATTTTTAGCTTGAGTTCTATGCAGCTCCCAACACAGCATTAGGCATTGCAACTGTTCAGAACATTGAATCTAAACATATCTCCATTCTATTTTTCCTTGCTTTCCAAAGAGATCCTGGGAGCAGAATCTGCAGTGAGCCTGCTAGCCTGGTCATCAGATCCTGAAAGCATGTCACCAAGGAAATGTTTGCATCTGTCCCTAAACATACAAAGGCTGCCAGCGAATCAAGATTTGGGGTGAAGTATTGCCCTTAAGTAACACTCAGAACTTCTCCAAAACCCTCTTTATGTTCAGACACGTGTTAGGTATCCTAGGTATACAGGTTACCTGTATGAGTCATACAGGTAGCGTCGCCTCTGAGGGCTACATGCAATCCGGAGCTTGAACTCCAGGTTTTCCGTAAGACGAGGGGTAAGGGGAAGGAAGGTGATGAGACAGGGTATAGCCTCCAAGAGGTTAGAGACTCACAGTACCTCAACCCTAAATGTGCTCCCACCCCTTCCTGTCTCAAGAAGACTAAAGCCTATTAGACTACTCGTGCCGGTTCACAAACAGGGAGCTACTGACCGTCGAAGAGACGGTACAGAAATTACGGAGACTCAGACTGTTTAGAAGCTCCCATGGCAGTTGGACTTGGCTGTGATCTGTGGACTCCATTCTCACTGAACAGGGTTTACACCTGAGATTACCAAAAACTTCGAGTGAAACCAGTCATGGACAGTTTCATGTACAGTGGCTTAAAAATGTAAAAAGAGAAGCAAACACTTGGTCTTCCCCAACACATGGCATGAGAAGCAGAGTTTTATGGCCTGGCTTCCTCCGTGAGGGTTAATTTTTCCCCAAGTGACAGTGGGAGCCAGAAAAAAGGCCACTCCATCATCCGATCAAATCCAAGTCATCCCAGCCTGTCTGTAGGTGTTTGGACTGAGACTGTAAAGGGAAATTAAAAAACCTTCTCAGAAAGGAAGTTTATCAAAAGTGCTAGGTTTTCATTCTAATTAGCAGCATGGCTGTACCAGTTGCAAATACAGTTGTCATCACGTCAAGAATCAAAATGAAGGTCACGATAATGGCTGTGTGGATAGAATTAATTCTTTTTCTTTCCTCCCCCCCCCTTTCTTTTATTCTCCCTTGTTGTCTCTCTTCTTCCTCTTCTGTCCTTCCTAGAGGAACACACTTACTTCTGAATCAGCCCCATCCGTGTTTGGAGCAGCAGAGGGAGGTAGCTCACGCAGACGGGGCCGCTCCTTGTGGCCGCTGCTCACCCTGAATTAGGCTAGAATTCTGGCTCCTCATCTCTAATGTTTTTTCACAAAGATTAGTTGGTGGGGAACTCGGGGGTTCTGACGGACAGGCTGCCGCCCACGACACAGAGAATGTCTGAGAGGAGGCGTGCCCCTTGGAACTGCCACTGAAACGGCACAGAAAGACACGGGCAAGAATAGAGGCAAGACTTTCTTCCCATTTATTCTGCCTTCCTGTCTCGGCTCGGCGATCGGTTTCCCAGACAGCCGTCGCCACGCTCCCGATGAGACTGCTTCCTCGCGCCGCTCACACAGCCCGCACGTTCAGTCCTGCGGATCCCTGGCCGCTGTCCGTCTCCTCTCATGCTCCGTGAGTTCCACACGGCAGCGGCCATGCCTGTCCCGTCCTGTCAAGCACGAGTCCCCGGCACTTAATTTGTTTAGCGCAGTGATGAGCAAGAGAACACACTCAACCACTGTCTGCTGGAAGAAGAGATGAAGGCATAAATAAATGACGACAGGGATGAACACATGACGTCTCCGCATGCTAGGTACAAGCATCTGTACACAGTGCGTTTCCAGACAAAAAGAGGAGATTGATCATGAGTTTCACATAATCACTGCAATTTTTAAGAAGACTGGGTAAACCCATGGAAGCTTTATTACCAAGTCGAAAGGAAATAAAGATTCCTAAGAATTCCGGAGTGAGAGATACACTGAAGTACATAAATCATGATTCTTGTTCACAGGGGGTTTTAGAGATGGAAGAGCTCTTTTTGAGAAAAAAAATCAACAGAGAAAAAGACTTGGATTATTCTGTATTTCAATTCGGATAAAATGTTGCAAATAATTTCTGGAAACAAGTCATAGCAGAGAAGAATGAATTTTATAATGTGCCTTTATTTCTGCTTTGGGTCAAATCATGATCCCAAGAACATTATCCACTACAACTAGTAAAAAGCTGAGAGAATATGGTTAAACGGTGCTGTAGACTGAATGTGTCCTCCCAAAGTTCGTAGAGTGAAAGCTAATCCCCAGTAGGACAGCCTTTGGAGGTGGGGCTCCCGGGAAGTGATCAGGTCATCCCAGCAAAGCCTTCAGGAATGGGATCAGGGCCCTCCTAGGAGACCCCAGAGAGTTCCCTTGCCCCTTCTGCTGGGTGAGGACACAGCAAGACGACTACTGCCTATGAGGCAACAATCAGGCTCTCATCAGACACCAAATCTTGACTTCAGACTTCCCAGCCTCCAGAAGTATGAGGAATAAATTTCTATTGTTTCTAAACTACCCAGCCTCTGGCATTTTTCTATAGCAGCCCAACTGCCTAAGACAACCTACAAAGGCTTTCTTCCAACATCAATATTATATAGGCAATAGCACTTTACCAAATGGGCCCTCAATATCCCTAGAGCTGGGAGAGAGTGGGGTTTACCCAGATAGTATTTACGAAAAGAGAAACAGTAAGCCACTCAATTATCAAGCCCCCTAAACATGGGTCAATTGTTATTATCATTATTATTATTTTGCTGGCAAATACACAATTACTGTTATTGTTTTCTATGTGAAAATAATGTTTTTCTGTTAACACGAAGCAACAATGATATGGTCAGTTTTATTAAAATGCATTTAAGAATGAAAGCTCAATGAAAGTATCAAAATGGATGTATTATAAATTTCTTCATTGCCTTCCATTTTCCAAAGAAAATGTTTGGAAAGGTGGCCCCCCAAAAGTACACACACATATACACACACTAAGAGAAAAAAAAATCATCTATTTATCCAATGTTGTTCAACTAAAATAATACAATAATACAAATCACTTTTTATGAATAATATACTTCCAAACCTAAGAGCCATCCCCCCCCCACAACTGGGAGATATTTTAACATCTATTTTCTTTAAGCATACTTATTAGACCTTATTTTAAATATATGCTGAAGACCCTTTTACCAATATTATTTCATCCACTTAAATTAGCAGGTGAGACCAGAAGTAACATTTATTGATCAGGTACTACCAGTAGTATCTTATTTAATTCTTGTAATGTCCCCTGAAGATAGATAGGTCTTGGCACTCTCTAACAGATGAGCAGAGAGAAGCAGAGAAGGGGTGAAAGTCACACAGCTGGTTAAAAAGTGGGGCTGGATTCACAGCCAGGTCTGACTCCCAAGTTCCATGGGTTTCCAGACTCTGAGGACACCTGCTAGGCTGTGAACCCACCCCCTCACACACACACCCCGCCTAGCACCTGCAAGGCAGGAGGAGGGGTCAGCCCAGAGGCTCCTTCCAGTCTCCAGCCTGCCCCATCTTTCAACAATAACCACGGCTAAACCTTTCGACACAAACACAGCCTGAATCTGCTACACTGTAATTAGTTCTGTGGCTAGGGTAGTTAACAATCCACCAGAATATAGTTTTTAGCAACCAGGCTAAAAGGACTCATCTACTCAACTGAACAAGCCTTAGTCCTTTCAGAGTAGCTAAAATGATTTTAGAAGATTTTGAAAGATCTATCCAAACAGGTCTCTAAGCCACAAGAAAGCAAGGTAATTCAGCAGTGGTTCACAGCAGGAGCTTTGCTCAAATACCTCACAAATGGATACACTAGAATGCCTTGCCCATTCCCACAGTTGGAAAAGAACAACCAGTTCATTCGAGGATTGAAACCTTTTCAAATTGCACTGGAAAATCAAACATATTTCTCTCTAGTGCTCCTTCCTCTAAATGTGAGGCTCTTTCTTGTCTTTCGAATCTATTGTTCAGTTAATCTGTGCACGCCAGAATATTCTAATTTAAATCTGAGCCTGGGACATGCTATATTTTGTTTCTAGCTGCAAGAGTGTGAATGCCATAAATAACATGCACTGTGCTTGTTCTCTGTTCCTAAACAGTCTGATAAGCTCGTATTGAAACCATCTCAGCAACCACATTTGACAGCTCACTAGGAACCTGTTCAATCCAGCCTCCCAACCGGTCCGTCACTGCTGCCAGTTTCCAGGCGGACGAGGCATTCAGAAACCCGGCTCTACATGAGAACAGCCCTGGCAGAACCCTCGGAGGAGAGGTGCGCTCCGGCTAACAGGCCGTCAATCTGTCAGTAGCTCTCAAGATTCCTCAACCTTCTCCAGCTGAAGGCCAGCTCAGTGATGGGAGGAAGGGGGGACACAGCACGGGTAGGGGGCCTGTCAGCTCCATTTCCAGGGCCCCATCTGCAAACCTGGGCTGGTATGCCAGACCCAACTGGCATAAACCAGAACACCAGTGTGGCTGCAGAGCACTTTCCTTCCCCGAAGTAACTCATTCACCCGTTAAATAAATAGTGATCCAACATCAACTAGGTAACAAAGACACCATGTTCCTAGAGACCCTTGAAACCAGAGCTCCACAGGGCCAGTCCCTGAGTCTGTCACATACACAGCAATACAAGCTTCTCTACATTTCTAAACATTTTCTGGGCCTCAGTTTCTCCATTTATAAGATGGGGATAAGTTAATACATCATTTCACAGCCCTGCTGATAAGACCAGATGAGGTAAGGCCCAATGTAACACAATGTAACACAATGTAACACAATGCTTGACTTCAGGGGAAATACTCAACCAAAAAATCTAGCCCTTTCCTTCCCCTCCTTTCACTTGAACTGAAGATTTTCCCCATTAGCTCAAATCATGCAGCCTTTGTCTTAAAATCAAGAACATTTAAGATGTGGAAGAAAAAGCAGGGTTTTTTCCCCTTCTTTTTAATTTTCAGTAAAATGTTTACTGAAGTGTAACATACCAAAGAGTGTAAGTCATCAGGTTCCGGCTCCCTGAGTATTCACGGTGACACCCCCGTGCACTCTGCCCGGATCAAGGAACAACCAGGCCTCCAGGAGCCACTTCCAGCCGCTTCTCCCCCAACGACACCCTCTTTCCTGAGTCCCAGTCCCACAGTCTACTTTGGCCTGGTTTTGAATTAAGCAACATCTTAATCAAGTTGACACACACAAAATGCAAATGGAAGTGCAGGGTGTTTTATGGATTTGCAGCCGATGAGACTCGCTAAAGGGACAAGATGTTATAAAAAGAAAGAAATACATTGACAGCGATGAAATTATCATAAAAAAGGTAACATGCTGTTAAGGTGCTGGACTCTCCTCTCTGTTTCTTATTTTTATCCAAACACTATAGAACAAAAATAAGAAAATCTTATCCATTACCAGTGGTAGGACTCATTCTACATGCTATCTAGCATGGTACTACCTTGAGAAGGCAAAACACTACAAAGCAATGGGGAAGGAAATATATTTTGGGGAGAGAAGAATTATCTAATTCTGACAGTAACTGCCATCAGCCAAACTTAAAATATAAATCAGTAATTTCCGCAAAACACATCTGAAACTTAAACCTCACTGATATCCTCCTTAATACTAAAAAACTAGCTTCGAGGGTGCCAGGGTGGTTCAGTTGTTGGGCATCTGCCTTTGGCTCAGGTAATGATCCCAGGGTCCTGGGATTGAGCCCCACATCGGGCTCCCTGCTTGGCAGGAAGCCTGCTTCTACCTCTCCTACTCCGCCTGCTTTTTCTTCCCTCTCTTGCTGTGTCTCTCTCTGTCAAACAAATGAATAAAATCTTTGAAAAATAATAATAAAAATTTTTTTAGAAACTACCTTTGAAACCCTTGGGATCCTTGGAAAATAAATTTTAAAAACTATCATCTAGTCAACTATAACACTCTTTGCCCCTTGGGATTAGAAATTAGTAATGACCAACAACTCTTTTCTTCCCATTAGACCAAAACGGGTGCGTCCTACCATTCTTTGTTTTCTTCTTTAACATTTTATTTATTTGAGAGAGTGAGTAGGAGCAGAAGGGGAGACGGTGAGAGACAATCTCAAGCAGACTCTGTGCTGAGCATCGAGCCTGATGTGGGGCTTGATCTCACAACTCTGAGATCATGACCTGAACCAAAACCAAGAGTCAGATGCTGAAGAGACTGTGCCACCCAGCCTCCCCCCGCTCCACCCCCGACTCTTGATGACATGACAGTGAGTGTCCGCAAATCTCACACTCACCCAGAGGTCAGCAGTGCTTACAGGAGGCTACGATGAGGCGAGGCAAGCCAAGCCAAGCCGCCTGTTTCATTGCAGTCCCCACTACAAAATGCGCCTTAGGCCTGGATGGCGGAGCCTCATGCGCTGACTTGCCAAGACTCTGGTCACAAAGGGGTGTGACATCACGCAAGGAAATGCAAATCAAAACCCTGAGACACCACGTCAGACCCGCTTGGATGGCTACAAACCAGTGAGAACCCACAGGCGCTGGAGAGGATGTGGGGCCACTGGGACACCCGTGCATCGCTGCGGGGTGACTGCTAGGGAAGACGGTTCCTCAGAAAGTTAAACCAAGAATTACCAAGTGCCCCAGCAATGCTGCTCCTAGGTTTATGCCCCCAAAGAACTGAAGACGGGAGCTCCAGCACACACTCACAGACACAAGCTCTTGGCAGCCCTGCCAGAACGGCCGAAGGCGGGAGAGATCCAAATGCCCGCCGACAGATGAGTCGCACTGAACAACGTGCGTGCGTACAAAGTGGAATATTCCTCAGCCATAAAAAGGAACATGGCAGAGGCACGCTAAGTGTGGGCAGACCTCGAATACATGTTAGGTGAAGGACGCTGGGAACAGCAGACCCCATGTTGTAGGATTTCATTTATAGGAAATGCCCAGGACAACTAAATGTACTGCATGTCACTGAATGATTAATGTCGCATTATATGAATTTCACATCAATTTTTTTTTAGTGTGGATAAAAATAAAATAATAAATAATAATAAAATGTGGAGGAAAAAAAGAGAGAGAGAATAAAGGGAAAAAAGGGGGAAAATGGGCTTGGGTGTGAGGGGGAGAAACTGCTCATAGGCACCAAAGAAAGAAATAGTCCCGGCGGTATAAAGGTGATGAGGTAACAACTGGGAGATGAGGCCGAAATTGCTCCAGCAGGTCCGGTCCCTTTCTCTTTGACAATGCCATAAAGGCTTGAAATCCTTTTTAAGACCTATTTTTCCTTCCAGTATATGGGTGGCAAGTCACCTAGACTGCGGCTGGCCAAGAAAGTCCTGGCCGGCAGTGAGAATCCAGACCACCAGAGGGGTTCGTTCGGAGGGGCAGGTGTCCAGCAGGTGGGACAGGGGCATCACAGCAGCTCTAAGAGCGAGAACAGCCTGGGAGAGAGCCCCATCCCGAGGGCCTTCCAGCCTACTGACACTGCCTGTTTATTGGGAGTGAGGGCCCCAAAGCCCTGCGTTCAGAAGAGGGTTTCACCAGTTCAGGTGGGAATGTAGGATGGAGCAAGAGACGCCGGGTTCATGAGGGCCATGCAGACCTATCACCAAGGGCCAGCCCTCTAGTTGGCGCCCTGCATCCCAGCTGGGAAATCTGGTCCCCGCCAGCCTAACCACCAAGAACCAGCTTGCCGTGAAATCTACCAAAACTATAAAATGTAAAAGAGTATCTTTTCTTTCTCAATAATACTTTTAAAATTTTACATTAACCCTTACAGGTTTCTTAAAAAATCTTATTCTTTTTTTTTTTTTTAAGATTTTATTTATTTGAGTGAAAGAGAGAGAGAGAGAGAGAGAAACAGCAAGAGAGAGCACGGGCGGGGTGAGGGGCAGTGGGAGAGGGAGAAACAGCTTCCCACTGAGCAGGGAGCCCCATGTGGGGCTGGATTCAGGACTCCAGGATCAAGACCTGAGCCAAAGGGAGACGCTTAACTGAATGAGCCACCCGAGTGCCCTAAATTCTTATTCTCAAAAGAACTTCTCAGTATAAATACATTTAAAGATGGCAGAATGGCCCATAAAACAAACCATAGGTATAGAACTGTGCACCATGTAGCAGCCTAACAAATCTAAGTAACTCTAATGCACATCAAGGAAAATAAATATGTGAAAAATATCAAATGATGAAGGGATAGACGATCTCACCCTTTTGGGGTCATGATGCATCTTTCCTGAGACGTACCCCAACATTTATAGGACAGGGGCAAGAGGATGAATGGAGAGCCATATAGATCATAGGCCATGAGGTTCTTGCTCACCCAACTCGAGTCCAGATGGGCAGCTTCCGCCCATGAGCTGCGCCGTCTCTACTGACAGTGCCATCTACCTTTTAAGTTCCTCAAAGACTCTGAAGCTGGAATCCAGGCTGAATCTTGTATTCTCAAATTTCCCAGGGTTCTACACCAGAATGAAGCAGCATCGGGAGAGCTGCCCGTACCCCGAGTTGGCTCCTTTTCTCCATCTCAGTTCTATCTTACACCACCATGGGCCTCTAACACAATCCCACAACAGCTGTGCCTTAGCCACCCTGTAGACCAGGGGTATACCCACCTCAAGTGAATGAATCAGAGGAGGACTCCAGAGAAGACCCTAGAAGAAGGCACGAGGCCATTTGAGTAGGGAACTCTTGTCCTAGAGTTCTAGGAGTTGTTGTAGTCTCCACCTACAACAGGGTCTAGGAGGAGGGGCACAGACTGTGGGTCAGCACATACCCCTGGTCCTATAGATTCTTTGCCCCACAGGGAAGGAAGAAGATGGGGCAGGGCTCAAGTGGGGCCCATCAGAGCTGGGCTCCTCAAACTGTGTTCCATCAACAAAAGTGTGGACATCACCTAGGAGCCTGCTAGAAATGGGGAATCCTAAGACCCACTCTGCGCCTCCTTAATCCAAATCTCTTGGCAATTCCTATACACATTCAAGTTCAAGCATGGGTGCTGGCTGGGGACCCCTTTGTCCCAACCGAAGCATGGTGCTATACCTAGCCACTGTAAATTCCATGAATGTGCTACCTGACCAACTATGAAAATGAAAACCAGCTATGCAGATAAAATGGCATTCCCTTAATGTGCATGACAACACAAGGGCCTGTTTTATTCCCTAACAACACAGGCAAAGATTCCAAGAAAACTGGAATGTCGTGGGTCCTATCTGCCTTTCTGGGTTCAGAATGAGTCATGGAGTTAAAAAAAAAAAAAATCCTAAAACATCTCCAGAAACTTTATTAATTCTGTCAGGGCATAATATCATCAGAAAGTAAGTAGACCCCGAGAAAAATCTGGCTCTATAATTAAGAGTAGGATTCCACAACCTAATTATTGTATTTTCAATTAAAGCTGAGCTCTCGGTGTGTTTTTCCACTCTTTCTTGAATTAGCAGAGACCTGTGAGCACGTTCAGAGCAAGGATATGTTAATTAGGGAGAGAATTTCCCAATAAGAAGCTGGGCCCATGACGCCTGGTAATTAGGAATATTCTAACAATCCCCTGACCCTTCAGAGACGTTTCCTACTGTTAGCTGCCCTCGGGGACTCACAGAAGCTGAGTAGCAATTTCAGCTCCTTGTCACTTTGGCTGCTGTCTTTGCAGACTGTCACCTTTCCAGGTCTTCAAGTACTAGTTTGGGGAGCCCAGCGGCACCGCACTCTCTGGCACTCCCTTTTTCAATATTGTCTGCACTTCTGTCCTCAGGGAAATGTGAACTTGAACCAGAAGTTCACGATGGGGAGTTCAACACCCTTCTTGGATGGGGAGTTGAGCAGTGCAAGTTCCTCACACCCAGAGTTCTGAATCTTGTCTTCAGAACTCAAACGTCGCTTGAGCAAGAGCATCCTTCTTCACCTAGTGGTGACTAGGGCCAAAACACAAATGTGGGGGCCGGGTGGGGGCCCTTCGTTACTTCAGATACTCCAGCAGCAGCAAGATGGTACCTGACTTCCCCGTGGGGCTGTGGGTACGGGGACTGGTGGGCAAGTCAGGGCGCTGAGGCTCTGGAGACGTGTGGCAAGAGTGCGTCTCTGGCGGAACAGCAGATGAGACAATAAAGCGGAAGCACAAAGCGAAGAAGGAGCAAGGCCAGCCTAAAAGTACCAGGAGCAGAAATAATCCCAGGGAGACTGCTTCCTAGGGCTTCGCAGTGTGCAAAACCACTTTCCAAAAGTGCACGTTCTCCTTCGATCTTTACCACAACCATTCACGGTTGATGTGATCCCCACTTTACAGATGGAAAGTGAGGCTTGGACTGCTTGTGGGAGACCACACAGCTGGCGCGTCAGGGGTCCACAGGAATTTAGGCAACATTAGTCAGAGTTCTTGACTAGTCTTTGACTGCAGCAAAACCAGAAAAGACTCTAGAAGGTCCAGTCAGATCCTCATGAATTGGAAAACCTCAGGATATCCCACACCTACCTCCTGATGGCCTCCTGTTCCACTTCCTGTCTAGTTAAACCTCCACATCAGGCCAAATCTTTTTACATTTATCTCCCAGAGACTCCCCACTGTCGACTCTTCACCTCCAGTGCCCCTGGCCTAGCAGGGGGCCTGGCCACTTCTCTGTCAGTGTGCCCCAACTGACGTCCCTCCACCAGGGTGACAGAATGAGCCTCCTCAAGCAAGGTCAGGACACAGTCCTTCTTCAGAAGTCACCCAACTTCCCAAAAGGCACAGCGTCCTCCTCATCTCCCTTCCTGCCTTGCCTTCCACGTCTCCTCCAAATGACTAACTCCACCCCCTTGCTCCCCCCACCCAGGCCACCCATACACAAGCCCCCTAACCTTGACCACAGCTCCTGACACCGCCCAGGGCGGGGATGCCCATCTCTTCATTCTTCTCCAATCAGAAGCAGCCCCTTCCAAGGCTCACTTGGGTGGGATTTCCTGTCGCCTACCCAAACCCCTCTGTCAGAGTTTCTCTTCCCTAGATGTCAAAGTGGGGAGTACGGTGGTTGGGGGGGGGGCTTACCCTTGAGCTTCTTTATCTGTAGGTTTTATTTGCTTGCCTCGCCTGCTAGATGGAAAGAGCCTGGGTCACCTTTATTGCCACAGTGCCTGTAATCCTTGACATGGGGGATTACCAACTGAAAGGAACCTCAAGTGAGAATTTTCCTTTAAAGGCTATGTTTCTTCTCCTCCTCCTCAACAAGAATTCGGAATTAACTGCATTTTGCATTTCTTTTTGCTTGTTTCTGGCTGGGACTGCTTGTCAAATCTCTTTATCCTCAGGCCTTGCCCTGTTCTAATTTCCATCTTCTCTCACCCTTACTTTCCACCCGAGTTTACTGTTCTATATTCCCCCTCACTTACCTCGACTTCTGTGGGACCAGAGGAAATATAAACAAACAGGTATAGACATAAAGATCAGGTTTTTGAGAAATGACTGACACCTTGACCTGAAAGTAAGATTACCCTCGGGAAAGAAGTGGAGAAATTAGCCCGAACGCATTACAGTTTCTGTCAGTAGCCAGTAGAGGCCCCAAACAAGCAAGCGGTTTGCTCCCTGAGACACGCAGGGTGCTAAGGTGGGAAACAGGGGTGGCTGCTGCTTGGCAGACCCCGCAGCCTGAGACGCTGAGGTCCAGACAGTAAACAGGTACCCAGCAAAGAGAGCAGCAGACCCGGAAATGTGTCCCTTCCCTGGGACTTCCCAGATCCACCCCCACCACACTAAGTGGTTACTAGTGTTCACGGGGCAGGGCTTGGAGAAAAAACGAGGAAGAATGACAGAAAGGCTGGTATTTGGAGGAAGCTACTTGATGCAAACGTCCCTCCAGCCTCCTTCTATGTGAGTTAACTTCCAACTCAGGAGAAGGGGAAGCCAGGAGGAGGTGGGCCGGCCCGCAAAGGAGCGGGCTCAAGTAGATTCCTGCACCCCACCCCAGCGAAGGCGGAAGGAAAGCAAGAGCCCAAGCCAGGGGGCATCCAAGTTCCCACCTTTTGTCTCCATAACTCCCAAGCCAGGGGACTTTGGGAACATCATCCACCTGTCTGAGCCCCAATTTTGCCCACCCTAAAATGGAAAGAGCTATGGTTTCCACACTGGTAGGGGGATCCCAAGAAATGGTACAGGAATTTGCTTTATAAACTCTTCATAGATAAGACTTACTTTCATTTCAACAAAGATTTATTGAGAGAAGCCACACAGGAGCGCAGATGACAGACTCCCAAAGTTTAAATTCCAGTCTGTCACTTCCTAGTTTTGTGACCTCAGACAAGTTACGGACCTCTCCAACCCTTCATCTTCCTATTTGGAAAAGGGGATAAAAGCACCTGCCTATCCGACAGGGCTACGTGAGGATTAAGTGTTTTGTTTTTTATCTAGAAAAGTAGCTGGCATCTAACACACGTTACACCTGTGTTTCATGAATGCGTCAGAAGCCAGGCACCAGGTCCAGTGCCGTAGGCAACCACACACTCACACAGAGCAACAGTGGACCCTGGTAGAGCTTTCCAGGCCCAGGCATTACCTTTACCTATGACTCAAGCTATAGGAGACAAACAATAAACTTCTCCGGAACAGAAAAAGAGAGGACCACCTTGACCAGGGGATCAGAGCTAGAATTCTCTTGAATTTCTAATCTCAGATTTTCATCCTGCTCTGTGGTCACTTGATTAATCTGCAGTATCTTTCTAAGAGTTGCCGTGATTCATTTATGCTCATGAAATATTCAAGCAGTTCAAAAAAAAATTTATTTAATGAACTATGATTATGACAGCTGTAGAGAAGTTTTACTTTGGTGTTCGGGAATATCTTATACACAACTTTCAGCTGCCCACATTCAAGGAAGACACAAACCCCAGGAAGGGCAAAATAAAAATCAATTCACTGGATAAAACTTTTACAAGATATCCCACCCATCATTTGGAGCTCTGCAGGGTTTTGGTTTTGTTTGTGTGTTTGTATTAAGTGGCTCATTAATGAAGGAGAACATCGTTTCGCTCTTCCTGCTCACCTGGCCTTGAGGAGGTGACCTGGTAGAACTTCAATGAGGCCCAAGTAAATTTTGTCACTCTTGGGTAATTCATTCTGTAATTAATCAAGGGTTTTATTTGAGGAAGATTAGTAGCAGCCAGCCATATTCCAGCCCTGACGTTCTAAAAATATTATCCCATGATTGACTACTTCTTTTGAAGTGTGGCAGAAAAGTTGTCCAATGTGTTACCAAGTTCCAAAAATCCTCTCTGTTGACACAGAAGGAAACCTCTAATTACATGAGTCACTGTCGTTTTACAACCGAATAAACTGTTAACTAAATTGGAAAAATTGTCATCAAGATGATAAAGGCCATTCTGGAACTCCACACCAAAGCGCTCCTGACTCGTACCTTTCAGAGAATGACCCCTTGTAAAAGATTGATGTGTGGGAGATTAGAGGTGAAATCCAATACACTGGTCCAGGTCTCAATAGGCTGCTTTATCCTGATTAAAAGGAAAAAGAATTTCCTGGGCATGTTCCTTTAATATTTTTATCTTAGGAGTGAGCACTGGAATCCACTTCGCAAAGCACTGCTATGGGCATGTTACAAGATAGCCGGCTCTCTCTGGCTTGTGCCAGAGTTTAGCCACACGTATTCAACTCCCTAGGGCCCTTTTGTTCATTCTTTTTCTTCAAAGTCTACATTTGCACAGATTCCTTAATCCTTATTTCTTAACGGCGTAGGCCCAGCCTTTGCCTACATTAAACATGATGCAGACTCTTGTCCCAGCTGTAGAAACATCAGGAAGATGACATCTTGGGCTCCCTCCTAGCTCTGCTCACCTGCTTCCCCGCCCATGACCTCCAGGGCAGCCTCCTGCACAGCTGACAATCTGCCCGATAACCGCCCCCCCGTCTTCTCTTGCTGTGAGCCCCTTGGGGAAAGCCAGACAGCCCACCACAAATCAGGGGCCATGACTCTCCCACAAATTTGGGTACAACAGAAAAAGGAAAAGCAGTTTCACTTGGACTGGGCACCAGACCTGACTCTCCTCCTGCCTTTTTTGGGGGAGATTTTAAGGAAAAACACCTAGTTGCTTCCACACACTACCTGCTTAATATGGAATTTGACCGGCCACCTACTTCTCCGTGGGGGGCCGTCCCGCACACGCACACAGCAAGCTGTATTTGCACATATAAAAACTGGCTGTGAGGAACAGCATTCGAGGGCTTGACTGAAGGAGGAAGATTTTTCCTAGCTGCCCACTGCAGTATTACTTCATTGCTGAAGGGCAAGACAGAGAGGTGTCCGGACACGGTCCGCTCTCGCTCCGGACACCTGTCTTTCCCTCCTCCAGCCAATGTGTCACCCCGACTCACTGCCTACGTGCTCCTCTCACTGCAGCAGCTGGGCTCCCGCAGGTCTGTCGCCGACAGAATACAGCACTTCTCAGAGTCACAGGACAGCGACACTGGACGGAGGCTTTCAAATTGCGGGGTTTAACTCCCCCAAACCAGAGAGATGAAGGCAGAGTAAGCGTAGCGACCTGTCCAAGGTCCCAGCACCAGGTCGTGCCGCAGCCTGGACAAGAACCCACTTCTGGCTTCCCAGCCCGATGTTCACTCCCACTATTTCTCCCAAGACATATCTGTTTTCTTCCAAAATCTGTCCAAACCACTTCTGCCAGTGTCATAGGAATGTCTGTGAGAAGTTGACTCTGCAAAGCCTGTGGGCAGACAGCAAATGCAGGGACAGTCCACCTCAAACTGGGAAGACCTGGAGGTCAAGAGGGAAGACCAGGGCAGGAAGCCCTGCTTTAAAGGGACAAAGATGCCGGGGGAGTACCTCACTGTCTGTCGGGGCTGCTGCTCCCCAGGTAAGACACTGAGGGGAGGGTCGTTAGCAAGGGCTCTCAAATGAGCTCCATGGTCCAGGGGCATCAGCCCCACGTGGGAACTTGTGAGATAGGCAAACATCAGGCCCCAAGCCAGCCCTCATGAAACAGAAAGATCTAGCCCTCCAGGTGATTCTGCCGCTTGCTGAGGTCTGCAGCATGAATAACAGCAAGAAGCTGTTCAGGGACCAGGGGTATCTGCCAGCCAGGCCATTTGGCCACGTCCTACTAGAGACTGTGCTTTTTAAAGCATGGTTTCTCAAATGTGGGCACACGTTGGCATCCCTGGGAAGCTTTAAAAGACCTGATGGTGTGGGTTCCCCCCTCCCCAAGACTCTGACTTAATTGACATTGGGGTGTGGCCAGGGCATCAGGATTTTTAAAAGCCCCCAGAGGATTCTAATATGTAACACTTGGAAACCCAAGTCTGAAGGAACGTCAATCACATTCTGCACTCAATTTAAAAAGACTTCTAGATTCTCTCCTCATGAGTCCGCGACTCAGCTTCTGCTTCAATACCGTGGTTATCATTGGGAAACCCAGACCAGTTGGGGTCTGTTTCCCGTAGGCCAGTAACTCTCAACTGCAGGCAATCCACCCCCCACACCCCGGGAGGAGGTTTGGCAATGCCTGGGGCCATTTTTGGTTGTCAAAAGATGGGTAGATGGATCTCCCTACTGAAATCCGGTGAGAAGAGGCCAGAAGGACTGACTGACATCGTACACTGGACAGAACAGCCCCCCAGCAGAGAACCGCCTGGCCCAAAATGTCATTCGTGCTGCTTTTGAAGAGTCCGACTGTAGACAAATAACGGTTCTTCTCAATCCGCTTCCGCTCACGCACCTTCGGCTGCGGGGAAGGAAGGATGGGTCCGTTCCACAGGCACATCCGTGCTGACTCACGGCGGCCCCACCAACGCCCCCTTTCCTGTGCGGGAACTTGTGTGAGGTTATCGATTGCTAATTAAACTGTTCTGCATTTTCTATTTGAATACGGTTCTTTTTGTATATGCGCTGTTGGTCAGGGTCCCTAGAGGGAAGAAAGGCCAAGTGGGAGGATGTGGATCCAGAAATCGTACCTTATACCCTAGCAGTTCGACCGGCCTTGGCTCCTCACTTGCTTTAAAATGCACCAAGCCCAAGGGCAGGCACGATAGAGCCGTGAGAAGGAAGCAGGGCCAAACGCGGCCCAAACCCCGGCTAGCTACGAGCAGACAGACACGAGGAGCCACAGCGGTTACCCCTCTGAGTCCGTGACACGCGGGCTGCAGGCAAGGAACTCGGGCAGGAGCCCGCCCCCTCGCTCATCTGCTTTTACTTTGCCGGAAAAATTGAGTAGAGCACGAAACCTCTCACCATCTACTCTCCCGTTTTATCCCCAAATCTTCAGCATCCGCCGTTCCAAGATTTCCGCCCGGATTCAGAGCCATCTACGTCGGCCCAGGTGTTTAAAGCTCCAGGTTGAAACATTTGGTTAATTAACATCGTGCCGCAAACACTCAGAATCCCTGCAGCTGCCGCTAGAACAGGACAAAACTACCCAAGACAAAAACTGTAGGGAAAATACAAACAAATGGTGGTGTTCTGTGAAAAACAATATATGGTTTCAGCGACAAAGCTGCGAGAGCTTTCTTGAATTAATACGGTGTTTGCGAAAAAATGCTTCTCTAAAAAACATTCTCTGGACTTTCAGTAAAGACTTGAAAGTCCGCATTTATAAAGAGGACGCAGCTAGGAGCCAGGATGCTGAGTTACTGGCATCTTCTTGAAAAGAAAAATGGTGTGTGGAAAAGCAGTGCAAACCCCGAGAGTGGCAATTTTGGAACTCTCAAAAGAGATGGCCATTCTTCTACCGGGAACCAAAAGTTGTTTTTCTCCCCCAGTTTGGGGGTTGGGGGGGCACGACGCTCTCAGCTGCGGTTCTCCACGCCTACAGCCCACCAAGTCCCCCCACCCCAATCCCCGCCGCACACCAGGCCCAGGTTAACTCTTGCATCTTAATTCTTGTAAACACTCATTTGTGCCTTTCTTTCCAATCACTTTCAGTAAAACATCACTTCTTTGGAAAGGGGCCTGAGGTGGTTCTGTCAGAATTAATTTTTTTTAAAGTATGAACTGTCGACAGTTGGGAAAGAAAGGCAGCTTTCTTCGTTTTGAGGCAGGGGTCAGGGTGAGGCACACTGAGGTTTCCCTGTCTTTTCTTCTTTCCCCAGTCTGAGGAGCTGGGGGGGAGCAGGTCTGGCTCACGCCGTGGGTGGACTCCCAGGGGGCGTCCACGTGTGGCTGGTCCGCGGCCAGCGGCAGGCTGAGGCTCCGCAGGTCAGTCCGCAGGAAGGGCTGGGGAGGGCTAGCACAGCACGACCCAAGCAAAGAGACTGGCAGGCCCACAGGCTGGTCCCGGGAACAATGGCTTAGTCACTGGAGGGCTGGGAAGGTGTGGTTTTGAGCCCTGTGTTTGGTTACTCAGACTGCTCCCCGGAAAACCTTCTCACCCACCCCCTTGTCCCGGCCACTGCTTACAGACTTGTGCATGAAGCCCAAACGAATAATCAGAAAGATGCTTTCCCTCTACGTTTGAGCTTCTGGGAACCCACACAGGGCCTCTTTAGGAGATTGTAACCGCCTCACAGCAAAGGGAGAGAAGAACCTCATTTAAGACTAGAAAAAGATGCAGTTCCAGCTCATCTGTGGTTCCAGACACACAATACAAAACGGGTGGGCTAGGGGCTGATGAAGACTCTCTCATCAAGCTAACTTCACACGGGCTCCTCCAGCTCTCGTCCCAGCAAGGCCTCCTGCTGGCCTCCATCCTTGGCTTCTCTAGTCCACCACAGCAAGAATCCCTCCATCCTCCACGGTAATTTTCCAACTATGGCCCCCGCCTGCGGCTCCTTGGCCGTGACATGTCCTTATATTTGGAATCGAGCCTGTCTCTATAGCGGCGTCTCTTCTCCTCAGTTGCGGCAGTCTCCGACTCGAATCCAACTCCGGGGCCCCCCCAGGTGCAGCAGCTGCGGGAGCGTGGAACCTCGCACCTGGAGCCCCGGCCAGCACCCACTGCCAGCTGGGGTCCCCCACACTGGGGGGCGGCCTGCAGGGGGCGGCTGAGAGCACAGGTCAGGGCCAAGAGGCGGAGCTGGCCGGCGTCACTAACAGGGGCCGGCCCAGAAGACAGCGGCAACATCCTTCCAGATCCCCGAGAAGCTGGGACACTGCCAGGGGATGCCCAGCAGCAGCAAGGATGGGAGAGAGGGGTCTCCTCTAGAGGGAAATCGAGCTCCTACAGCAGAAGAAAGAGCAAAGCTTCCAATGTTCCTGCAAAACGTCCCACTTGAGGAGGCAACCCCTCGTGCCAAGTACTATGGAACAGGCGTTCGGTATTTATGTGTATGGATCCGTCCAGAGACGGTGAGACACGTGCCTCAAACCCTGCTCCTTTCCCTTAGGAAAACGGCACCTAGTCTTTCCCTGGTCTTTCAGAGCTTCTGAGTTTTTATCTCCTGCTCCTGTTTGCCTGGCCCTCGTCCCATTTTCCGTTAAGATCCTTTAGTGAGAAAGAATCTAATTTTGAATCTGATGGAGAGCAGTTCTCCTCAGAAAGAAACTGTGGGCATGATTCTATGCTGTGATTGCTCACCACACTGTCAAAGAATTAGAGACATTAGCAAGTTTTCCCGTGTTCCTTTGAAAAGAAGAGCGTTCCCCCGAAAAAATGTTTAGTTCTAGGACAAATAAGGTGATTTAATTTCTCAAAGACTTTGGGCAGATCCCTCCCTAAATTATTGCAGACCCCATCTTAAAACCACCCCCTCCACCCCCGGACAAGAGAATGGGTCAGAAACGGACCACAATATGCCACAGGTGAGGCCGAGTCTCGGCTGAGTCGGAAAGACGAGTACATGAGAATGCTGAAGGGGAGAAGACGGACTCCGTTGTTCAGTATCACGGCACTGAGTCAACGCAAAGAAGGGACCGGAGCAGAACTGATTAATTAATTAATTAAGCCTGATGCTGGCTCCAGGAGCAGGGGGAAAGAAAAGAGGAAAAGAAAGGAGTGGGGTCTGTTCTTGGCATAGAGCAGCTACCATAGTAGCCAGAAGCCCAGTGCCCAGAGTGGCCATAGATTTTCTGATTCCAAGTCCTGGCCATTTCTTGATTCAGTTCTGTGTTTCCGAGGAATGATTTTTGCTAGTCTTGCCCCCATATCCTTGTAAGAAGCTCTATTACTTGAAGAAACAAACTTTTTGCTATAAAATTGATTTTTTTTTTCTTCTGCACATGCAGAAGAGAAAGAAGTAAGTTCTTGGAAAAAGAAGTAAGTTCTGGTCCCAATAGGCAAGGCCTGGAAGACAATCAGACAGCAGGCTTAAGGTGAACTTAAACATAGACCCAGACTCACAGCCTAGCCAAGCCGCAGAGATCACTAGTGCCCCCGCGCCGTCAGACACTGTTGAGTAATCATGGAAGACAGAAGACATGTCAAAGGCCAGGGGACGGGCAAATGCCATTCATGTTTCCAAAATGAAGAAGGTAGATTCAAAATTTGTACAGAGGTCACCTTGGGAGATCTTGGGAAAAATCATAAATGGTTTATTAAAAGGATTTTTCACGGGAAGCCAGAAAAACCAGCTGCACTCACCGAGAGGCAGCAAAGCTGGAGTCAGAACTGGCCATACCCACCTAAGCTCATTTTCCCCTTTGATTACACCCAAGTACAGATTTTGCATTTTACATTATACATATAATATTATGCATGATATTATACTATTACATAGTAATAGTACATAATCTATTACATAGATTATGCATTTTACAAGGTCTCTTACAATAGTCTTAGAAGCTACGGGGTAGGGATATAAAACTTGTCATAAACCATTCTTAAAGTTGCTTTCCACCTCAAGGGAGGTTACTAGCAGCATGCCAAAGAACTCTGTCTTTGGCCTGCCCAGCTCAACATATTCCGATGAACTTGGGTAAAGACAGTAACAGTAAGGTGCATCCTTATCAAATCTTTAGAGGTCGTGGCACTGAGAAAGGTAACAAATACACAGAATGGCATGGTATGGAGCCAGAGAAGAGGAGTCTGGTCTAGTGGGATATGGTGTTCCCTACTAGGGTCCAGAGGAGCAAGTACACCAGTATAGGCTAGTTGCTCCTTGGCTTAAGCTGCAGTACAGGAAAATACTATGTTTTCTTCAACAGGAAGTTAAATATGATTCCGAGATGGGTCACGATCATCAAACAGAGCTAATAAGGGAAGTTGCATTTAATGTGCATATGGATTCTGGAATGAGAGAGGTAATAAACCCTTTCTATGCTGGGCCCTTCCTGGAACATCCGTTTCAATTCTAGTGATGTGTTTTTTGAGGAATGGGCACTCACCTGAGCATACTCAGAGGCTAGCTCCCGGGATTGGGCAGGAACTCTAAATCGTGAATACACAGAATGGTTGAATGAACTAGGTATGTTCACGTGGTAAGTGTGAGAGGAGAGATGTGGCCGTTTGTCTGGAAATTCATGACAGGCGGTCATGTGCAAAAGAAGCAATACTCTGCCTAGGCATCTCCAAGGGACAAATTAGGGATTAAGCTACAGAGGGTATTTTAGTTTAGTGTGAAAATAAAATAGGCTGCCTGGGCAGGTGCTCAAAGGCCCAGGAACACCTACTAGGAAAGCTACAGAAGAGGGTCAGCCATAGAATGTGTAGATGGGTCAGGTAATCATTTAAAGTCCTTTTAAATCTCAGAAGTCTATGCCTTTCTGAGACAGTACTTTTTTTAGTCTTCTATTCCAGTTCTGGTCATGTCATTCTCCAGAAGCCTGCTGCGGCTCCCAGCCACAAGCAGCCTCAACTCCACACCCTCCGGCCTGCCACGTCAAGCCCTCTGGCGGCCGGCTTCCTTTCCCTTCTTTTTAGTTTCACACATATTTACTGAAGCCCAGCTCTATATTCAGCGTGAGACAGAGGGAGACAGAGATAGAAAAATGATGAACACGTGGTCCCTGGCTTCAAGGAGCTCACAGTCCAGGGGAGAAGAAACTCGAACAGAATGTGGTCAGTGCATAGAGGAGCTGACTCCGTGGTCTACCCCGCAGGAGCACAGGACAGGGGCCCAGCTGAGCCCGGGAAGGCCTCGCGAATAGCTCGAACCTGGCACTCTGGCTCCAGCCGCATCCTGGTCCTCTCTGTATGTTCTTGCTCTTACGTGGCCCCAGTAACCCCACGTACTTGAGACAAGGCCAGAACCCCACTTTCCCACCCTCATACATTCAAGAAGGGATTCCCAAGGCCCTCTGAAGGACAGAGCTTTTCCGTGGAAACCTCCTGGGCCTCCGGGCCATTCCTTGGGGAAGAGGAGGGGCCGATACGAGGGACCAGTGGTGGCCACTGAAGCTGGATGCGCCAGGAGGCAGCACACGCTCCATAAGCAGAGCCGGGAAGGTCTCTATTCCCTACTCCCAGCTTCTCCATCCAACTCCAGGATGGAGGTCTAGCGAAGACTCAAGATTCGGCCAGTGAGGGAAGGGGCCCCACTGTGCTCTCTGGTCTCACCTAGGACCCTCAGGAAATCTGATGCTTTGTCCCATTTACTGCAGGTCTGTGTGCCCACTGAAATCAGCCAAACCCTGAAAATGCAGGGTGAGCAGTGACACTGGAACTTCCAACCCTACTCGGACCCTCTAGCAAATTCTATCGTGAAGGGCACGTGAGAGTTAAACCCAATGCAACATTTAAGCTAGCCACAGAAAGCAAACACTATTTTTTAGTTCAGAATGACATCCACGAGGATCAAGAGAAGGAAATGTATTTAGAAGATGTCAAAGTCCAAGTCCAGCTGTGAGACGGCTCCTGCCCTGTGAGGGATCCTGCTGAAAACCCGTTGCCCTGCGGATCCACTTAACAGTCCCCCTGAAACGCTGATATTACATGGGGCTGTCCTGTAGTCACGCCAAGGCCCGGTATGTGCGAGCCATGCTCACAAACAGCAGAAAGGTGAGCCTGCGCCGTCAGAAACAGCCTGCTTAACCACATTATGCTATTCAACCGTGTGCTTATTTTTAAATTCTATTAAGTCGCTCTGAAGGCAATGACCTGATAGAAGGAGAAGCATCTCTCCACGGAGCCCATGAAAGCTTCCTCTAAGACAAGAATGGAAAGGTGGCAGCATCTCCTCCAGCTCTGAGGTCCTGACCCGAAGACGGAGACCAGACATCCCGGCTGCAGACTTTCTCAACTGTTCCACCCGCTCCGACGCGGTCTTTCCAGGCGCGCATCACACCACCACACCCGGCTCGTACCCCTCTCCAGACCCCTGCACACACAGCTCACCAACAACTTTTTTTTGCTACTTCCAACACTTTTGCCCTTTTCTAGAACTATCCTAACAAACCAACTTTGTTTTTGTTTTTGTTTTTGTTTTTTAAGATTTTATTTATTTGACAGAGAGAAACACCGTGAGTGAGGGAACGCAAGTAGGGGGAGTGGGAGAGGGAGAAGCAGGCTTCCAGCTGAGCAGGGAGCCCGATGCAGGACTCGATCCCAGGACCCTAGGATCATGACCTGAGCAGAAGGCAGACACTTAACTGAGTGAGCCACCCAGTGCCCCCAACAAACAAGCTTTGGGATGTCAGTGACTTTACTACATTCTCGCACGCCAGAGTAGTCACCAACACATGGTAAGATGCGTTGAGAGCACAGGAGGACTCAAACAGTTTTGGGTTCCCAGTGCGGTCAGCCAGCCTCTAGCTGTACTGAATGTCACAGGCAGAGAGATTATTCCTGAGGACAAATGGCGAGTGCTAACCAGTTCAAATGAGCACCAAGAATGTCTGAGCAAATTTCCACACAGGTAGACCAGTCAAGAAAAAACATCCAACCACCACCACCACCACCAGCAGTCACCCGAGGTACCACTAGGCTCAGCCTAGATAGGAACTGCTTCAGAAGTCTGGGGTGCAGAGATTTCTAGAGCTACAGCTCACATACTGGCAGGTGCAATCTTCTCATGCTCCCCACACTGGTCGGTAAACGGCCACTGTCCCGATAGCGAAGTTCCCCCATATGAGCCCGGCCTGCTCCTGTGGGACCCGGGAACCACTCTGTCCACAAGACGAGTGCCGAAGAATGAAAGCCTGGCACAAAATGGGTTGTCCAGGACCCTGCTCCGGCAACATACCTGGCATTCCGACTGGCCGGTGCTCAGGCCAGCTCCTAAGACCGTGACTGCCACCAGGGCTCAGAGTCCAGGGACGCTCAAAGGCATGTCCTGTGCTGAGCCTGTTTCCATAATCTGATTCTTTCCTTCATTTTCATACTCTCTCTCCACTTCAAACACACACATGCACACTTAGGAAGAGGCCCTCTGCACAGGGGACCCGCTGAGGAAAGTCTTCAGATCACAGAGTGAATGTTTCTATCTAGAAAAAGCTGTGCTGGGTCAGGCACTTCTCTTATTTTCAAACTTCCTTGAGAGATGCATATGGTGACTCTAGTGGTGACTCTTTTCAATCTTCAAATACTGCTGTCCACAGAAAGACATCCAACATCCCTTCTGCTAGGCTGGTGAACTCTTCCCACCACACCCACTCAGAGACGGGTCTCCTTGTAAGACGGGATAAAGAGAATAAGCCTTCACACCTGCAGATGAAACCCTAAACCTACCATCGGGGTCCTTGGAGCTGGGGGGAGGTGAAAGTTTCACAATAAACTACAAAGATTTATTTTTCCTCCTGTTTGAGAACAATAAACTCCTTCTGGTGAATGCAGGTTCCGAGGCGAGTAATTACTACTCCGGCACCCGTTCGGGAGAGCTGCCTGAAAGCCTCCACTGATAACCTCCGGTGAGGCCTACTGCCTCCTCTCTACTCCCAGTCCCAAAAGGAACTGGGTCACAAAGGAAACAGACGAAGGGCCTCAAACACACAGAACAGACCCACTCCTTTTCTCTCACGTGTTTATGAGGGAAATCAAACATTACTTAAGCAAGACGCAGCACTGCTCATTTCTAACGTTGTGTGTGGTAGGAAAAGCAGATAAAGAAGAAGGAAAAGTGTCTGCCAGAAAGGTGGACATGGGCGACTGGCACTCACAAGTGGTTGGGTAGCAAGAGCATATATGGAACATTCTAGATTGTTGGAGATTGTGAGAGTCCCAACATTTTCTATCCCAGTCTCGTGGAGAACTTTATACCTAAGCCAAAATATATCAAAACTCTCCTTTTCAAAGATATAACTAGAAATACATCCACTTCCTAATAACTGCAGATCAGAGGAATTCACAGAAGAAACAAAGAGGCTTGGCAAACATTTTTTTTTTCATGTCACTCAAAGAAAGAAGAGAGTCATATTGACTCGAGACACTAAATAAATACTACTTGAGAAATAATTAAAAAAAAAAAAAAAGAGCACAGCAATCATTCTTACCAGAGGTTTAAAAACCCTTCAGACGTCATCAGTAATTTTTCTGGGCTACAGAATATTTCTCCCATGTTGAGAAATGTCAGACTCAATGAAGAAATATGGGACTATTGCTGTGGCTAATATTTTAAAGTCTGACCAAAGGGGTTTCTTTTCCCTCATGTGTTTTTATTTTAGGTAACAGGCCTGATGAAGGTGCTAACTGTTTAGATAACATATATGTGAGTTGAAATCACATGCTAGGGGCACAGGTTAGCACTAAAACCCGGCCTTCTGAATGCCAGCCTAGTGTTCTCAACCTGACCCTGTACCACTTCTAGTTATTGGCACATCTTCAACTTCATCTTGTGGGACCTGTCCAGACCCTCTCCTCCTATTTTGTTTTTTAAGTAGGCTCCACACCCAGCATGGATGGAGCCCAACAAGGGACTTGAACTCACCACCCTGAGATCAAGGCCTGAGCTAAGATCAAGAGTTGGCGGCTTAAGTGACTGAGCCACCAGGCACCCCATCTCCACCTGTTTTAATTCCAAGGTGGGAGCTCTGGATAAGGAAGCCCACCCCCACCCACTCATCCCCAGGGTCTTCTCTTTTCAAGAAGACCCCAGGAACAGTCAAGGAGTTCACAGGACAGAAGCTTCCTTGTATAAAAACAATCAGAGATGAGAGTTCGGGGCAGGGGGAGGAGGGGGACGCCCATGTATAAAACACCTCTTGCTCACTTCTAAATCATTTAGAGCTTTAAAGAATGGATTCATTGGAGAGATGTGCACACCTGCATATTGGCACACCTGTATTTGTATTCAGTTCTATTTTGATAAGTCCCTGAAAGCCCCATTTCAGAGGGCGTGGGCCTAAATAAATACCAAATAAAACCTTTCCTCCCTGAAGTAAAGGGCTAAGCTAGACAGTATACAATTAGTTTTCAGGATATTTTTCAAGTGTATATAAATGTCTGGACTGATGTCAAAGACCACACTTGGGTTTAAGGTTGTTTTCACTGTGGCAAAATGCTCGTAACATTTTAACCATCTTAAAGTGTACAATTCACTGGTATTAAGTACATTCACTGTGTTGTGCAACCATTTCCACTATCTAGTTCTGGAACATTTTGATTCGCCTGAAAAGAAACCCCACAGCCATTAGCAGGCACTCCCATCCCCCACTCTCCTCAGCCCCTAGTCAAGCACTAATCTGCTCTCTGCCACGATGGACTGACCTTTTCTGGACATACCAGAGAAGCTGAATCAGACAATGACTTAAACGATTTAGAGATCTAAAAATCCTAAGAATAATATTCCAGTTTGGTTTATTACCACATTTGGGTTATCTATTCATCCACTGATAGACATTTGGGTATCTTTTTTTAAAGATTTTATTTATTTGTTTAAAAGAGAGAGAGAGAGAGCGAGAGAGAGCATGAGAGGTACGGAGGGGCCGAGGCAGAGGGAGAAGCGGACTCCCTTCTGAGCAGGGAGCCTCATGTGAGACTCGATCCCAGGACCCTGGGATCACAACCTGAGCCGAAGGCAGATGCTTAACCGACTGAGCCACCCAGGTGCCCAGGCGCCCCACATTTGGATTTTTTCCACCCTTTGGCTATTGTGGGGAGCGCTGTTAATGAACATTCATCTAAAAGCTTTTGTGTGAACATCTGTTTCCAATTCTTTGGGGTATATACCTAGGAGTGGGACTGCTGGGTCATAGGATAATTCTGTGTTTAACTTATTGAGAAACCACCCCACTGTATTTCTCAAGGGCTACTCCATCTTACGCTCGTGTTTATTTTGTAACTATTATTACACACCCCGAGCGGCCAGGGCAGGAACAAGCAGTCACGGCCAGTTGCTCGGCACCATCCAGGTCCGGCTCCCTGGACCCCCCTCAGACAGAACCGTGTGGCCGCCCAAACTGAGACAGCTCCTCCCCCCGCCAAACCCTGAGAACTTCTGGGCCATCACCCTGTTTCCCTGTCCTTCACTGCACTTTCAGATTCTCTGAAATGATTAATCTCTTCATTTGCTTGTTAACGCCTACCTCTCTTTTCTAGAATATAAATTCCATGAGAGCAGGAGGCTTCTCGTTCACCATTCCATGCCCAGTGCCTAAAACAGTGCCCAGGCACAGAACACACATTTCTTGAGAGGGTGAATGTCTGAACAGTGCTCAAAGCTAAAAAGAATTCCTGCAACAGAGCCAGATTCCGCGCCTATTAATTTTCTTTCTTCACAAAGAAGACAAAAGTCTGGATGGCAACAAGCTCTAAAGCCCAAAGAAGAGAAAGGAATATGGCCCAAAGGGCATCCAGTTAACAACAGCGGTGACCAACTGTGGTCTGCTTAAATTTTAATTGCTCTAAGTGTAAGGCTCTGCCTTTCTTTCACAGACCAGTCAACAAGGCACTAGGTTGTTTTTGTTCCTGAGGTAAAGTGAAAGGAGTTTACCTGAGGTCCTTAAGGTAAGTTTGCTTCAGGCTTTCATTTTGTTTTGTTCTTTCGGTTTATCAGATAGAAGCTTCCAAGCACTTTTAAGGTCAAAGCAAAAAGTCAAGTTATCTACAGGATCCTTCAACTTGTACATGTTCACTCTTAGCCACCTTGGGTCTTTTTTACAATGACCAGATTCTCGCCTCTTGAATGAGAGAGAAAGAGGAACAAAGAAAATGTTTACTTTGAGCACAGTCTTCCAAAGATCCGAGTCTTGCCTCTAGGAGATGAAAACACCATGGCTCCGAGAGGTTACACTGCTTACTCCCAGTTCCAGAGCTCCCCGGTGGCAGAGTAAGGAGCCTGTCTACACTGGCCAGCAGAACATCAGTTCCAGGGGGGCAGGGCCCACGCCTTCTGTGGTCACTGCTTGATTTCAGCACAGACCAGTGGTGGCAGGGGACTCAGGATTTGTCCCCCCAACTCCACAGCACTGCCACGTTTCCGAGCTCTCAAAGGCACAGAACAAATAAAACTATTTTCCCATCCTCTGAGGAACCACCTGAGTTTAAGGGGTGACAATAAACACCTCAGTTGGAGTGACCTGGACAGATGCTCCAGAGGGAAGTGAACGGTCAGAGCCCATGGGTTCTGCAGGCGCAGAAACAGCCATACGGAAGGAGGCAAGCACAGGCCTCGCCAAGAGCTCAGGTGAATCGGATCACACGGCACGTTGGCCACAGAGCTGCGTCTACGGCAGTTCAAGGTCTGAAGATGGAATCTTCTCTGCTCCTGGACCGGCTCCTTTAGTCATTTCCTCTACAGACCTGTACTGCTTCTCAGCAAGAGTAAATAAACAAATAGCACACCACAGAAAGCCAAACTAGGATATTCTGAAACCAGAGTAAATCTTTTTTTAAATTATGTTGTATGTGTGTGTGTGTGTGTGTGTGTGTGTGTTTTCTTGACCAAATCACCTGAAAAACCAGCAGTTCTCAACACCTAGCTCCTGGCACACCTGACCACTACAGGCTTTTAGGGCTTAGAAGATTCCATTTTTAAAATGAAGATACATATTGGTCCAAATGATGGGCTCCCAAGGCTTTTTCCATAGTAGCTACTAATTAACCTTCCCAGGATTTATAAAGGATCATCCTAACATTGATACCTAGGGCTTTTTTTTTTTCCTTAAGATTTTATTCATCTATTTAGAGAGGGAGCAAGGGCGCATACACAGACAAGCAGGGGGAGGGCCAGAGGGAGAGGGAGAGAGAGAATCCCAAGCAGACTCTACGCCCAGCTCAGAGCCCGATTTGGGGCCTGATCCCAGGACCTCGAGACCACAACCTGAGCAGAAGTCAACAGACGCTCAACCAACTGAGCTACCCAGGTGCCCCTGATATCTAGGGCTTTTCGAAAATTATTATGATGCTACCTTGATTTTTTAAAATTCTGTTTTCCTCTCTCCCTGGTCTAGAGGGGAAGGGAGAAAAAGAAGGTGATGTCAGATAGGCTTCAGCTTTCTCCCTCCATTACTTCTGTGTCCCGAACCAAGAACGAACAGTACAACTGGGGCTTCCTACTTCTTAGCATATGGAGTTGTCAGCCTTGACATCAACAGACTTGGCAGGAGTCTCCGTGTTCTCTTTGCTGGGCTATTCTGAGAAATGTAGCTACAGATGTCGCATTTGACTAAGCAGAATTTGGCCTCCCATTATTCTAAGTTCCAGGTAAAACTTAACCCAGGCTCCTCTGTGCACCCCTGTTCCTGATCTGAGAGCTGAATGTCTGAGCATCACCAATAAGCTTCTGTCCTGGGCACCTTCTACCTACCAAATTTGGGGCAGACAGTGGGAGTTTCAGCACAATCAAGACAGAGGAGCTGCCTCTCTGGGCCTACAATCTTGTTAAAAATATGTCATTATAAGACCAGGAATATGCATTGCTAAGCCTTACAGGGAGCCTTGCGGAACCCCCCCACGAAGTTCGCCACGGAATTGCAAGCAGGCAGGCTGCTGTGGGCATGTCTGGAGGCCTGCTGAAGATGCTGCGAAGCGCAGTGCTGTCATTTCCATGCACGGGCCCTAGTGATGGGGTGGGAAGCAGAATGCAGGGAAATTTTCCTTTTCCCTGGAGCCACAACAGTTAAGCCAGCTCGTGTTCAAGCACGGAGTGATTTCAAACAGCAGCCAGCCTGCAGCTTGGTTGAGGGGAAGTAAAAGGGACCCCACAGATAATCTGGGTTTCATAACCGGATTTCTCTTCCTTCTTGAGAACATTTCTTTTGCAGGTAAAATTGGGCAAAAATGAACATCAAGAGCAGTGCCCAGGCAGAGAAGAAGTCTGCAGTCTGGAGAGAGCAAGTAGGCAGAGGAAACCCTCCTTCCCCTGATGCGGGGAGAACGGGACGACTGATGACCAGGTGCGGCAGCTACGTCTGCCTCTGTCACAGTCCCATCCAGCCCCTGGGTCGGCCCTGATTATATGGACCCCAGACAGGTTCAGAGGGAGCCCTGGAGCCCTGGGTGGGCTGCCAGTGAGGTTGACAGCAGCAGCGTTAACAGCACGGGCCCTGCAAAGCCAAATCTCTGTCTCTAAGACCCCATCCAGCTCAGAGAACCTGTGCTGGAGATCTAACCTTGAAGGCCTGGGAATCAGTCCGTCCTCCTGGGGACTTTATTCCTATTTCGTTGTCATAGACTAAACTCCCCAGAGAAGCAGCTTCAAATACATCAGTCCTTTTTCAGCTACTAGCTCTAAGGGCGGCTGAGATGGGGACCATCTGCTCAGAGGATTTCGTTTAAATGGTGAAAGATTCCCCCCACCCCTTCCCATTTAAAATTGAGGATTTGAGAAAGGACAAACTGAATAAAATTCAACCCAAGATTCAAATGTAGTGTCTCAGGAGACTTTCTATAGATCCGGGTTTCTGGGAGCAAAAATAAAGGCTGGAGAGAGAAGGGGGTGGGGAGGGGGAAGGAATAAAATAGAGGGAAGAGAAGAGACAAAGGGGAAAAGATACAGGTCTATGAGGTCAAGTGGGCACTTACACACACAAAAACAAACTAGATCTATGTAGGAATGAGAAAATCTTAATGGATAGCTTGGAAAGGGAAGTTGGTGAAAGCAGCTACTGCTTGCTCAAATAGCATCTTGAGCAGAAGAAAACCATTCTTCTTCCTTGAGTCGCTTTTTTGCCACGTGCCAGTAAAAAAAAAAAAAAAAAAAGGCCACAATAATCCTCTATATCTATGATGACTCAGAATGTGAATGTTTCTCCTTGAATTGTGCAGTGTACAACCTGCACAGCCTCACATCCTGGCTATATATGGTTCATTAACAACTAGGCTCCTTGTTTTTGGATGAATACCAGATGAGCAGTTTTAGGAAAGATCAACGATGTCCTAAGGAATGAAAGCTGAGCTCATCCTAATTGCAGGGCCGGCTTCATGGGCATATGCAAGCTGTGTGGTCACCCAGGGCCCACCTTGAAAGTTCCACACTTGGTTTCACCTTCTGCTGTTACCATCTTAATATTCTTAAATCATTTTTAAACAAGGAGCCCCATACTTTCTCATTCTACACTGGGCCCTGTAAACTGCAGAGCTGGCCCTAATTTCAAACTGAATTCTCCCGGGTTGGGTCTACCCCCAAGAAAAACATCTAAAGATATAATGCTTTTATTCTAAAGCACAAAGACCAATTTCAAACTGGATGATCCCAGATAAATGAAGAGAAGCACTTTTTCCATTTCCCGGAAAAGGCTCAAGTTCAGCAGGCATTTGGGGTCTGTTTCAGACTCATTATTTGTCCTTCACTGAAAGGTACAACGTAAAGTCACATCTTGTGTGAACCAGTTCACTCCTCTTCAAATGAAAGGAAATTGAAAAAGAAATAAAAAAGAAAGAAAGGTCAAACTGACTTCCTATAGAAGAGAAGAATGCAGCTTGGGAAAAAAATAGTTTACTCAACTTTTTCAACGATACCAAAAGGACACTTTGACACTGCTTGGCAAAGACATGACAATACTTCTAATGCTATTAAAAAAAAAAAAAAAAAAAAAAAGAGGGGGGTCTTCATTGAGAAAACTTCAGAAAAGAGACACAGATAATGGACTTATACAAAAAGCACATGCCCCTGGCTATGAACCTTAATCTCTGTTACATGTTTGGGAAAAAAATGTAAAGAAAAAATAATATTCTCAAAATATCTATAGATGTTTATCTCTGTTCTGGGCTTTGGAACTCAGACATTGTTTTGTGGTGCATCTTCCCTTTTGAATGAGTGACTTCTCCAGAGCTGAGGGGGGGGGGGATACATAGACTATCACCTGATGTGTGGATCGCCCAGAACCACAGACATACCTACTCTCGGAGCAGAGGAAGTGAATCCAGGGTTTTGTTGTGAACCTAGCTTCTTGGACCACTGATTCCTCCAGCTAGAAATTGTTTTGCTTTCTTTTCCTTTGTTGTTTTTTTTTATTTCTGTGTTTTCATGATTGACAAGGAGGAATCCCACATTACAACTGGGGGCATAAAATCACGGCACAGAGTCAGGAGACTCTGCTCTCAGGTTAAGAAATCACACCACGACCAATAGTGTCTTTCTCTTCCTGTTGACCTTTGACTTTCTAGACTCTTCTGCCCCGACATGAAAAAAAAAAAAAAAAATCCCATCTCTGCTGAAATTCCATACCTGTTCCCCCATGTCATCACTGATCCTTGAATATGCTTAGCATAATCATGTAAATCCTGCTTGATAAATTCCAAAATTGGACCGTCTCTGCGTCTACTTCGGTCATCGACCACTTCCTGTCATGGGCAAGACTGGCACTCTCTTGTTTCTTCAGGCAACTTACAGCTTGTTTCGTGGCGGACATTTTGGATCAAAGAACAGAGACTGAGTTATTAATATTTAGGCACAGAAAAGTCATTGCCCCTTCTTTGGTAGGGTCACTGTTGAGGAGGGAGGCAGGGAGTCAGCTCCCCACAGCTGGTCTGGGCATGGATTTACTGCAGCTTTAATTAGATTCAAATTCATCACTGGCTTCAACAAATTGAGGGTAGGATTGGGCCTCTCTTCTAGCAGGACTTGAGATCTGAGCTCGAACGAGATTCTCAACCACTGGTTGAGATCTCTCTGCTTCACATCTAAACCACTGGTTTTCGAAACTGGGGTATGTCTATCTGCACTTTAAAGCCCACCAAGCATCCTTCTGGGTCATTAAGAAATTCTCTTCTTGGGGCACTTGGGTGGCACAGTCATTAAATGTCTGCCTTTGGCTCAGGTACTATCCCAGGGTCCTGGGATTGAGCCCCGCACTGGGCTCTCTGCTTGTCAGGAAGCCTGCTTCTCCCTCTCCCACTTCCCCTGCTCTTGCTGCCTCTTTCTGATAAATAAATAAATGAAATCTTTAAAAAGAAAGAAAGAAAGAAAAAAAGAAAGAAAGAAAGAAAGAAAGAAAAAGAAATTAAAGAAAGGAATTCTCTTCTTACTCCATGACAGCTCCTGGCTTGTTGCACCCCTGTAAATCTTCCTGCCCCGCTCTGGACTCCCTCAGCCTTTGGATGGTGATTCTGGAATGTCATGACTGGATTTCTGTCCACTCTCCCACCCAGTTCCCAGTGAACCTTCACCAGGCATTACTTTACCCTGGGAAAGGCCACACTTGGAAAGGAAAACTTAAAAGGAAACTCTCTGAGCTTCTCTGCCTTCCTCTCAACCTTCTGCCTACATCTCCCTTTGCTTGGTGAAAAGGCCGACGGGCAAGACCCAGAGAGTGGTGCAGGCTTGCTTTGTGGCTGGGGATCCTTGGCTTTCGAAACACAGCCAAATGCAGCCCCCCAAAGATAGTTAAAAGTTGGGCTCATTTCTTCTCACTCTGCCTCTGATGGATTCCTCCTCTTCCTACCAATCTGCCAGGAATGAAAGCAGCCCTGAGTTCTTATCTCCTAGGAAGGGCCTGTCATTTTCTGAAATTTAATTTATGTATATTTCTTTGTGTCCTTGGCTCTCTCGCTGGTTTAAAAACATCTGTGATTGTGTTGCTTGTTCTCATTGTTAGAGGAGGTGTGAAGGCCTCTTGCAATTTTCTACGTATGAACCAGAACCTTCCTCTTACTTTTAAGTTCATGGAGAATTCTAGATGCATCCTTCCTCCTGGGCACTTAGGAACCTGGCCAACATGGCCAGCTCCTCTGGGCCCATTTGCCAGCCTCCCCCAACCTCCAAAAGCACACACCAGACACTTTGCTGAAGATATCCCAGCCAAGTCCCCAGCGTGGAGATTCCAGCCTACCCGAACCGCTCCGTTAATGCAACTTCCCCACCTCACTCATTCATTCTGTTCTCAGCTCTCCAGGACTAACTGACTATACTCTGTCTCTCATTTCTGGCTTCACTTCAACGTACCAGCTTAACGAGCCTTGTCTTTTCCTCTGTGAAGCTGGTTCCTGATTCTCTTCCCAGCCAACCTCCTTCTTACCACCTCGGGTAATGGTCCCTCTCAGTGGGATCTAATCTCAGTTGGCCCTTCTACCTGGGGGTGCTCCCCCCAGCTCACTGATCGTTGGCATTCGGACAGTGTTCCTTTTCTCCTTCGTAAGTCAGCCCGCCTCTGCCCTGAAATCAAGCCTTAACCTGCCAACAAATGCCACTAGTACCCCCGATCCCACCCCTGCCTACGGCCTGTCTCCACTCGGACCCTGCCTGACAGTCCCCTCTCTCTCTGGCCTATCCCGTGCAGGTTTCTGTCTTTTGGTTCAGTTAACTCCATTGCCTGCTTTATCACAGGGGTCGCTCAGCTGTGAGCTTCACATTGCAATGTAAGAAGAGTTTGGAAAATAAGGACAACTCTTCATTCTAGACTCGGAAACTCATATAAATTGCCATAGAACGGTTTCATCGCAGCCTTTAATGTCTTATGTTTAATTGTAGTAAAGACCGAACTACACAGCATACACAGCTGCATAGTTTAGGATCCACCTGAAGTGCCAGCAACGCTTTTAGGAGCCTCGTCTATGCCTGACGGTAGGCAAAGTAACTGAATTACCAAAAGCCAACATCGTGATATCCTTGAACAGTTTTCTAGAGGAAGAAAGCAACACGCTATTCTTTCTATAAACTTCTCTGTTCAATTCTATGAAGAATTATGTGCAATTCTAAGAAGAATTATACTAGAAAGCCACAAGCGAGAGCTAATGATGCTAGAAATCTGCCACTGCACCTTCCACTTGGGTTTATCGGAGATGGGGGTGCCCCAAGACCCACGCCTCTGCTGGGCAGAGCTGAGCCGCTTGTGCGCAGGCGGGCATGCAAAGGACATACAAAGTGGAGAAGGCACCGGGTCCTGGCAGTCCTCGCATCGCGGGCTCCGAGGCTGCCCTAGCCTCTGTCCCTGACGGGACTGCGTGGCCACAACACGCAGGCTGAGTTCCCTGCCTGCCTTCGCACACGAAGTAGCCAGGCTTGGAAAGTTGCTATCGATGCAGGACTGTGTGCTCTTTGAGCCAAATGAGCTCAACAAATGCAGTCCCAGGAAAAGGACAGTGGCCCCATGGCTCAGAGAACGACTTTAACTCCGGAGACCAAGAAAAGGCAGTTGAAAACGAAGATATTCATGAAGCCGCAGGCAGGCGGCCTTGAGGGGGCCTGGCAGGCTTCCTCCCACTGGAGCCCCCGCCGGAGTGGGGGAGCTGTGAGGGGACAAGGATGTGTTCCCAACTTGTTTTGCTTCTGCATCCGTTTCTGCCACAGAAAGGGCTTACTTCTCACCTTTAAAAATTCCAAGGCAGAGATGGAATGAATCCTGGCTTAAGGTTAAGAAGACTTGGGGTCTAGTTTTAACTAGTTCACTTATTTGCCGTGTGACCTTGGTTGTGCCATTTATCTAATCTGAACCGGTTGCACTCCTGTAAAATAAGGTAATAACTACTCCTCTTCCTGCCCCCATCCCTGCTGGGAAGATTAATTTAGCTGGCGTATGTTAAGAATGCTACAGTGTACAAGTGACACAAATTCTTATTGTTTTTATGCTGACTAAGCACTTGGAATAAACTCATTTACGTCACTTGAATCCTTACCTCACCAGATTAATAAACTGATGATTAATAAACTGAGCTGCATTTCTGCAAAAAACAACGCACAAAGGAAAAAATTATTTCTGAGCCTACACCATCTTTGGGTCTGTTTAGGAATGTGATATGTGTGTTTTACAAGATTCCCAGGAGCAAAATATATGAGCCCGGTCATTTCTTATTCTAACTTATACTTCTTTTTTATTCCCTACTTAGTGAAATTCTAAACACTTATAAAACATGTAATACAATAGATATTTCAGAGAGTGTGGAAGAGACTTTTAGAAGTATGTAACAGATTATAGTAGAAAGAGGGGGGATATATTTGACCTGTTCATTCAGGAAAGCATAATATTATTGAAAACCAAATCCTACCACCACAAATGGTTTACTCCAGGAATGAACGATGATTAAACATCTGGAAATCTAGTCATGTAACTCAGTACATTAACAGAGTCAGAAATCCAACCAGATGATTGTCTCAATAGAGGTTAAAAAAGCTCTTAGTAAGATTCAACCCCAGTTCATGAGTTTAAAAAAAAAAAATTCTAAGAATGGCACTGTATCAAAAGCATATTCAATGAAATCAGAAGCAAGACAAGCATATTTGCTATTACCTCACCACTAAGAACTCAACCATGTATCAAAGATCTTGAATCAGGCAACTAAACAAGAAAACAAAGGAGGTGCAAACATGAAAAAGGAATACCTAGGAAAATCAACTGAAAAGAAATATTAAGGCAATTAAGGCAATACGTGGGTCAGATACCAGGTGATCACAGAAAAGCTTTTCTACTCACAACCAACCAATTAGAAGGTGTAAGTATTCAGAAGGTGTGGTGTGTGTGTGTGTGTCTGTGTGTGGTGTGCGTGTCCAATTTCCAGTAATAAACCTACTGATAGAAGCGAAGCTGATATGTAAAAAAAAAAAGTCATAAAAATTTAATGTAGGATATGAAGGAAGTCATAAACAGGTAAAATATCAGAAACTGGATGGCAAGACTCAGTATTATTCTGTGAAATGAATGTGTTTCCTATCAAAATCACAAGATTTTTTACAGAACTTATCAAACTGATTCTGCAGCCCATTAAAACTAAAAAAAAAAAAAAAAAGTATAAGATCAACAAAATTTAGAAAAAGACTAATAAGGAGAAAAAACATCTTGTCCAGATGTCAACACATATTTGAAAGCTATAAGACATTTCTTATAAACTCTGAAATGCAGAGACTCGATAATTGACAAAAAAGCCACTGAAACAGAAGAGAAAACCAAATAATAGAATAAAGCAAAAATCAGAATACAGTTTATGCTAAAGGTAGCATATTATCTCAGTAGGAAAAGAACAGACTTTATTTAATGATGCCAAGTCAACTGACATTTATTGAAGAAAAAAATAGATCTGTACCTTGCATGATACATAGAAATAAATTCTACAGAAAATAAAGAGATAGAACTGAGGAGAAAAATTATACAAGTATTAGAAGAACACACCAGAGAATTCTTTTAATATTAGGATAAGGAAGGTCTTCTTAAATAAGATAAAAATCCACAAATAGTGTAAGTGATTGAAGGATCTGACTATCAAAACATTTAAAGCTTTTATTCAACAAAGCATAGAGATATTACCTATATAAAATTTACACATTAGTTCAAGGTTTTCCTTGATTGTCACATTTTCTGCACTACTTTTATTTCATAAAATATATCTATTGGATTTATAATGTGGGTGATGCAAGATACACATCCATATAGCTCACCCCCTTCCCATCAGTCCTCAGTTCTAGACCCTCCACTCAGAGATGTATAAGAATTAACCGAAGTCAGAAATGCAACTACTTAATTCCCTTTTCATCATAGAGGGAGATGGGCTTCAAACTATGAAACTTAAGACTAATTTAGAACAAGAGAAAAAAAAAGTAGCAAGAGAGCATTCAGTTCCGTTAATGGGGTCCCAGTATTCCAGTGTGGAGGGGTCCTAATGCCCCTGGGAGTTCTATTTGTGGAAGTGGCTGGTGGTGCACCCCTAACCATTGTCTGGGAGCAGAGAGGATTAACCTGAGCATTAACACTGGTATGGTGCCCAATTTTTTTAGTAAAGGAAAAAGTTTGATTCTGGGAATTACAAAAAGGCAATGGATTTAATCTCAACAAAATGTAGGGCTAGCTCTTCTTCCTTCCATAGGTCTGGATTTCTGTTTTCTCCCAGAAGTCCTCAGCCTTGGAGTTTGCAAACCAGACCTTCCCGGAGACAAAGGTTTTTTCCTGACCCATAGCCTTCCCTGCACAGGGTCCAGCCAGACCAGCAACACAGCCCAGACAGAAAATGAAACTTCGGGAGACACGGGACAAGCGATGGGTCAAGCCTTTGATGGGTCAAGGGCAAGTGGAATGGCTTATTTTTTTAAAGTACCATAATGTTTATTTTATTTTCAATGCTATATAAAGCCGTTCACTTCTTACTTACTGCTTTTGAATCTTTTCATACCAATACTGTACAACAGCCAAAGTGAGAAATTTTCTGTCATTTTTCAAAATTTAATATCAAATTTGTTTGTTTTATACAAATTCCCAACTCCTCTGCTTTAATGTATTAAGTAACACAAATGTCATGTTCTACCAATTAGCAAACAGGCTTACTAAAATAGAAAACTCTCTGTATTAACCTTATACATTTCCTGCAGGCCAGAAAAAAAATGAAGTAGTAGAATCCAAATGTTTCTAAATCCACAAGTCAGTGTGATACTAATTAACTAAACTGACAAGCACAGAATATTCCAGGTGAAGAGTTCTATTTAAGATGCTAGATTGGCTACACTATCTGTATAGATGGTACTCATAAAAATTAAACAGTTAAAGCATGCAGTTTATTTTTAGCCCGGAGATGGCATCAAATAGTTCTAAATTCAGTTGGAAAGGGCACAGAAAATACAGACTAAGAAGACTGGACTTTTTAATATAAAGTTAAAACAAGTATAGGAAAAGAGAATTGTGGTACATTTAGAAAGGAGACTTGCTGGTGTATTAAGTACGCATGTCTCACTCTGCCTCCTTCTATAATCTCATTGAAGTAACCCAAAGAATACAAAAAACAGGAAAAGTTAAATCTTTTAAGGAAGTTAGAAGGGGTCATATTTATATACTCAAATTCTCAAGGCTTTCTATTTAATAAAAGAGCAAATAGTACCTGTCTATGGGGAAAGCTGGCCGTACAGGAAGATTCCAGGTACAAGAGAGCCAAGGGCTCCAGCAGGAGCTCATCAACATCCAGAACTGTGGGGCAGCCCCCAGCAGGGTTTCTAGAAGCATCCAAGCAGGGAGGCCCCCTGGCAAGGAAACCCTCTAGTATGCGTTCCCACCGAGCCCTTGATCCTGACCATCTGTGCCACTTGGGGAGCACGGGCCCCTGTCCCAGGCACCCCGGGGTAGTCAGGCAAGAATGAAAAGGAAACTCATCAGTGCAAAGCTGAGCCTTCCTTCTTTTATCTGATCCTCAGAGATCCTCATCTGTGTCCGTTATCAGTTTACTGTCAACTCCAAACCTACCTTTCTCCGTTCTGCTCTGTGATACCAGAGCTGGACCCTGTAAATATCTCCTTTGCCAGTTGGTATAATATTAGGCTTTGCCAACAGAAAAAGCTAGGGGAAGCACAATGGAAAGAAGGGCTTCCCTTCCTAGTTCCAGTGTGCTGTTCCAGCTTCTAATGCACCGCTGCCAGGTGTGTGAGGCCCAGTGGTACAGATTTTCCAGGGAGTTTCTCCAGGACTCCAGTGCAGACCATCCCTATGGACCGGTTCCGCGCCCTCTGGCATGGTGGTGGGGGACTTCCTGTTTAACAGCTCAACCCTCAGGCTTCCCAGCAGGGGCTTCATGTGGAACAGGTCTGGCTGGCCAGCAACCCAGGGAGCTCGTCCACTGCAGGCAGCAGCAAGCCCAGCCTTCCCCATGATGTCTGATTCTCAACGTCTGTGGGGCAATTGGGGATCCATCTTCTGAATTCTTAGTTCCGTACCAGGTCCTCAGCCCTAGAGAACACCACTCTCTGCATTTGCCATTCACCTGTTCCTCAGAATCCTGCTTTACCCTTTTTAGTACTTAACACTTTCAACCAGTTAATGATATTTTCCATTAAATTGTCTCCGTTCAAATTCCCACGGAGGTCTGTCTCCTGGTGAACCCTGTCTGATGCACTGTCCCAACACTTTATTTTGCATAAACACAGCAGCTCCTTTCTAGGACTGAACAATGAGGGAAAGACCAGAGAACACAGGGAAAGATGGTTTTTTTAAAAAAGGCTTTTAAGAAGATGTTGTCAAAAGAAGGAAGTAGTCGTGAAGGATCAGAGTCAAAGCATGCCTATGAAATAGTTTTACTTCAAGAGCCAGGAGAATATTTTTGAGAGTGTGCAATGTGTCTTTTCAACAAGATTTAAGTAGGCACTTCACATATGAAACTGCAGAGCAAAGGCTCATGAAGAGAGCAGCTAAGAACAGTACAGGGATGGAGGGGGGCCTGGGTGGCTCAGTCGGTTGAATGTCCGACTTTGGCTCAGGTCATGATCTCAGGGTGCTGAGATCAAGCCCCGCGTTGGGCGCCCCCCCACTCAGTGGAGAGTCTTGCCCCTCCCCCTCTCCCTCTGCCCCTCTCTCTGCTCATGCTCACTCTCTCTCAAATAAATAAATAAAATCTTTTTTAAAAAAGGAGAGAACAGTACAGAGAGGGAAAACAGACTTGCCAAACTTAAAGACACAATTAAGACAAAGAATAGCAGACTGGATTCCAGGAAAGAATACATACTAATGCCTTATTTTGAGGAAAAAAAAACCCCAACAACATAAGCATCAAAGCAATAAAAAATAAACAGTACTTGCAAAGATAGTTTGATCCCAGACTTCTCCTCCACAATACTAATAACTAGAAATAAAACGAAGCAACTACCACTGAGCTTTGAAAGGAAAAGATTATGATGTATCATTCAATATCCTATAAAGTCATCACTCCCGAGTAAAGGTAACAGGAAAAATCCTCAGAGTGCTTGAAGTCAGAATGCATTATGCTACATACTCTTCCTGAAAACAGTTCTCAAAATACCACTGGCTGGTAAAGAAAGGACTGGAAACAAAAAGCTCAAAAATGGAGAAGTCTTATTAGCATAAAAGGGCTGGTTGTAAGCAAGAGCTCAGAAACTAAATGTTTCATAATTAAAATTAAATGTCATTATAAGATTATATAAATGTAAAGCCAATTCTTAAAATTGCTTTTGAATTAAAAATGCAAACTATAGGGGCGCCTGGGTGGCTCAGTGGGTTAAGCCACTGCCTTCGCCTCAGGTCATGATCTCAGGGTCCTTGGAGTCCCGCATCGGGCTCTCTGATCAGCAGGGAGCCTGCTTCCTCCTCTCTCTCTCTGCCTGCCTCTCTGCCTACTTGTGATCTCTCTCTGTCAAATAAATAAATAAAATCTTAAAAAAAAAACTATCTAAATAAAATTTAAAAAGAATGCAAACTATAACAAAAACAGTAATTTCCAAATTATCATAATGGTCTCATTCTAGATTTCCAGTTGCAGGGAAGTAATTCAAAAGATGCTATATTTCTTCCCTTATACAAGTGGACAAAATCAACAGAGTATTTCGCTCATGATTTTGATAACTGGAGAAGAATCTGTACAGTATTTAATTATAAATTAACCTTAACCTAAAATCAGGATTTATAACTTCCAAATCACAAAAGAAAGAAAGGCAAAGAAACATGTATGTGTATGTGTGTGTGTGTGTGTGTGTGTGTGTGTGAAATAAAAAAGACTAAGACGATATTAGTTAAGTGTTTGAGTGGTGGATTTACAATTTTTTTCCTCCTTCATATTTTTCTGAACTTTCCAATTTGTTTACAAGGACCAAGTCTAATTTGCATCATCAGAAACAAAATAATAAATATTAGAAAAATCCTGGGCCTCAAAGAGCAAAAATTTCAAAAGCGACATGACCATCTGTCATTCATTGCACAAACTAGGTGCTCTGTAGCTGCTGCCCTGAGACCCAGAAGGAGACAGAACAGTCCTATGGAGGAGTTGTGAAAGAGAGTGCTGTCAAAGGAGCCTTTTCTTTCTTGACTACAGGGTTTCGGGGTTTTTTCTGCTGTGTGTGTGTGTTGGTGCGTGTGTGAGAGATATGTCTGTTCCACTTCTCTCCTCCACGCAGATTTGACCAATGAAATCAGGTCTGACCATAGATTAAAGAATATCAGAATAAGGGATTTTAGAAATCATCTATAATCCTACCCCCTCCGTCTCACTCAGAGAGAACTGAGGCACAGAAAAATAAATGGCTTGTTCAGGTCCAGCCAATGAGTTAGTTTCCATAAATGTATGGGATTAGCAGAAATACTATAAAACTCATAGTTTTATGAAGCCTTGAGGGCCTCGGATAAGGCTCAATAAAAATGCCTTGTTGAATATGTAGGAAGTTGCTGAGCAGAGGAGATCTCTAAGATACCAGCCAGCTCTAAAACTTTATGATGGGGGAATTAATTGGCTACTTTGTCTTCCAGATTTTGAGACTTGCAGGTTGCTCCTCGGGATCCCCTTTCAGCCTCTGGACCTAAAACCATTGGAGAGGCTCCCCGGCTGGTAGCTAAGCTTTTGGATCAGTTCCTCGGCCATTCAAAACCCCAGGCTCATAAACCTTCCAGCTGTGATCCCCAGGGGAGAGCAGGGTTGCAGATAAGATATCTCCATATAAAAATCATGAATAGATTGAAATGCACATGGATCTACAAGCGCACTGAAGTCCTAGTCCTAGTCCCTGAGTCCAGTCCATGATGACGTTCACAGATACGTACTGTCTGAAAAACCCAGTTTCTTGCTCACCTATCTGTCAAATACTAAGTTATTTTTTCCCCCGAAGATCAAAACTTTTTTTTGTTTGTTTGTTTTTAACTGAATGCCTACTTGAGATTGAGACAAAAAGTACCTTGCAATAAAATCACATGTGAGGGGGTGCTTTTTGGTCTCTGGTGCATACTTACAGGGAAATTAAGCCATTAAATTTACTCGAGAGCCTTTTATAGCTGTTTTTGCTATTTTGCCAAAGGTCTTTTATGAAAGATTTGGGAATCGCCCTAAAATACCACAGTGGATTTTAAAAGACGAGCCAACCCCAAGGACACTATGCCTTTTCCAGTGAGCGGTGGAACTCTGAATGTTTCCATCTGGGTGGGGAGGCCTGTGAGTGACAGGACATGCTCCAGCCGTATGTGACAACATCACTGTCGCATCCAGGCAGGGACCCAGGGAACGTGGAACCAAGGCTCCCAGCAGCCATTTCCACCACTACCCCACTGGTGCAGGCTGAAGTCATCTGTAATCAGGACTCAAAATGTTACACACACACACGCACACACACACCAGTCCACACCACAGTACCGCATATGTACATACACTTTACATATTGGGCCTGAATCCTGTGCTTACATAAAAGACAGCTTTAGAGAAAAGTGTTTCAGATTCTTCAGTTAGCTAACCCCCTCATTATAGGAAGATTCTATACACATCCATTCTGTGCTGAATTCCTCTCTCTTGAGGATAACAATTTAATGGATAATGACTCAGGATAAGCTCAGATTTGCTCCAGGGAAGAATAATGAACAAACTGAAAAATAGGGACTATTTCTTGGGAAATTCTGTTTGTTAAATAAGATCTCTCAGATACCAAGGACTATATCCGCAGACATAAGGCTGTCTCTCTAAACCCTCTGGGACCAAAAAGACCCCGGAGGAGGTGGTGGTAACTCGTGTGTGTGTGTGTGTGTGTGTGTGTGTGTGTGTGTGTGTACACGGACTCACCCACTCAGGTGAGAGTTTGGGTGGAGTTTTAACTCTGCCACAAACACTCAAATTCTCATAACCCAAAGCAAGGAATCAGCACTCACATATTTAAACAATGAAGTAATCAACTAATTAATCTGGTGCCAGTGAGTCTCCAATTATTTACTAGGAAGCTTTTTACAGTTCCTCATGGGCCAGCCAGAGAAGCCCTGCTAAGACAGGAAGAGCCTCACAACATGGCGGCAAGGTTACCCCTCCCCCCAGCTTCATGGATGTGGACTTCAGCACTCAGAGATATGCACATGTACACTCACAGAAAACAGCGATCTTTGCCATTATTTTTTCTTTTCACCACTGGGATCTTTTTTCTTCCCTTAAAACTGGCTTGTGATGCTTTGACCAATATTATGCAAAGAGATCTGTGAGACCTTTCAATTTCAAAGCATGCTAATACACCAAAAGCTCCCACTCAGGAATTAACAATTGTCACAAAGCATTCCCTTGAATTTCAATCAGGAGACAATGCATTACAGGGAGGCAAGGGCTTCAAATGCCTATGGGTACATTTCAAAGGTACAATGTGATGGGAAATATTCATGGCAGATCTCTATGTAACCACTGGGCCAATGTGAATAAGGAAACAAAGTCCTAAGTACTCATCTTTAATCAAAATCTTGCAGTTTTTCTTTCTTCAAGGTACAGAAGAGCCCTTTAAACAGTCAAATGGTCTGAGGGAAACAGCAGTATCAGTACACCGTCTTCAAATCAAACCATACTAGCTTTGCCAACACCAAGTGCTGGGGTTGGATTAGAATAATGGTTTGAAATGAGCTATTCCTCATTTTTCCATGACCCTGAAGTCTCTATCAGAGTTTGCTTCCTATCTTGGACCTTACATTGTCACTTTTTTTTTTTTTTTAAGATTTTATTTATTTATTTGACAGAGAGAGATCACAAGTAGGCAGAGAGGCAGGCAGAGTGAGAGAGAGGAGGAAGCAGGCTCCCTGCTGAGCAGAGAGCCCGATGCGGGGCTCGATCCCAGGACCCTGAGATCATGACCTGAGCCGAAGGCAGCGGCTTAACCCACTGAGCCACCCAGGCGCCCCTACACTGTCACTTTTAAGAGGAGTACACGGGTATCTGTAAAGTGTGAAAGAACAGAGGACTATGAAAAAAGCCCAAGAGAAAGCTGCCAATACCGTTACCTTCTAGAAGCTCTTACTACATGTCTGCTCCGGGGACAGCTGGAGCCGATAAAATTCACTTTTCCCTTTGTCATACTCCTTGGAACCCAGAATTTCTAACCTGGCATTTTTACTCCTTGGCAAAATTACTAAGGTGACTTTATAATTCCTAAAGTTCTCTCTTAAACATATCTTTTTCAAAGTCATCCTTAGAGTTTCATAAAAGCCACGTGAACTCATCCATCAGACAAAGAGACAGTACAAGATCAAGAAACACACCTGAAGAGGAAAAGCACAGACAGCATTCACCTGCCTTGGGAACATCCCTGCGGCCGGGGAATGAAGCCAAGAGCTCTTGCAACATAAAGCATGGAGCTCAGTACAGACCCACCTGCTCCGTCAACCGATCGCCCCAGATGCTAGAGAAGGCCAGGCAGGGCTGGGCTGGGCTGCCTTCTCTGATCGCGGGAATAGTTCCCTCATTATTCACTTCCTGTCCTGAGCCTCTCTTCCTGTTCTGAGTTCTTTACTCCATGGACTGCTGTGAAGCTACTCATCTTCTCTATTAGAGTTCACCTTGATCATAATATCCAAGCTTGACTATTTTCTGAACATGGGTTCACACACAACTCAGAGCCCTCAAAGACGGACCCTCTTCTATTCACGACCACTGCAAGGTTTGGGCGGTTATGAAAAGAGCCAGGCAATGAAGCCTTTAGTTAGTAAGCGCACAAGGACCAACATACAACGCTCCCATGTGGAGAGCAGGTATGGTTCCGTGGCAGGTCCATTCTTCCACCACAGTGCAGTCAGGGTCTTCAATCCACCAGTAAAGTTTGGGCAATAATGAGTTAACTTTCAGGCAGCAGAAAGACTTTTCTATAAAACTTAGAGGGATATTTTAAATAGCCATTACTGAGCTATCAAGATTTAGTTCCTATGTACGAAATACATTCGCTGTAAATAATACATGACATTTTTTTTTCTCTTTACAATTTACTGAGAAGTCTAGCCAAGCATGAACTTTTTTTTTTTTTTTATGACATCCTGCTTATTACAGAGATTTCTACACATTACAGAGAACTGGCTTTCTAGACAGGACAGTGCCCTCTTGTTGTCACATCACTGTGATGTTGTTGTGATTGTTTGGTTTCTTTCTTCTAGAAAAGTGAATTCAAAGAGAGGACCTTGTGATGTATGCTAGCAGCCTAACGAAGCCACACTCGTCATCTCACAGTTCACGCAGAGCCCCAAATAGAACTGAGAGCCCAAATTAGTAGTAAAATAACTTAAATAAAAGCATATGCTTTAGCCATAGAGCATGATGTGTGCGGTTATGATCCTTTTTCGCTTGGGTTTATTGCTTTGTTTTTTCAAATATCGGCCCCTTAAGGAAGTACCTCTCTCTCTCTCTCTCTTTTAAATGGCTGCCAATCTCCAATTTGGGAACCAGCTTTATAAGCTTGCAACCACTACGTTTGTGCTGCACACCTGTTCCTCTAATACCCACCACCTGATGTCTATAGCACAGCAGAGACAGAGATACATCTGTCTGCAAAGATATATAAGAAGGATCACTAGAGTTGGCCTTGTGTGAGAGCAATGATGGGGAACATTCATCTAAACACAGGATGCTTAAATCGGTGGTTCTCAAGCTTCAGCATACTTTCAGATCACCTGGGGCTTTGTTACACCTTCTGCCTGTCAGGTCTTAGCTCACGAGTTTCAGAGTCAGAAGATCTTGGAGGGGACCCAGAATTTTTGAGTAAGCACCCCGACTGTCACTCTAAAACATTCATGGGCGGCCATACTTCGGGGCTCACTGGGAAAAGGAGTCTGCATGTCCACTCCCCGGCTTAAAGAGCTGATAGACAGACTCTCACGGTATGCCCATAAGGGCAAACTCACTGGCAAATACAATACACAGCCACTGAGGGGAAAGTCGGGGCGGTCGTAACACAGCACTCTTCCCCGACCATGACCAAGGCAGACCAGCTACCGGGTAACGTAACACGGTGGCTGGCTGAGAGTGTAAATCACGGAGCCAGACTGCCTGGGTTCAAGTCCTTGCTTCACCAAGGACTTAACTTCTCTCTGCTTCCGTTTCCTATTCTCTGATACGGGAAAAATGTCAAGCATTGGCCTTACAGAATTAACGGGGAATGTCAAGAAATGAAAACAAGCAGAAGACAGAGAGCAGCACCTGACCTACAGGGGTGCTTCGTGGTGGAGGTGAGGTGAGGGTTGGAAACCCCTACTCAAAACAGTCACTGAAAAAATAACGCACAGAATCCCATGATACAAATTGAGAGCCAAGGTACAGGTTTCCAGGCTTACTTACTTAAATCTGCACATGGAGTGTGCTGCAGTCGCGCCCCCTGCTCTCTGGCACTTCTATTTCCACCTCCCTCTAGCCAGCTGGTTCCTCCTCGCTCCTCAACCCCGGGGGATCAGAATCTTCTTGCTAGTTTACCTGTCAGGCTACACCCAGGCAGGCGATGGGCAATGGTGTGAGCCAGGAAGTCTCCAGAGGAGCAGGGTCCTTTCCAAGTGGGTCCCCAAACCCTGCTTGCTTTCAGAAGCCATGACTTGGTATCCTCATTATGGGGGCTTTGTCTCAGAAATTCTAGGAATTTGGTGATCTTCTCTGAACACTTATTTTCTTAGCCTTTTGCGGCTCATATACATCTGAACACACTCAGGCACTCCTTCAGATAGGGCTTTCCAGAAGGCTGGTGTTGCCAAACCCTGCAAACTTGAGAGACTCAGTCACATCCCTGCTCTCCATCGTTCTTCAGTTGTCACGCCCTGAACTCTTTCCCTCCTTTGTCACATTGGAAGGCTCTATCCGACTGGACTATACTCTCTCGTGGCGCTGTATTTTAGAAAGCGGTCCCTGAACACAGCGTAGATTTCTTGTTTTCCTTATTCCATTAATTTGGAAATGCCATCACCACGAAGAGCCATGTTTGGGGCTCTACCCCTTACCAAGACCTCTTCTTGGACGGCATTTCTTTAAATCATCAACATAGGACCCAGTGTTGTGTTTCAGGCACCTGGTCTCAGCCCCCTGTGTCACCTACAAAGCAACCATGACCTCAGTAAATGGGATTTGGCCTCCATCTGGCCATGGCATTTTCAGCAAACCACAGAATCTACAGCTAAAGCCAGCCTAAGAGGATCATCTACTACAACCTTCTGAATTTTCCGCAGAGAAAAAACATAGGTTCTTGTTTAAGAGACTTGTTCAGAGTCACACAGCTGGGGGGCAGCTTCCAGTTTTCTGGTTGCTCCAGCAAGCTTTCCACCGACACTGATTTCCCAGGGAAGATAAAGAAGACATACTCGTGAAAAAATACATTTGACACGCCAGGAGGATGACAGCTGATACATCAGAACCATTCTCGGGAGGGTCCGTTCTCAGCACTCCATTAATTTGTGCCTTAGTACAAAACGAAATATACTTTAATTGTAAATAAAATATGTTTAAAATACAAATAAAGAGAAAGAAAAAAATGGAAACAAGTTCGCTGTATCTCCACCTAAAAAGAGCCAATCATACCCTGGACATTTAGGATATACCGTCCCAATGTTGTTTTTCTAACGTGGATGTGTGTACAGCAATGAAATGATGCCACGCATGCCATTTTATGACCTGCCTCTTTTGTCTAAATATCTAACGTGCCCTTCTTATCAGACTGTCAAACTTCCTTCTTCATCGTCATCTGCACCACCTGCCAAGTCCTCCACAGTACAACCAATCTCCCTTTCTTGAACATTTCTGGTTCCTCCCAAATTTTTAAAAATTATCAGCAACTTTGAAATTAATACCTTTCTAGCTAAATTTCTATGCAGACCATACAAAACTCCGAAGGATGAATTCCTAACGCTGGAACTGCTGAGACTAAAGTATGCACAGTCGTGAGGCTTCCGGTAGGTGCCGACAAACTGAGAACTCTATTTAAAGGAGACACTGACAAACCGGAAGGTGTCCAGAGGAGGACCACCCAGATCTTGTTCAACATGTCCTTGAGGCAGGCTGCAGGGTCCGGGGGTGCCCGGCGAACTCAGGCAGGAAGATAAAATTCCCTCCAAAGGGCAAGGACTTTTGTTGTCCGGTCTGCTTCCTTGTGTCTCATTTAAAGCTGAGGTAACAATGTCAGGGGACACCATGGGGGAATGAGAGTCCCTGTGTCGTGTATAAGGGGCTGCATCCCCGCTCTGTGCTGTGCTCCGTGACACTGGGGCTGGGCTCTGCAGTCACACTCTTCCTCCCTGTCGGCTCCAAGCCAGGGGGCTCCCTGTCGGCTTCTGCCTGCAGGGAGCACGAGAGGAAAGCCACAGGAGGGGTAAGGCGGGCTCCTTCCACGATCTTCTGTTCCTTTCAGGGATGGTTCTCCATCTTGGCAGCAGCAAGTGACCTCACGTCACTGTTCTTCCAAAGCTCTCAGACCCAGCCTCGGCCGCACGGCTCCCTCCTCAGAGGTCTGGTTCCTAGGTCCCACAACCCTTTTCTGAGCTCCTAAGTTCTCACCTCTTCCTCTTGTTCCCATCTCAAGGGCTGACAGCTGCCCCCTCCCCTTCTCTACCTTTCCATTTTTCTAATATCTAGTTAGTAGTTCTTTATACTGATTCTCTCTATTAAAATGACCGGTAGGATTCTAGGGTCTTTAGTGGACCCTGACTGATATGGTTCCCTATCCCTGGAGCTGGTAAATTGAGAAGGAATAACCTCATGTCCAGGGTATTACAAAGGCAATTCCTGAACTGAGAGAAAGCTAAGCCAGATCAGTAATCTTAAAAGCACTTTTGTCAGTGCCATCTTTTTCACACTTATAGTCTGTGCCCAACTCAATGTGTACTCTGTAACGGCAGAGGTGCTTCGGCGGCAGTGGGCGTATGGAGGATCCTGCCCCTGACTCGCCTGGCCCCACTCCACCAGCAGATTGGCAGAGCCCTGCTTCCTCCTGCCTGGCCCCATCATTCCATGGAACTTGGGTTTGGTAGAGCCCAGTCTGGCAACCACGAATCCACACAACTTGAGTCCCTTTCCAAATCTCATGATTCTGGACCTATGCAATTCTTCTTGCATGGTCCAGGGCTCTCTGGACATCTACATGGCCCCAATAACAGTTCAAGCATAATAGAAGATCTGGGCCACGGGGTGCCTAGTAACCACCTGGCTGCCCCGTTTACACCCCCTCTTTCGACCACAACCAAGAGATCCCTTCTAGCTGGGCCGGGGGAGCACGGTGCAGGACCGTTATTACTGAGTCACTTCCATGCCTGCTGTTGACAGTAGGTCCGCATGTTTCATCACGAGCATCCTTCTTTCAGAGGTTTCTAACATGACTTTAAAAATCTGCTCTAGCTTAAGGTTTGGCATGAAAGGTCTTGGTCCCCAGGCTGTACTTTCTTTCAGGGAAGCTACTAAACGTGTGTTTAGCTACTTTACAGCTCAGAGAGAGCACTGAAAAGTCCTGAATAAGAGAAATCTGCAGTTTGAAATGCCCCCTTTCCCCCTCAAAATCTATTAAGCTTCCATTTCCTTAAAAAAAAAAATCCAGGTGATTTGCTCAAAATGTAGGCTTTCGTTTTCCATTATTAAATCGAACCAGGCTTTTGTGATACTCCAAGTATTTAAAGATAAAGGAGTTTGATGCAAACAAGATATTTCATATTAAAGGTGTCTTCCCACATACATCTTCCGTTATAGTTTGGTTTTAGCTTACATCTTTACCTTCTTTGATCACCTCCGAAAAGAGGGTCACATGGCTTTTGAAACACATCCCAAACTGTGCATTTTGCATAGGTGATATTTATAACCTGAGATACTTTTCCTTTATATCTTCTCTACTACTCTCAAGAGAGGTGGTGGGTGCTAAGTATCAGAATTATCCCCTCTTCGTAGAAGAAAAGATTGAAGCTCGAGAACTTGACGTGCTTCAAATCCTGGTCAAAGCCAGGCTAGGAAGCAGATAGCCTCGATGCCTGCCCTGTGCTTGCTCAGAAAGGGACGCTGCCTTCTTAAATGCCTGCCGCACAAGGAAACCATAGCGAAGACAGAGAAAAGGGGAGGCCACCAGTCCAGGAACGTCTGCAAACGGGAGCAACTTGTCCTGATGGGGTTTCCCTCTCGAGAAGTTGCTCCAGTCAGGGGAGGCTCAGGCAGTTCCAGAGTCCTCCTTCTGCTTCCCTGCTTTGCAGACACAGTTCGGGTCATGACCAGGAAAATACCTCTATCCCCACACTTGTCCTCAGTGCTAGGAAGGGCCTGGGCTCTGAAGAAATCCAGAGAAATGCGGAAAGAAATCCTAACTTGACCACCCACAGCCAGGGGCAGCCACCAGTTCCACCTCTGATAGATGAAACAAAAACAAGAAACAAAACAAAACAAAAACAAAAAGCAAAAAAGCAAACAAAAAACCAGCCCAGTATCTCAAAAGGTTTCTGTGATCAGTAAAAGCACCCAGCACACTGGGGTGCCTGGACAGCTCAGTCGGTTGGGAGCCGGATCCTTGATTTCGGCTCAGGTCATCATACCAGGGGCAGGAGATGGTGCCTCACGTCAGGCTCTGCGCTGAGGGCGGAACCTACTTGAGATGTTCTCTCTTCTGCTCCTTTCGTCCCCCTGCCTCCACTCATTGGCTTGCTCTCTCTAAATTAGTCAATTAATTAATTAAATAAAAACACCCAACACACGAGAAAAATGCAATAAACTATAGCTGTGACAAGCAAACATAAACACTGCCACCCCAAACCAAAACCAAACAAAAACTTAAAAAGGAAAGAAAAGAGAAGAAAAAAGAAAGAGGTAGGTATTCAACAGATAGGAAGATGCTCCTCCCTACAAGATGAGAAAGGTGCAGGGTCACTTACGACTACAAACAAGGACCATGTGGGAAATCCCGTTGGAAAAGTGAGGCTGGCTTGCAAGACCCGATGACTCTGGGTATGCCAGCCCCCGCGCAACCCGGCTTTATGGTTCAGCCAGTGACTGGGGGCTGTGATTGCTGGACCACCCTGGCCTTTCTTCCCATTCCAAGATGCGTCACCTGGCAGTTTACCCATTTATCTTTCCAACAACCTTGCATTCTTGAGCATCTCCTGGGGCGTCCACGGCATCTCAGCATCGAGCTAGGCACTGAAGATACAGAAGGACCTAAACTAGGGCTCGGTCCAGGGTAAGCTGTGGGGATTCACCTCAAATACACAGTCCAACTCAGTAATCAAAATAAATAACATTGTGATGCAGCATTTTCATTAATCAACATCAATATAAGAAACATCAAAACTTTAAATAAAGACAAGATCATGAACAGGGCTGTGTTGAGCTGTACTAGAGCTGAAGCAAAAGGGAAAACCAGTAACACTGACCTGGTCCTATTAAAAAAAAAAATTTTTTTTTAAGATTTTATTTATTTATTTGTCAGAGAGAGAGGAGCGAGAGTGAGCTCAGGCAGACAGGATGGCAGGCAGAGGCAGAGGGAGAAGCAGGCTCCCTGCCGAGCAAGGATCCCAATGTGGGACTCGATCTCAGGACGCTGGGATCATGACCTGAGCTGAAGGCAGCCGCTTAACCAACTGAGCCACCCAGGTATCCCCCATTTTAAATTTTTATATGTTATCCATCATGGGGTGTTTTTGAGAGGGGTATAAAGATTGATCACTTCAAATATTACACTAAAATATTATTAATCTGGATTAATGAGCTTTTTTAAAAAAGATTTTATTTATTTGACGGATAGAGTGAGCATAAGCAGGGGCAGCAGCTGGAAGAGGGAGAAGCAGGCTCCCTGCTGAGCAGAGAGCCCGATGCGGGGCTCGATCCCAGGACCCCAGGATCATGACCTGAGCCGAAGGCAGAGGCTTAACTAACTGAACCACCCAGGTGCCCCTAATAAAAGTTTTGGCAGCCCCTCAGATTGCTGGCTCTAATCTTGGCCCTAAATGGGACAGGTCTAATAGTCAGCTGAAACGTGAAATCCCCCGGAGTTGCCGTGGGAAGCAATCTAAGGCATGAGAGATCTATAATGGCTGAGAAAGATCAAGGGAGGAGCAGGCAACACAGGGCTGGTCAGGAGTGATGCCCCAAACCGGGCCTGCTGCGGGCTCTTCTTCACGCCTCACCCACGCAACCTTCACGCCTCTTTCACCCCTTGACAGTGGGAGGTGGTTCTGTTTACCATTCGCAGCCCTTGGCCACACACAGTCCCACGCACCAACCAGGTTTCCGTAGGCAGGTGTTCCACTCGGCGGCGTGTGCCCCAGCCTTGCCCGGGCCAGCTCTTGGTCGTGATGGTCGAGTCTGCTCCAAGACCGTGTGAGCACAGTGGTTCCCTGAGCTGTGCCCCGGTTACACGATGGGCTTCCTACTCACTGTGGTCCGAGTACTCAAATCCCAGCATAGACATAGACTACCGTGCTGTGTGGGGACACGAGTGCCAGACACAACTGGTATAAACATAACCCACTTGATTTCTTCTCAAAGTACTCTAAAGCAGCCGGTTCCTCTCTCCCAGGCTTACCCAGGCAGGCCTCTGCCCCGCCCACCCTTTCTACTCTGCCGCATGTCACTGCTGTAAGCAAGGGAGTGAGCCCTTGATGGCAGAGGCGATCAGCTGTGAATTCAGCAGACCACATTCCCCAGCACCCCCGTGCACCTACACTGGGCCATGCGCCTCCTTTGTACCCAGTGAGGGCGAACAGTGGGGACTTGCCCATTTTCAGACTTTCCATGGGTAACCCTCTCTTCCTTTGGCCCCCATCTGGCTAAATGGAGAGAGAACACCGTAGACTTCCAGGATAATGGAGCCAAGGTGGACCGAGCATGGGTCCCTGAATGAACGGAAGAAGAGCCCCCCACCAGATGGAAATAAACTTTGACTAGAAACTTGAAAATAAGCTCACTGACGTCCGGGGGTCTGTTACAGCAACTAGCCTATCCTGACTAACATCTTCCCCAATGAGACTGCAAACTCCTCCCTGGATGGCTCTGTATCTGATGCGCCCCCGTCTTCTCGACAGAGGGAGAGCACACAGTAGGCGTGCAATATACTCCTGTGGTAACTAGGCACCTCTATTTCCCTCTTGAAGCTATCACAAAAAAGTAGGTCCGCCACCATTCCCAGCAGAATGACTTATCGTGAATCGTTCTCCATCTTTTTATACTGAAAATGAAGGCGAAATATTCCTAGAAACCCCTGTTAATTGTGATCACGAAATAGAGTGATTTCTGCTTCTTAAATGCCACTTTATAATCAGCTAATAATCTAAATAGAAACAAACACACAAAGGCAAAGGATGGAGTCAGAATGGGAGCCCCAGACACATCCTCGAGTTTTCCTCTGGAAAGATTTCTAACGCGCCATCGCGTCTTAGGATATGTTTCTGCTCTGTGCATATCACAGTTGACATCTTGTCAAAACCCGGGGAAATAATTGCATCCCCGAGTAAGAGGATCACGCAAGCAGCAATTTCAATGTGGCACTGCTCATCAGCACCGATTTACTAACATCTTACTGTATACAGCCGTGCGTGGCAGGAGGGAAACGCAGACGTCCTCACCAAGGGTTAGGCATAAAAACACAATCTTATGCTTCCGATTCAAAAGCAGAAAGAACAAAGAAAAAGAGAATAACATAAGAATTGGGGTTTCTTCCTCTTAGAAATAAACTTTTTAAAAAATCTGAGTCCTAGTCTTCTCACCTCCATTTGAGACGGGTGGGCGAGGCATAAGCCGGACTGCTTAGGTCTTGAGGGAGAAGAAAAACAACCTATCTTATGAGGTTATTAAGCGAACACCTCAGCAAGCCGCAGGCATGCTACTCATTTATTACACAAAACCGAAATCTTCTGACAGTCCGTAATTATGTGCTGAGAACTCTAATGAGTAGCTCTGCACCAGAAGGATTCACAAAACTTTGATCAGTGTCCCAAGAGACAGCGGGTCAAGATAAGCCTTGAAATCTGATTAACATCACCCATTCCCATCTAGTATTCGAAAAACAGTTTTCAAGCTCTCCATTCTTCACCTGGATATTTTGAAAACAATTTTGTCAAACATCCTAGAGCAATTATAAAAAAAAAAATTATAAAATGTCACTTCTGGAACAGACTTAAGATAAAGTTTATATAATTTCCCAGGTACAATTCTCCATACCTTTTTGATCCTAAGGCCATGATCATGAAACAGTTACACTGTAGGGCTCAATGCTCTATACTATATTAGAGGGAAACTGGTTATCGTTTTTTATCTTGTCTTCTGCAAGTGAGCAAGATTTTAGAAAACCTGGGCTTGAAGTGGTGATGTGTTTATTTTTATTTTTTATTTTTTTAAGTAGAATCCACAGTGAGTGTGGAGTGTGCAGGGCCCGAATCCACGACCCCAAGATCAAGACCTGAGCTGAGCTCAAGAGCCCAAACTCCAAACTGACTGAGCCACTCAGATGCCCATGAAGTGGTGACATGTTTAAATTGGCCATCCTGGGGCGCCTGGGTGGCTCAGTGGGTTAAAGCCTCTGCCTTCAGCTCAGGTCATGATCTCAGGGTCCTGGGATCGAGGCCTGCATCGGGCTCTCTGCTCAGCGGGGAGCCTGCTTCCCCCTCTCTCTGCCTGCCTCTCTGCCTACTTGTGATCTCTGTCAAATAAATAAACAAAATCTTTAAAAAAAATAAAACAGCCATCCTCACATCCTTTTCTCTCTTCCCTTTGGTTTTTTTTTTTTTAAAGATTTATTTATTTGACAGAGAGAAATCACAAGTAGACAGAGAGGCAGCCAGAGAGAGAGAGAGAGGAGGAAGCAGGCTCCCTGCTGAGCAGAGAGCTCGATGCGGGACCCGATCCCAGGACCCTGAGATCATGACCTGAGCCGAAGGCAGCGGCTTAATCCACTGAGCCACCCAGGCGCCCCTTCCCTTTGGTTTTAAGACACATGAAGCAGGGAAAAGAAATGTGATTTAACTGAAGCTAAATCATCTGGAGAAGGAATGGAACCCATGCAGATGGTTTCATCAGTTTGGTTCAAATGAGAGGTGTGTATGTGTGTATGTGTGTGCATGCATGCACGCGTGTGTGCAAAATGAAAACACAGCTGCCCTCTGGTCCCTCTTAGTAGGGTTAGAGAAGGAAAGGCAAAAACAAAATGAAACAAACCAGATACTACACGCCACCAGCCCAAATGCCTGCCTGCAAGGCAGACATCACTAATCAATACCCCACTCTCTCCCACTGAGCCCCGCAGTCTGTGATCCTTACCACAGCCCTCTCTGCACCGGCTACCTGGCACATGGAACTGAGACGCTAAAGTGAAATCCAGTTTCCAGCTCTGAGTCTGTCCGATTACTAATGAATGTTTGAAACAGAAAAGACATCAGAGTTGCTCAACTCCCCTGTTTACAGGTAAAGAAGATGAGCAAAGGAGATGTTAATTGACTTTTCAAAAGCAAAACAGCCAATCCACAGGGATTTTTTAATTGAAATCTTCAGAATTTTAAAATACTCTTTCTTGGTATGATTTATGCCATTGAAGGCATGTACAGCAAGGTTCAAGAAGAAAGGGATTTCAGCAGGCTGTCAGGTCTGTTCTACAAACCAAGACAAACAAACAAACAAAAATCCACGGCAGGGAGTGTAAGGAGAGCTGGAAAATCGTTCTCAACCTGAAATGCACGCAAGGCAATCGGCCAAGCTTCCTATAGACCCTGTCTCCTGAATCATCTGCCTACATCAACACTGTCTGGGATCACTCGCTCCTTCAGGCCAGAAATAAAAGAGGATCCATGTAGAAATTACCTCTAGCGAAAGAAACAGCCTCTGCTGGATCGTTCTGGGCTCACAGCACTGACGCCCCAGTCCCATCTGAGAGCCCACCCCCCTTCAGGGTGTCGAGATGGAGCCACTCGGGGCTCAGAAGCTATTCCGAGTCTGAGGTCAGGTTTTTCAGAACAAAACACAACTTCTCCAGGCCCAGTTTAATGATGATTATTCTGTGTTTTTGGCTGAGTGGCGTGAAACCCCCAGGAAGGCGCCCTCTGGGAGAGAGAAAATGACTACGAAGCCCTTCCAACCCCTGATCCATCCCGTTCCTTCTCCCTCTCTGACACGCGCGCGCACACACACGTGCTCACACACTCGCCCCCATTCCGAGAGGAGCCCCTGGAACCCCCTCCACCTCGGGGTTCCCGAAGCATGAAGCACTCTTGGGAGCCACGTAGGCGCGAGAAGAGGGAAGAGAGTGGCAAACGGCTCGCGCGGCGGAGCCAAAGCCTCCAGCAGGTTCTCCGTGGCGGCGGAGAAGCAGCCGCGGGGAAGGACTTCGCACGAGGAGACGAGGAGGAGCAGCTGGGGAGGAGGTGGAAGTGGGTGACAAAGACATGAAGCCAGAAACGGAGCTGTGAGGAAGAAGGGGGAAAAAAGGCTGAGCAGCCGAAAGCTGGTGGTTAAAATAACTCGTGGTAACAGAGTGTTCTTTGTTACCACACACTGCTCTTTGTTACCACACATTACAGCAAGTTATAAACAACAGAAGCATGCCGTACACTAAAGCTGCTTTTCAGGCTCCGGGCTGCGGTGACCTCACACACTCCCTGGCTTCCCCCTCGTGTAGACGGATGCTGTTCCCAGGACCCCAGGTCGGGGCGGTGGCCATTGATCTGGGCATCTGCCCCGACCCACGGGCGTCTGCTCTACTGTCTGGCATCGTGCTCCTTGCAGAGACGCCTTCTGCATTCACACGGATGCGGGTCAGAAAGATGCAGACAGGGCGGGTCCCATCTGGGAGGAAAAGGGACCGTCGAGGTCTGCAAGCAGAGGGATGCAAAACTTTTCCGAGGGAATTAAAAAAGCCCAGAGAAAATGATCTCATTTGGGTCTATACATAAAATTAGACACTCAACAGCAACAAGAAAACAGCTTGCCTGGGAAGACAGTGGACAGACATAGCCCGGGCTTCGGTGCTAGGAATGGACGCCCCGAGGTGGCTTCTCCCGCCCCCTGCCCTGATCACCATCTCTCCCGACTACCACCCTTCCCTCCCTCGTGTGGCCTCTCATCTACCAACCGCGGGGCGCAGGGCACACCAAGGAACCTTCTGGTGGGAGGAGAGACAGTGCGCCCAGCCCCACGTCTTCCCACGACGCCATGCGACAGCCAATGCAGCCCATCAGGTCACCTCGGCCCCCTCCGAGGCCTTCCCCTCTGACCTGTCCTCCTCCCCACGCCATTCATCTCTGTCCTCGGGAGCCAACACGGACACTCTCGCTGGCCGAGCTCTCTCGCGGCCTCCACTCCCCTTGACCTCTCAGTCAGGGTGGTCGGACGCTAAGGGGCACTTCGTGCTTACTCAGACTCCCCCTGCTGTGCGGCTCTAGCCCCCACCATCAATCGCTTTTCCTCTATCACTGAGGGCTTTTTAAAGACCCACTGTAGCAGAGCTGACAGTGTCCCAGGGTTGCTTTTTCTCCTTGTTTCTTCCTCTGCATCCTGAGAATGCTCGGTTTCTCACTAGACTGCGGGCAAAGACTACGTCTAACTCATCTTCACGTGCCCCTTAGCAGGAGATCCCAGATCCCGAGCTGGGCCTGTGCCCGATCCGTTTCTGTTACCCTCAGAGCCCGCCGCTTGTTCTTCTGTGAGATCTCCCAGACCTGTTTTCTCATCATTCCCACTGCTGCCTTCTCATTTCATCCTGGCCCAGGCTCTGCCCAAGTTATGACCTCACTAACCCCACACTTCTACCTCCTCCCGGTCCGCTCCACACCTCAGAGGACCGCCAAAATTATCCTTCTGGAAGACAGTTAGGCCTCATCTGCCTACCATGACCTTACTCTTTGAACTGCTTGCCTTCGCCCTTAGTGGGATGGTGTCCAAATTGAGCAGGATGAGAAATTCGGTGCCCCTGATAATTTGGCCTCAACCTCCAGACATATCTGCCACTGTCCATGTCCTACACCCTAGCTCTGCTGACCAACATACATTTTCAAGCTTCTCTTTCTCTGAGTATGTGGTTCTGCGGGCCAAGAATTCACTTGCCTCTCCTTCAGCCTAGTGAAACCCACACCCCCAAGGGCCAACTGGAAGATCAGGGTCTCCGTGAAGCAGCGCCAGCACCTCTCTAGGGCGTGAGTCATGACTCCCTCCCTGAGTTATGAGACCACTCAGCCCGTGTCTCCGTCCTATCACTGAACATGTTACAGCCCAGGTCCTACCTGTAGGCGTCCCACACTGTGAACGCTCAGAGACCAGAGTCCTGGTCTTGGTCTTCCCAGGACTTAACACAGCACCCGGCACGTTCGTGGAATGTTCACTGCACTGAGTGGAAGGCAACGAAATTTCAAAAGAACCGATCAGCCACAAATCTTTCACAATTAATCACACAAGGGAAAATGTGAAAAGTGGGTGTCTCTGGAGAGAAAAAGTGATGGAATTGGTCAAGAGACAGACCTATTTTCCACCGCTGTTCCTTTTAATGAGCTTGAGGTGTTTCACCACCTACAAGCACTATTTTTTAACACAGTCCGAGGAGGTACCTGGCACTATGCACAGTGGGGCTTTTAGGCATCGTGGAAACAACTTCACTAACCAAAGAAATCCAGGAACCTGGGATGACTTCTGTGTAGATTATCCTATTTCCCCTCAGCTCCCACAGAGCCGGGCTGTTCTGCCGTTGTTACACGCTGTACAGCCTGTGAACAGAACAATTTATGGACATGTCCTCCCTGCTGGGTCGTGAGCCCCGAGAAGGCAGCGACTCTCCACTCCTCACCTTCACGGCCTCTACAAGCTTCTAGTATAGTGCTCTAGTGTGCACGTGGCTGTCACTTGTAACTGTTTAATAGAATTGGACTGACCATGAAAATATGGCAAAGTTTCAAATTAAAAAAAAAAAAGTAATAATTATACTAGTTTGCCGCTAATGATTCAGTTACGTGGAGGTAAGGAAGAGGAAAGCTAAAATATTGCTAAGAGATAACAGTGAAAATATGAGGTTTCTTATGGTCAGACTGAGTACAGAGCTAGGATAGCCGTAAAAACATAACGTACTTTGATATTTTGCCATTCCTAATTTAGGTGGTAGATTCACATATATTATTCCTTCTGTACTTATCTTGGCAAAACGAGCACTGTGCTTTCACGTGAGAGCCCTGAATACACACGCGGAGCCCCCACTCTGCGGAACCACTGTCGGCAGAAGATGAGAAAAAGTTCTGAGATCAAAGGAGAAAAAGGAAAAATGGATTCTGAGATGATATCCTTATAGACAAAATAGGACGACCATCAGCAATTTCCAGGCAGATTTAAAACCTCACTCCCCTGGTGGACACACTCCAGCCAGATGCTGTGGTGCCGGGAAGCAGTTGGCGAGCCCCCTGCCGTGGAGGAGAACAGAGCGCAGGATGTGGACTCCGGCCTCAGGAGCTGAGCAGACAGCTCTCCTGACCGTCACATTCACAGAAAACAGTGCTCGCTTCAGCAGCACGCACACTGAAACTGGAACGGTACAGAGAAGGTTAGTGTGGTCCTCATGCAAGGGTGACACATAAAAGTTAGAAAACAATAGGAAATTTAAAAAAAAACACACAACAACACAGGATTCGTACATATGAGATGGATATTCACTGAGCACCAAATACAGAAATACGCGGTATCCACGTGTCTACGTAACACGACAGATACAGGTCCTAAGGGCCCCCAATCTTGTCATACACTGTAAGCCTCACCATTTCCTCCAGGAAGTCCTCCCCTCTCCTCCTCCCTCTCCAACACACACACACACACACACACACACTGGCTCCATCCAGCCCTGCTTGTCCCATGTCACCACCGTCCGCTTCGCATCATGGTTCGTGGGCGTGTCGTCAGCCCGGCGGACTTTTCATCACTTGCACAGAGACTCCACAGCTCAGTCACTCACCAGTAAACTCTACTAGTTCATGACCCACGGAACGCAGCTCACTGGCAAGACAATGTCTGATCTCACAGCCTGGCAGATCTGGATGTGTCCTCTCTCCCCACAGGCCCTATGAGAATTCTGTTTCTTGAAGGGAGTAAGAAGAACGAATATTGGACAGAAAATCATAAAAGCAAAGTTAGGGGCGTACAGATAAGTCCCTCCTCTCAGGCCACTTGCAATAACTAACGGACATGCCTCCTTTAGGAAGCAAATATTGGGTTTTATTTTCTTTTGTAGTCACATTGCTTAGCCCAATTATTCACACAAAACATAAGATTCATAAATAGTTGGTGATTCAGTTAGTTAACTAGAGGGGAGAGAGAGGTAAGAAAAAGAAATGTTCTCAATTAGTGCTCACTGAAATGAGAAATAAGTGAGTCAACAGACGAAAAGTACAATTCTCCCTTACTTTGCCCATCCTAAGTGTGTCCTAAGTAATTTAATAAGGTGTCTGTCCCTTACCCCAAACTGGAAAGGGTATTAAAAGTTCACAGCAAAGGAAACAATCAACAAAACAAAAAGACAACCTACTGAATGGGAGAAGATATTTGCGAATGATATATCCAATAAGGGGTTAATATCAAAATTATATAAAGAACTTATACAACTCAATTACCCCCAAACCCCCCTAAATAATCCAATTTAAAAATAGGCAGAGGACATAAACAGACATGTTTGTGATGGCTCTGCAAAGGAGACATCCAGATGGCCAACAGACACACAAAAAGATGCTTAATATCATCAAATATCAATTATGGTGTGTGTGCGCACATAACAGAATATTACTCAGCCATCAAAAAGAATGAAATCCTGCCATTTGCAATGACAGGGATGGAGCTACGGTGTATAATGCTGAGGGAAATAAATCAGTGAAAGACGAATACCATATGATTTCACTCTTATGTGGAATTTAAGAAACAAAACAAATGAACACAGAAAAACAGAGACAAACAAAACATGGACTTAACTACAGAGAACCACCTGGAGGTCACCGGCGAGGAGTGGTGGTAGCGATGGTGAATGCATTTTGAATGTGAACTGAATCTGACTCTGTGAATATTTACTGAGACCGACTATATATAGGGCGTGTTTCCAACGCAGAGAGGACAGAGATCAATAGGAGCTGTTCTTTCCCTCAAGTATCTTACGATCTAGCATCACCTTCCTTGAAAATTGCGGTGCCTTTTACTATGATGCAAAAACAAAAACAAAAACCCTCAAAAAAAAATAAATAAAAACACCCCACAATGAAATTTCACAATATTTATAAAGTCGTATGTTGTTTAAGCCAAGGCCAAAAGAAATACACTAGGGTTCCTTTTCAAAAAGTATGAGTATTCCACCGCCGAATCCCAGACAGCAGCCGCCGATCCAAAGGGCCTCACCCCAAAAGGCCTGTCTTCAGTCCTCAGAAGGAAAATGCAATAGGCAAGTCTTCGGAGTTACCCGTGCCTGGACTGTGACAAAAACACCTATCTCCATATGTCCATGTTTAAAAAAAAATGCTGGTGGGAAGGCTTATCCCCCACAACTTCCTTTAAACAAAATGTAAATGTTTGCTTTACTTTCATTTTTATGGACTGCTCCCAAAGATTTTGGTCTGGGCTAGTTTTTCATGTCTCTTAATAACCTGAATATTCATCTCTCTCACAACTGCAGTGTGATAGTTTCTGGGGGGGATACGTCACTCTATTATATAAAGGGGACAGATATCACCTACATAGCAGCTCAGTTTAATGTATTTATCTCAAAATTAAAAACGAAAGTGCCTGAAAAGTCTAATCTTGAATAGCATATATTTTTCCCCACACAAAATTTTAAGAGGGAACAAACATATGTACCCCTGTGTGCCGGTGTCTATCTGTATATTCAAGATAATACAAAACTATGTATTCACATACATAGCTTTAAGAATTCAAGCAACACATGACTAAAGGGAAAAGGAAAACAGATCACTATTTCAAAATTGCTGGGGAATTACTGAAGAAGAACATTGCCGAAATAAAAAAATGTTAAAAATGCAAAATTAAATGTCAGGTGTCTTCACTAATAAGGTAGTGAAGAGGGAAGAAGTCACACCTCCTTGTGATCAAAAAGAAGAGCACTTCTTCTTGGTCAGACGAAGGGACACGTCCCCTTATGCATGATGTTCTTGGCTTAAGGGGTGTTCGGTCCAAGAACGCTGTTCTGCATTTGGTCTCGTGTGTCCTGTGTCAGTGAGAGCTGTCCTGTCTGGGCTCCCAGGGGCCAAAGGATACATCCTTCCCATTCCCACCCCATCGTGGTCAGTGTGCTTCTTCCAGAAACACCTACGGGGCCAAGCTGTGGTACAGATGATCTGCACTGCCTCCTCCCGACAATACCGAAGTCCAGCACCCTCACCCTCTCCTAGAAAATACTACATTTCTGATTGCTCATTTCTTGCCTACAACCCCTACCAGACCCAACACTGTGGTCCTGGCTTACGCAATATCTGCATTGAAGAAACCCCCTCACATTCGTTCATACCGAGGATTACAAGGACTCACCCTCAATGGAAACAAAGAAAACAAGACTTCATTACAGCTCCTGTGGTGTGTCCCAAAGAATTCGTATTTCAGCCTTCTTTGGGACTTAAAAAAAAACAAAATTCGGTGCACTTGAGTGAGGAGACGGAAGAGCAGAAGAAAAGGAGACAGCTTCCGAGTCCACCGAAGCCAAAGGGCCATCCGGTCTGACACCCCTGGGCACCTGGCCTAAGACATGGACCTCAGGCAGGAGGCATTCAGAATGGTTTCAAGGTCAAGGATGCTGGAGTCAGGCACGTTCAGGCTCAGACTACGGCTCAGTCACGTGACGGCTTGCCCTAGCCGCAGGGTCCCTCAGCTTCCTCCTCTGCAGGATCGGGCAGCACCTCCCCGGCAAGGCCCCGGAAGCGGTGGGCATGACAGCTGCCCTCACACCGCTCAGCCGGGGTTCCGGCCGCATCTGCTGGGGCTGGGACCGCCACTGCTACTCCTGCGGCAAGTGAGAGCCACCGGGCTGTACTTTCTGCCAAGAGAAGGTTCACGCACAGCACAGTAGGTCTAACTGCCGGCTCCGGAGGCTGACTTCAACTCCCAACCAGGCTATTTTCTGACGCAGCTAAGTTCCTTGGACAGTGTATTTAACCTCTCTGCGCCTCAGCTCCCAGTCATGAAAAGGGGATGATCGTATCTATGGAGTTACAGGGCGTGAAGGGAATATGCGTGAATTGTTTGCAAGAATTGCATGCAGTAAGCGTTTTTTCTACTTAGAGTGTCTGAAATTTAAAAAAAAAAAAATGTATTATTAACGGTAAGAGGCATACAGACAACTTCCTAAAAGATAGGCATTAGGTTAAGCTACACATACCCACTTCCCACATATGTACATATGTACGTATGTATATTTAATTATCCTGATTTACAGGTGACAAAACTGAGCCATGGAGTATGTGAGCAAGGTGCTGAGTGGCAGAATCACGATTTAAACCCAGGCAGTGTGGTTCCAGAGCCCATGCACTTAATCACTAGGCTGTGCTGCTGAAGAAAGTGTTAAAACAATGAATAAAGGTTCCTGCTGGAAAAATACAGAAAAGAGTCAATGACCTTGACCCTCCTGTTTTCAATGAGCAGGGACAGTTCTTGCAAAGTGCGCACAAAGGCATGTGGAGGGCAGGGGAGGGCCGGCTCAGTGTTCCCTCTGCAGGCCAGGCAGGGGTTTTCCAGGCCCAGTTGGAACACAGGAACGGCCTAAAGATACAAAAAAGAACTCAGGGTTTTGGCCCTAAATCCAAAGTCACTTCATTTACAGCAAGTTTTAAATGGACAAAGAACAAATGCTAATCGTGGGCTTGCCTTTCTGTGGTACCAAGAGGGACGGTAAATAATCAGGATATTGGTCTTGAGGAAGCTTACAGGAGGCCAAGGTAGCTTCTACTTCCCTCTGAACCCAGTGGTGAGGCTGACCCCTCCACCTACAACTCCTCTGGACTGCAGCGGATGTAGTGGCCTTGGTAATGCTCAACAGCCTGCAGCTGAACTTTAGGCCACTTGAGGTCAAAGACATATTCATTGGTCACAACAGGATGAGTTGACCAAAGGCCTTATCAATTCATCAATATCCCTAAGGCCTTACCTCATAAAAATCCCATTCCAAAAACCTAGCAATTTTAGGTCAACTGTGTGTTGAATCAGTGTTTTGCTATTGACTAATTCTTGGGAGTGATTCATTGCTTTTCTCATCCTGTTTGAGTTGAATTTCCTGTCAATGTCTCAACTTTTGGTTCTTCTAGGTCACCTTTTCAAGGGATGCTCCCTAATAAAAGACTTTAAGCAATGTAAAATCTCAACCCAAATCACCAGAAAATGGACAGAAAAAGATGGGGAAGAAACACAGAGAAGCTGAGGAACAAGGGAGAAAATCAAAATGAGTCACTGGGTTCCTAAAAGATGACATTTTTCATCTACCAGATTAGCAAATACTGTGTTCTTGAGGTATGGAAGCAAGTAGCACTCCCACAGATGTCAGTGAGAGTGCAGACAAGTGCCCATGGAGGTGAACTCAGCCAGTATTTGTCCAAGTTTAAATGCACACACCCTCTAGACAAGCTATTCCATGGACACAAACCTTATAACTGGTGCTATCTCCTGACACCAAAAAGACACCCAAACTGTGGGTACTTCTAACTTTCAGGAGAGATATTCAGAAGAGGGTTTCATGATAACCACAGGACATACAAATTACACACAGTGTAACCTTACTTAGTTAACCAGTTATGATATAACAAAGATGATGTCCAAGTACATAGAGATCATACTTGCTGCTATCTCTTTGGTGACTAGACTGGGGGCGTTGCTGAGGTGGCTGCCGTGTTTTACAGAATCCAAGAGTAAGTCTTACTGGATCACAGGACAAGCCACACTGTAAGAGGAAAGGTCTGGGTTTGAGGAAGGGGTTCTGGCCTAATCTCTCTTCTGCCTCGTAATCTATCCTCTTGAGTAAGACACTTCCCTCCTCTGATTTCTTCATCCACGAGTGACAAACATGAACTAGCTGTAAATTTGCTTCACTTTTAATGATCCCTTTAAACTGCAGCGAAACAGAGCTGAATCTTCATCCGCCCACACAGAAGAGAAAAGGAACTCATGCTTAAGATACAGGTTTCTATGGACTGGCCATTACCGTTGATCCTTGAGCAACCTGGGAGCTAGAGGCGCCAGCCCCATATGGTTGAACATCCATCTCTCATTTCTGACTCTCCTACAACTTTACCAATAGCCTACTGTTATTCTGAAGCCCTATCAATAACATAATACCGATTGTATCAATATTGTACTTATGTTAATATTGTATTTATTATTTATTCTTACAATAAGGTGAGCTCGGGAAAGGAAATGGTGTTGAGAAGATCATTAGAGAAAACACATTCGCGGTGCTGGACTCTCAACTGGGCACATTGATGGCGCCGTCCAGTTCAAACTCACGTTGTTCGAGGGCCAAGTGGACTTCTCTTGACCCTGCCAACAACCTCATAAGATACATATTATTATCTTACTTTTTATAGGTTAGGAAACCGAAGCTCAGAAGAGTTAAGTCATTTTCCAGATTCCAGAGCCAGCAAGAGATAGGGCAAGGGATCAAAACCACCTGGATTTTACCCCAAATCTGGGTCCTTTGCCCTTTTCTGTATTTTCTATACACCTGATAACCCAAACTTAAAGGGAAAAAAAAGTCCTCATTGCTGATTTTTGTCAAACCAATGCAGCATCTGAATGCAAACCAAAAAGAGAAATATATTTATAAGGGAAAATAGGGAAAAAGAGTAAAGATAAGTTTGTTCACCAAAGTATTAAATAGACAATTAAAAATAAAAGCTTCTCTGAATCACCATAAATGACTTAAAATCTATGTTTCTACCTAGTGCTAAAATAACCAGATGACTTGTCGTTAATTGACTCTATTTAGACTAAGGTAAATATGGGTGTTTGGTTCTTTTTTGCCCACCGGTTGTGTTACAAAGACATAGACTGAATCACTCCTACACCTAGTCCAGGAATAGTTCCAACTCAAAGGTCATTTGCATTGTTAACTCATACCAAAAACAAAAATCGCACATTCCTCCTATGAATAACTCCAGAACTCTAAGTCCTTAATGGCCTTTTCTTTAATTTGGTCACCATTTATAATTTTTAAAAAGCAAGGTTAGGGGGCATGGGGCGGGGCAAGGGCCCTTACTTAACATACTTAAATCCATCTAGTGGCTGAAGGACTAAATCAAAAACTAAAGATGAACATAAAACCTGAAACTATAATTCCCCTGGAATATAACTTACATAAGCTTCCTGACACAGGTCTTGCAGATAATTTTTTTTTTCAGTCTGACATCAAAAGCAAAAGCAACAGAACCAAAAATAAACAAGCAGACTGTACCAAACTAGAGAGGGGGGGGGGGAGAGAGAAGAAGCTTTTACACAACAAAGGAAACCATCAATAAGATAAAAAAAAAAAAAAGCAACCTACTGAATGGGAGAAGACATCTGAAAATGATCCATCCAATAAGGAGTTAATATCCAAAATATACAAGGAATGCACACAACTCAACAGCAGAAAAAGCTCCACAACAATCCAATTAAACAATGGGCAGAAGATCTGAATAGATGTTTCTCCAAAGAAGACACACGAACGGCCAACAGGCACATGACAAGATGCTTAACATCAGTCATCATCAGGGAAATGCAGTCAAAACCACAGTGACATGTGACCGCACACCTGTCAGAAGGGCGAGAATCAAAAAGACAAGAAATACCAAATCTTGGTGAGGATGTGGAGAAAAGGAAATCGTTGTGCACTGTTGCCAAGCGTGTAGAGTCCGCATCCACTGTGGAGAACAGGATAGAAGTTTCACAAAAAATTAAAAACAGAATTACCAGATAATCCAGTAATACTGCTTCTGGGTATTTGCCTGAAGAAAATGAAAACCCTAACTCAAAAAAAAAAAAATACATGAACTCCCATGTTCATTGCAGGATTATTTATAATAACCAAGACATGGACACAACCTAAATGCCCATCAGTGGATAAAAGGATAAGAAATACACACGTGTATACACACGCACACACACGCATGCGTTGAATATTAGCCATAAAGGAAGTATGAAAAATTCCCATTTACAACGACATGGATGGACCTTGAGGGCATTACACCGAGTGAAATAAGTCAGACAGAGAAAGACAAATCCTGTATGATCTCTCTCATGTGTACAATCTTTAAAAACAGAAAGAACAACAACAAAACAAGTTCTGGGGCTCCTGGATACAGAGAATAGACTTGTGGCGGCCAGTGGCTAGAGGTGGGGTGGAAAAAATGGGTGAAGGCGCTTAAAAAGTTTAAAAAAAAAAGAAAAAGGAAAATATTGCCTAGATATTATAAATTGGCCAAAGTTGAGGGGGAAAATGCCTGCTGCAGGCTGTAGAAATTTCAAGCATTACTCAGGTAGGAGAAATCCATTGTTCATAGAGTCTGTATTGAGTGCTAGGGGCTTTCCACATATTAGCTCTTCTAGATCTCACAGGACCATCTTCATTTTACACATGAATATAATGAGTCATCCTGCCAGCATGTGGCATAACTGAGATTTCTACCCAAGTGTATGTCGATACAAAGGCCACTTGTCCCTGTAGGAATAACACAGAGGTTCAACTGCAGCCACTAGGAAAAGCAGAAGGGTAGATACTGAGACACTTAGCATAAATGTGTTTTGTTTTGTACTGAATTACCCAAGGATGAATTCTGACCTCCCCCATCCCAGTCCTCTCTCGCATGCTTCCACAGGTTTAAGAACAGTATTGCTTTTAAAATCTTCAAAGGAGGGGCGCCTGGGTGGCTCCATGGGTTAAGCCGCTGCCTTCGGCTCAGGTCATGATCTCGGGGTCCTGGGATCGAGCCCCGCATCGGGCTCTCCGCTCAGCGGGAAGCCTGCTTCCTCCTCTCTCTCTCTGCCTGCCTCTCTGTCTACTGTGATCTCTCTCTGTCAAATAAACAAATAAAACCTTTAAAAAAAATAAAAAATAAAAAAAATAAAATCTTCAAAGGAAAAAAATGATAAAATAAGATCTTCAAAGAAAAGGAAAAAGAGGGAAGCAGGGAGGAGGGAAGGTGGGTGCGGAGGGGCAGGGAGGAAGCTCTCGCAGAGGGACCTTCACGTGTATTACTAAATGAAAGGAACCAGTCCGCAGCGGCTGTGTTCTGTATGACCCCACCTCGACGGCCCTCTCGAAAAGGCAAAACTACCGAGACGAGAGCATGAGTACTTGCCAGGGGTCTGGAGGAGGGAGGCATGAAGGCGGCACAGGCTGCTTCGAGCAGGGAAATGACATTGGATGACTATAGGGCACAATATACGGTCGGAAACACGGCATTATACATGTGTCCAAATCCACAGCGTGCCCAGCACCAGGAGGGTACGCTAATGCACACTATGAATTTAGGGGATTACGATGTGTCTGCGTAGGCTCACCTCTTCTCACAAACGCCCTATGCCCGGTGCTGGGTGTTGATCGGGCGGCAGATTGTGTGTGTGGAGAGCTGCGGTCTTGTAAGAACTCTTTGTACTTTGCATTCCATTTTTCTGTGGACCTAAAATTGCTCTAAAGAAATAAAATCTGTTTTTTACAGTAATTATGAACTCGACAAAAAACAAAACTTGCTCAGACAAGGGCACTCCCAGTTCACTCTATAACTCAGCCAGGGTCACGTCCAGGTTTTGTGGGGCCCGAAGCTTACACAGTTGGGGTGGGAGGAAGGTGAGAAGGGGCTCTTAAGAAAAGAAAAACACTAAACCAGAAAAAAAACCTGATTAAATGTCAGAGAATTTCTAGCACTTTTGTAAAAAGTAAAAATAAATAAATGATCAAAATCACAGAGTCGGGTCTGTACTCCGTGGCTGCTGGCAGCAGGGACTACTCCCTCCCCAGTGTAGGACTTAGCAGAGCCACGATGGGCCCTCTCCACAAGGCCAGGGCTGCAGGGGGAGGCGGACATGCAGTGATGACAAGGCAGGTTATAAACTGACCACGGATCGAAGACAAAGGGTGGCATCAGCTAGAAAGAAGTCACTCATCGCTCCATGGAGGGAGTATTGTTTGCAGAAATCTTTCTTCCCAGAGGGACCCACGGGTCTGCAGAAGAGCTCATCTCCAATGTGCTGGGGCAGCAGCATCGCTCTTACAATTTCCTGCCATTGAGAGCCACTAGGGACCAGGGCTCCCCCTACTATAAATTAAGAGACAAAATGGGGGGAGCCTCGGTGGCTCAGTCAGTTAAGCGTCCAACTTTTGATCTCAGCTCAGGTCTTGTTCTCAGGGTCGTGAGCTCAAGCAGTGCAGGGCTTCATACTGGGTGTCAAGCCTACTTAAAAACAGAGAGAAAGAGAGAAGGAAAAGAGTCTTCTCGGGTTAAGAGTGAAAAGGCATGAGTGAGCCTCTGCTTGCATCAAGACTTGTAACACCTACAGGACGTCAACCTTGTAAGAAGAATGGGCCTACATGAAATTCTGGGCTTTGGGGCTCAGCTGACAGGAGAAGTGTGGGCTCACATGATGCTTCCGTTACTTGCTCTTGGAGGTCCCCTGGGCGCCCTTCGGTGAGAAGGCAAGTAGGTGGAGGAAGGTGGCTTCTCCCAGGACCACCTCCACCTCCTTCTTCTTCTCATACTTATGATGGAAAACTTCAGAGATTAGTGCATAACCCAAAGCAAGATTAACAGACTCTACCAGCATCACACACTGAGCAAATATTTTTCCAGGATAAAATATTTTGGAAGAGAAACAACCACGGATGTGTGATATTCTGTTGTACCGTGTGAAGCATTTTGCTCAATTTGAATGATACTCTCTTCATTCTATCCTGACTGTGATCAACATGGATAGTTTATTGGGATCATGTCCTAAGAACCCAGTGGTGACGGATTTGCATCAGCCCCCGAAGTAGCAAGAAGGCCCATCACTCAGTTAAGGTGCAAGCGTGCGTGCGGGCATACACACACACACACACACACACACAAATAAAATTCTGAAAAATTAAATTTCCGTATATTTGTGGGTCATTTCTGGGCTCTATTCTGTTCCACTGATCTACCTGGATGTTTGCTCTATTATTCTTACAATTTCATGCATATAAGAAAAAGTTCGTAACTTTTCAAAACAGGGTCTCAGTATCACACTGAGAAGCGCACACATTCTACTACACAGCAGGGCACGGGATGATTAAAGAAGGAAGAGCCCGTGTGGTGGAGAGATATGAAAACAAAAACAAATTTTGGTCTCTCAGAATTTGATTTCTCACTGAAGCTAAGGAAGCAGGATCCATTTTCAAGACTTTGTAACACTTTCTTACTTAAATGCTAATTCCTTCTTGCAATTTTGAGTAATGACTGCCTTTTAAAAAGCCTGCAGCACCACACAGAGCCATGCCATTCACTGACCTTGGAATACTCCTAATGAGATGTCCCTCTGTGATACAAGAATTACTAATGGGGGATGGGAATAATGAATGAGGGCGGCGGAAGATGAATGATATACCAGGGACACCGTTAACATTTTCCGTGAGCAAGATCGATATGCCGTGTAACAGAAACATAATAAATCGCTTCATCAACTAACCCTCACCCCTGAAGAAAGGAACTCATAGGTTTGGCAGCAGAAGCCAGTAAACAAATTACCCCGAGAGATTAATTGGATGTGAACTCAGGTCTCTGCAGCATTTCTCTCGTCCAACTGTATGTAGTAGAACTTTGCCTTAAAACTATCAGGATGGTTCTAGACTTCATCTAATTTCTAACCTCCTGAAATGTTCTGTCCTATCCCTTGCTGCAACATCATACTTCTTCACCTTTTTACTTTTTCTTTATAGTAAGAGACAATGATAAGAGTCGAGACATAAAATTATAGGGATCTTAATTCAAGTACAGAGAGTGATTCAATTTCCCTTCGAAGCTTACTCACTCGTCTTTCCAAGTTCCTGCTCGCGGACTGCCGAGAGACGGGACGCGACCGCGCGTGCTGAGCACAAAGCGAGGGATGTCTCTGTCGGGGGCAGAGTGGGATAATCCCCGAGCTCCCGTGAGATGGGCTCAGATACACAGTCCGGGTTGTCGGACCCCTGACGCATGACAGACCAGGATGTGTCCCCGGGAGACATCTGCTCTACCCGGCTCCGGCCCAGGAGCTGAGAGAGAGCTGAGGCCAGACTGATGAACATTCCAGAAACCTTAGGAATGAGGACTGAACTCAGCACCTTCTCATCTAGGCTGTGATCTCACGGTCTCTCTAGTATAAAACTGGACCAGTATAAACCCCTCCTTACTGGTCCATGGTCTTGCTCCCACCATGCTTCCTAAATCCATTCTCCACATAGCAAAAAAGTGAGCATTTAAAACACAGGTGTGGTCAGCTCCTTCTCCTCTTAACATAATCCCAAGGCTCCCTAGTGCTTTGAGATCAAGTGCAGAATCCTGCAGCAGGGCTCACTGTCCTCAGGATGCCAAGAAGGCAAAGCAGCAGCTGTAGTGCTGCTATCCCCCTGCTGGAGGCAGGCATGGGGCAGTAGGGGTGGAGTTGGGGGGTGGTCTGTATTTGTTCCTCTGACTGCTGGAACAAGGTCCTACAAACTGTGTGGCTTAAAATGAAAGGAATTCAGTATCCTACAGTTCTGGAGGCTGAAAGTCTGAAATCAGGATGTGGGCAGGCTTGGTTCCTTCCAGGACCTGCAAGGGGGGGTCAGTTTTGTGCTCTGTCTGGGCTCCTGGCGGTTCACTGGCACTCCACTCTCTGCCTCGGACTCCACACAGCCTTCTCCCTGTCTCTCCACCTCTTCTTCTTCGTGCACGTCTGCCTTTGTGTCTAACTTTTCCCTTTTCATAAGGATCCCAGTCACACTGGGTTAGGGCCCACCCTGATGACCTCATTTTAACCTGATGACCTCTAGGAAGACCCCATTTCCAAACTGAGCACTGAGGACGATGACAGAGGCCTATCGTTTTGGGGGGACACGATTCAAGCCGTAACAGAGCCCTACTCTGAGAGGAGGCCTGTCTTTCTGTGCCCCTTCCAGAACTAATTTCTATTGGTTTCTGTTTTGTAAGACACATAAGTTACCTATTCAGTCTCATCAGAAATATGTGATTTTGTGTTTTTAAAAATGTTGCATTTCATCTCACCTCATCCCACAAAGAATTTAAATTGCTTCAAATGTGTTCACACCCTCTAAGCCCTAATACCATTCTGGGTTAAAAATGGTAAGATTTACAGCATAATAGAAAGAAGACTCTGTTGTGTAATTGATTAACTTGGGCAATTCTCGCCTCTAATCGCTCTGAGCCTCAGTTTCCTAGCCTGTAAAGTAGAAACAACAGACCTGCCCATTCTGCCTCCCATACTGAATTTTGTAACACATACCCCAGAGGAATGTTTTAAAAAGGTGTAAAATGGTATAGGAAGGGACGATTGTGGCATTCTTCCTCTCACTTAGCCATCCCTCTGTTATGCATTAGTAACAGACATCAGTACCCTTACAAGAGAAACCAGAGCAAGTGAGGTAGGGTAAGCGGATGCGGTAAGCCATTTCCCCCCATCTTACCAGGCCTCGCCCCCTGCCAGGACCGCCCTGCGAGACCACACATTCTCCCACTCACACATTTTTCCTCTTGCCTGCGTGATGGTCCCGCAACACTGATTATTCATGAAATGGGGACAAAAAGCTTCCAGAAAATGGGAGACTGTATCAGTATGTATATTTTAAAGGATGTCTACAATGAAATAGGATAAAAGGCACCTGACTAATTAGGAAAAACAAGTTTTTTTAAAAAAGCTCACTTCCAATACCTCTTGATAATATGGACCAGAGATACGTAGTTCTGTATTAAGTGAAAACATGCTTTTTCCAGAATAATCAAATTCAAAAGACAAAATTAGATCATCTGAACTAAAAGAGGAAATGATCCTGTGTCTATTTAGCTGATTTTAACCAGAGGAATAAAATCAACGGTGTGTCTTCTAATCTGGCAGGATTCGCGTGGCCATTTTCACAAGCGGTTTTATGGTGCTCGAATGGTGTAATACTGTGGGGGGCGGGGGATGCAAGACTCTGATTCCTGAAAAGCTCCCACTTCACTCACCCAGGGTATCACTGCACAGCTTTTGCTCACGCAAACAGAAACTGCCCACTGGAGGGCATTCTCTATGGCCCATGTGCCTGCTGCCGTCCAGGAACCTCGAGCTGTAAGACCCAGGGCAGGCAGAATGAATGGTGCCCCCAGACCTGTGCCATGTGGCAGCCCCATGAGACAGAACTAGGATTTGGGGCCCTGAGAAGTAGCAGAGTACGGGATGGAGCTGACATAACTCACCGCAACATCGTGGAAGGCTGTGGCAGAATGGAAAAAAGCTCTGGCTTGGGGGCCAACAGACTTGGTTCCTCACCATCTAGTACTTACTGGCTGTGTCACCTTAGATAAAGTCAGATGAGTTGTTCCCTCATTTTTAAATGGAAATGGAAACCACAATCACCTTTTCTACCTCCAAGGATCACATTGAGAATCCAGTGAGATTATGCATGGGACAGGGCTTTGTAAATAGCCCTGACTTAGCAAACAGAAGGCACCATCTTCTGGGATAGAGTTCAGCTTCCCTACCGTCTGCCTCAAACAACAAAAACTCTTTCTCTTAGGGTCCAAAAGTAAAATATTCAAATACAGCTGTTCCTACTTAATTTTATTCTGTCATGAACATAGTGGGCTTTTTCTTATTCTGCACAAACCACATAAGGCTGCTTTCATTTGTCATCATCTTATTATCACTGCCACTAGTCCTTCTGCATAAAATGTCACCAAACCAAGTGATGACTCGAAAATTGTCTCCTGAGTGGAACAAGTTGGTTTAGCAACTGGTGTCTTGTGTTCATATTCTACAGGATAATACTGGAACTACTGATAATTATACCTACTGTCTTCCTGATGAAGATCCAGAAAGCTGTTTGTTTTTAAACTGCTTCTAATTAGCAGATTTCAAAAAAAGTTTAATCATATAAGCACTGTTGGCTTGACACAGATCTACAAATCCCAAGCTTTTGGCTTTTCTTATCAAAGCTCAGTGGTGATGGGAAGAGAACTCCCTTTTGTGTTGATGAGTCATCGTCGCTAGTGCCATCTTAGGTACCAAAGGTGACCCGTTCTATGATTTATCCTAAATAGAAGAGTGAGATGATTTTCCTTCCTAAAATCAAGAGGTAGAGCATCCAAGGGCAGACATAGTAACCTGCAAATGTGAACCTCTAAATTTCCACGTATTTCAGCACAGTATGGTTTCACTAGGAATACTGAAGTTGTTAAGAAGTTAAACATTGAAGGGATTATTTTCACCGAGGGCTTAGAAGATCTATGGCTTAGAAGATCACACTCTATCTACTTTAGATGCTTCCCCAGCAGCAGAGGATAAATTCTAGATACAACCATTCTTCTAGGACCAGAAACCAACCCTCCATTTATATCACAGTTTCTATAAGAAAAGGAAATCCCAGTATCAGCTGGGGACCTGGAGACATTTACAGCCCTTCCTACTATAATTGTGGACACATAAAGGATTGCTTCTTCTTCATCAACCAGTCCCCGGGAGTTGCCCAGGTCATGGCCAAAGTCCTTGATGAGGCCAGGGAAGAGGAAGAAGCTCGTACAAGCTCTCACTTGGCAATGCCAAGTGACATGCTTTTGTTTTTGTCTTGTCCTGTGTGTGTGTGTGTGTGTGTGTGTGTTTTTAAACCAACTAATTATGCTTCAGGCACTGGCTGTAATCTCAAAATAACTCTCCTGTCTCTGCACAGATAAGGCTGAGGAATCCAGTTTCCCCTAAACCCAGTGGTTCTCTTTGCCCTCCCAAGAGACACAGAGCAAATGCCTGGAGCCATTCTGTCCCCATTAGGAGTGGAGGGAGGATGCTACTGGAACCTGGTGGGTAGAGGCTCCAGAGAGCCCCTCGGCCCCAAAGAAACTCCACTCCCAAGTGTCCACAGTGCAAAGATGTGAGGCCCTGTGCTGACTAGCAGGACAGGACAGTTGGCTACAGTGCCTCTAGCAGACAGAAGCTCCATAAGGCACAGACTCCAATATTCAAGCACTGAACATGCTTTCTTCCACAGTCACTGGATGGAAATACACACACACACACACACACACACACACACACACACACACATAGAGCTTTCAAGCACGAGTTCCATTTGCTCTTCGCAGTTACCCTCGACAGCTCTGCAAAGAAAGAAAAAGCAAAGGAAATGAGTGTGTGCCAGAAAGATGGAGGGGAGATGGGAGGTAACAAGAGGCCAAATTAGATGTAAAGAGACGGGAAAGTCCCTATCGCTTCTCTGGATGTAGACGTGGCCTAACAGTTCAGTAAAACAAAAGAGGCACCCCGCTAGAGCCAGTCAAGTTTTACTGCCATCAAGATGGACGTCATAAAATTTTCCAGAAGCTAAAGTATAAGGTTTTGTTCCCTAGCTATCACAATTCACAGTAAACAAGCCCACTACATGGTACACCAAAGGTTTCTCATGAAGCTGCTTCTATAGTAAGAAGAAACGTAACTGTGTCATCTTAAAATGAAAATTATTTTCACTGGCTCACTGGGCTTCAGGAGCCAAGAGCAGAGTCCCTGAGCCTTTTACACAACTTACACATGTAGGATGTGAACTTGAGTCAAGCCCCTGAGCCTCCAGCTGAGAGTGATTTCCTTCTCCCCCTCCTCACACTGACAGAGACATTCCAGGAGCAGGCTCCCGACGTGGAGGTCAGCCAAGCACCCGAGGAGATGCAACTAGGAGCACAAGAGACCCTCAATTCACGGAAAAATTAATTGAGTAAAGGACAGAGCCTCAGCATCTCACTGTTGGAAAGGTAGAAAACACACGACCCATTGCTTCAGCGCACACTGACCAAGAAGTCATCTGGGCTGTTCCCGGACTCCTGGTCCCTGGTCACCTCAACGGCACCCCAGTGGCAGAACTGACTTAATACTATAACTCAGGGTGTCTCTGCTCCCAGGCTCTTACGTTCTATATGAACTAAAATACACATATCCCGTCACAAACGCCAATTCAAAAGCATAAAACCATGACGGCAGAAACCTGCTTACTGTCTTGAGACATAACCTCCAATTTTTCTGTCTGCCCTTCTTCTGGTCTGGAGACATAGACGCAGCTGTGCCAATGGCAGGCCCACTTGGAACAAACTCTTCAACGCTGTCTTTTTCAGCGGCTCCTTAAAATTCTTGTAGGTCCATGGGAGGTGGATAGGGCGACATAACAAAGGAGAGGAAAGGAGAGACAAGGTATTTGGTAGAGAAGAGTTCACCACTCCTTTTACCTACTCCTCATGGAACCCAGAAATGCAAACATCAATTTTTCTATGACTCTGCTTCTCATTTCACTTTAAATCTGGTCACCCCATCTCATAACCTTAAGTGCTATGAATACATAGGTGACCCCAAAGCTGAACCAGTCCAGACTTTTCTTATCTCCAGACTTGCCATTTGGGACTCATCACAGGCTCCTTAAAATGAACGACTTTCTGCTTCCTCCCCAAACCTCCCCCAATCGCCTCAATCTCAGTTCAAGGCAATTCCCATCCTTGCAGACATGCAAGCCAAGCCCTGGAGTCACCACGACCCCCCTGTATCCCACGCTCCATTTCCAGCCTCTTGGGAAAGCTATCAGGTCCAGCTGTTGCCCGGTAGCCAGAATGCCGGCCCCCACCATTGGACACAAGCAGGGAGACCAGAGAGAGCGCGACTGCAGTGACCCTCCTCACACAAGTCTGGTCTACTTGCTTCTACTTCTTGTTCCACTTCATTATGCTCCCCACACAGCACCCAGTAACCATATTAAACATAAGTCAGGACACCTGTATGCTCAGTCAGCTAAGTGTCTGCCTTCAGCCCAAGTCATGGTCCCAGGATCCTGGGATCGAGTCCCACATCAAGCTCCCTGCTCACAAGGCCCTAAACAATTCAGTCTCCATTTTTTCCTCTCACCTTCTCTTCTACCTCCAAATTGTTTACTCCACTCCAGTCACCCTTGATTTCTTGATGTTTCTAGAATGTGTCAGGCTAACCCTCCTGCCTCAGGGCCTTTGCACTTGCTGTTCTCTCTGCTTGAAATGTTCTTCTCCCAGATATCTGCATTACTTATTATCTCCCCCTCTAGAGCAGAAGCCTCAAGATGACAGGGAGTCTGGGGTCTAATCTGTTCACTGCTATGTCCCCAGGGCCTAAAAGAGTAACTGGCATGAAATAGTTGCTCAGTAAGTAGTTGAATGAGGGAAAGAGAGAAAGTCATCAGCGATCTTTCTTTCTCTTTGAGACCTGAGGATCACTTTTAGAGACCATAGAGAACATGCACACCTGTAGGCAGAGGAACAACCCTGCATTAAAATGTAAATATAAACTAAACACTTAAATATCTAACAGATCTTTAAGTGAAAACAATGATAAAAATAACATTATTTTTTCCATATGAACACAGTTTTCCTTTATCAAGCCAATGGCACAGAATCGAGATTCTGTGATAAATAATAACTCTCTGAATAAAAAATGAGGGACAGAACAAAAGTAAAGTGTCTTAGAGATGGTCAGTATAATGTTTTTAGAAATGCATGAATTCTGTATCTAAAGAATTTTTTACTGTCCCCTCATTGTAGACACCTTCAATTAAGCCTGTTCTAATCTTGGCTAAGTGAGAATCCAGCTTCAAAATTTCATTCCCAGGCACAGCTGTTTGACAGGTGCAGCAGGAGCCTGTCAAGACAATTGGCAGCATCATTCCTGAAGAACACAATGGGCTTTTTTTTTGCCTTTTTTTTTTTTTTTTTGTCATCCCCTATTACTCGCTGATGGTAATTAGCAAGCCAATCTTTGAAGGAAAAGTGCAATCAGGCAACTAAAAATGCCTTTTATGAAACTCTTCCTTGGAAATAAATCACTGACACTGCACATGGTCAATATGGACTCTTAATTTTAAACTAAATGCCCATTGATTTACCAAGATCTATGTTCCTGACCCTGTGGTCTAGTGAAATTCATTTTTTTCCTGAAATTCTGAGTTCGGGGAAAGTGACAGTGACACAGCTGTTGATTTTGATTTACTACCTCAATGGAGTAGGCAATTAGAGTGATTTCTCCATGATTTGCTCAAATTATACAGCTCCCTCCCGGACCAATGCCATCAGAGGCGCCATGCCCCGGACCCAGCTTCACACCGGGGTGACCGCCGAGAGCGTGCCTTCCGGAAGCCCCTGGACGCAGGCTGACGCAGACAGCACGGGCGGCCTTGAGTCTTCACCAGTGGGGGCTGAACGTGCAGGGCTGGCAGACGGCTAGAGTCATGACAAAAACTCCCTCCTTGCCCCAAGAACCTGACCACTCCTCACCTCCGTTCATGCTGTGGTTTGGAGTTTTCAGAGAAAAACAGCGTCCGTCTCCCTGTCACAGCTATGTAACAACTTGCATCCTGGTACACCTCCCACCAACACCTTCGACAAGTTTCGACAAGTGCAGCTGAATCACTTGAGATGGGCCAAAAGGTCAGGGCCCTGAAACGTTGCCAGCCTGATTATCTAAAGCCACTGGAAAGCACTCCATGTGTTTCAGAGAACAGGTAGGCTTTCCACCACACAAAAGCAGCTTTGTTTCTGTATAGGTGACGCCTCCTAATTAGAATCAATGATTTTTTTTTATGGTCGCTCCCGATAAGCTTGTTTACCTAGCTTCATTTTCCTAAGACACTTTAAACGTTTCTAGGACGGGTGAACGTCGGCAGAACACTGAGACAGGCCTTGAACCTGGGCTGTGGTATTGCATGATGTTTACAATTTGTCATCCTTGGGGGTAGTTCTGCAAGCTTAAACACACTAAAGGACATGTTATAAAGAGTCAGGCAATTTCATTTTGCTTGAATATCTTTATGGAAATGGACCAAAGGCGTCCACAGAGGCACACTGTCATTTTTTCCTTGACTGCGGGCCAGTTCATGACCAAAAGCAAGCATTCAGAGAAGAGAAGAGCATTTATGACCACACTGTGTGTACCAAATAAGCTACTTTATGAACAGATGGGGAATATTGTGTTTCAGGGTCTTAGTAAAATAGCCCTTCACATCAAATTTCTGTTCACAATGGTGGATCTCTTGGTGATTCATTTATGACCTTGCCCTTGATAATGGGCAGATCTCCCTCAAGGGTGAGTGCCTGTGGGACATGGAGACATCACATCCTCATGACTTAGAAAGATGATGAGAAGTGGGGAATTATGCACCAAGAACATGTAATTTGGACAAGGTGGGAAAAACTGAGTAATTCACTCGAGATAACAAGAGTTTTCCCAGCAGTGGTGACTGTATGGCGATGGAATCCTTGGAGAGTAAATAAAAAAATGGTTGGGCTGAGAAAGACTTACTGAACTGAAAAGCAAGTTACAGGAGCCAGCGCTGATAAGAAAAAAGAAATGGTCTTTAAGAAAACCACTTTGATGACACAGGATCGCCCCTCACGGAAAGCTCAAAGATCAAAACTGAAATGTGCCTTCTTTTCAAGGGGACATAGAGAACCAGAATAAGTCAGCAGTGAGCAGGAGGGGCACTTCTGGTCCCCCCCTAGTAGGTACATAATCTGTGTCTAACTTCCTCCTACACCACATAGAAAGACCACAATTCCCAGGCTCCCTTGCACTTAGCTGTTGTCATGTGACTGCGTGCTGGCCAACATGACGCAGGCAAGAGTAAAATGTGTCACTTTCAGACCCGGCTCCTGAAACTTTCTGCACAATCCTCAACATCCTATCTTTCACCGTGGACTCCAACGGCAGAGCCATTAGGTTGACAGATCCCGAGTCACTGTGTATGATCACAAGCTGTATTAGAACATGAGTAAGAAAGAAACGTTTATCATACCAACATACTGAGATTTGAAACTGTCTGTTACAGAAGTTAGGTTATCTTCACATATTATAATCACGCTTCCTTGTTAGCCTTTTTTGAGACTGACGCGCTGCCTTTTTATGAGACTGACGAGCTGCCTACTGCGCTAAGGAGGCAGGTAGCATTTGCCTTTTTAAATATCATGTTATTGCCTCGGAGTTCTCTCTCCATCTTATTTTCAAGCAGACTGATTTCAGAGCCCTCAAGAGCAATGAAAAAAAAAATGAATTTGTTTTTAGGTCAGTGGAACATGGGTTACCCATAGGGCAAAAAATGGTTGGCACCATTCCCTGAGGGGGGAAAACCCACCCTTCTCTGTTTCTTATAATTCAAAAAGTAGTTTATTTATTTTTAGCTTTTTGAGGAATTTCAAATCATCATATAAGCAGTAACAACAGAATAATGAATCTCCATGTATTCATCACCTAACTTCAAGTAGGCAGATATACAGATATCTATCTATACACCCACATATACATATCTACACACACACATAGAGATAACAGACAAGCATGTATGCATACACATTTGAGGTCTACTATCTGTTCATCTAATCACTGAGCCGGGCACTGCGGGCAAGACTCAAAGGGGAATAATGCCCTTTGAGTATGTAGTAGAAAGGACAGAATATAAACCTCAAACTCCATAAATTACATTGCTCTCAGGGCTACAATGTGGATTAAAGTAATCCAGTAGCTCTGAGTTGGTAACATACTTATTTTCTTGCCCCTCCCATTTCCCTGAAGGAGTTTTCCTTTAAGAGAGAGGTTCACTGCTTCCTTCCCAGGAAAAATGTAGCTACCCCTGGGAGGGCCAGTGCACTGAGGATTTTCTCAACCATTCGCCATTTCTATGTATGAATTCTATCTTTCGTGAAGTTCTTTCCCCAAAGCAAGACTTGAAAAGATGGAGAGAAGCATAAGGAGCAAAGCAAGGGGCCTTGAGGCAACATGGAAATTATGAGGGAAGAAGAGAAAACAGTAGAGTCTTGAGATGCAAGACAAGTTTCCATGTTTGCTTAAGGTGAGGATCCCTGTTTTTCCTTCACTGAAACTCATCCCCCACTCCCAAGTCTATTCTCTTGGCTAACAAAGTGCCATTTGATCTTTTCATTCTAGAAGCTGTGACTGGGCAGAGGAGAAAGGAATAGTAGAAGACAAAGAGTTCAGAAGGAGTCGCATTTCTCATTAAAGGGCAGAGATTGCCAGGCCCAATAGCCACACCCCAACTTAAACATTAAAGTGCTTTCAAGTAACACAGAAAAGAAATTATTCTGGACAGAGACTCCTGAGACCCTGCCTGGTAAGTTTTGAGAGCAAGAGCAATCAGATGCCCCATCGGGAACCCTCCGGACACCTTATTCTGCTAGTGGTTGGCTCTAGGTTGTGCTCTCTGGTCACACAAGCAAATGCCCAACCTTGGAAGGCTCAATCCCCAAAGTAGGTGAGTGCTGCTAGAGCAGGACGCTCAAGTAAACAAAAGATAAGTCTCTCCTTGCACTGTCTTCCCTGTAGAGGCTCTTGGCTCCACAGCGTTCCAGCTACCACCTCTGGGAATGGACGCCATTTTGGTGACAACTGATTTAATTTGTACTCCTCTGACCATCCCAAACATTTAGCTCTGCTCTGCATTAATTCAGTCTGAACAGAAAACAATTCCAAAGTAAATCTTAGCATGGGGACAACGTCTTGAAAGTGCTGACAGACTCAGCATAATGAACACCCATCCAGAGTTCTGTTTAACAGTACTCCACTCTCTTTACAGATTATAAAAAGGAAATATTTAACTAATGGAAGGCTACTCATACACAGGATAATGTATGCGGCCTCTGTCCACATCTTAATCATTCGACACAACTGATCCAATAGCTTTGGTCTAGATGCAGGCTCTCCCAGAATGAGAAATTTTTTTCCTTTCAAGTTCTCCCCAGAAAATGCTTTCCTGCTTGTCTTCACTTACGTGTTTCCCTGGCTGATCACCTGGCCTCAGAAGACTCTGTGTTTCATGTGGTAGAGGCCGAGAGATACAGGCTAACGAGGTACTAAACTCTCAACCTGAAGAGACAGTGAGGGGGAAGGCACCGTTTCATTTCCCAAGCACGAAAGCACAGCGCTTGCTACCTCAGTGATGTTGCCTCCTGAGATTCTGTCTTTGTATTAATTTGATTTGCCTTGGAATTAGCTAAGTTTGGGGTTCTAATTTTCAGAACACTAGCCTTATTTGATAGTAAAGGGCCTTTGCTGTTGGTCCAAGGCGGATTGCCAGCCTCCCTTCCCTCTTCTGCCTAGTGTTGGACCGTGTACCTACTTGAGAACTCTTTCTGCCCCCACGCCCACTCTTCTCCTGCCACTGTGTCAGCCCATACTGTGGTCCTCCCTTTGAACGGTCTCCTTCCCCTTCTCTGTGAGAACTGCTGTCTTCTTTCAAGACACAGTCACCTCTCCGAGAAGCCTGCCTAGACTCAACACAGTTGGAAGCTTCTTTCCCTGTTTCCACATAAAACAATTTGCACAGACCTCTTACAAAGCCCTTGTTTCACTCTTGTGTACATTAACTATTTACACATCAACGCCAGAAGATTGTAAGCTCCTCAAGGAAATGTCTCATTTATTTCTGTAACCCCCAGCTCCCACGACAGGGCACTGCACATGGCTAATACTAAGGGACCAAAAGAATGAATGAACATGCGTTGACCGGATGGACACATCAGTGCGTACACTCTTTGCGGAGGACAAGCTATACCCCTTGGCCTTCCCAGGACCAGCCTGGTAAACACGGAGAGCCCGGTCACACAGAACCCCTTTCAAGAGTCTCAAAAGTGTCCCTACTTAAATAATAAATTAATGATACCATCACCCCAAGTTTGGAGGATGCTGTAATGACTCATACCCACTGCCCCTGTCTGCCCACAGCCAATCAGCTTATTTTCTGATTTTTCAACAATGTAGCAAATTAACTTTTTTTTTATTTTATTTTTTAAAGATTTTATTTGAGAAAGAGAAAGAGAGCATGGTGGGGGCAGTGGAGAGAAGCAGATGCCCCACTGAGCAGAGAGCCCGATGCGGGGCTCGATCCCAGGACCCCAGGATCATGACCTGAACCGAAGGCAGTGGCTTACCCGACTGATTCGCCCAGGCTTCCCTTAACTGTTTGTTTGTTTTTTAATTTTTTTCTTTAAAATTATCCCTCAAAAGGATTAGTCATTCTCCCTACTCAAGTCCAGTATCTGTGGCCCAAGAAAATAAAAGGAGATACTGTAAAGTAAGAACACGCAGGGTCTCATTCGTTTTCTCACCAAATTCCTATGCACACCAACCTCCGGATGAGTGATGACACCTATTCACCCAGCCCAGCTCTCCTCTGGGTCAGGCTACCTGCAGTCTGAGCAGATGGGAAGCCCAGCCTCCCCACCAGGCCCTGTGCTCGCCAGCCACACGTCCGCTGCCTGGGGTGGGAACATTCATTGTCTTATTGATAGTCTAGAAGCCCCAACTCCGTAATTAGAGTAAAAACTAATAAATGTGCATGGAAAGAAAAATAAACATCTCTTTTCCACATCATTCTCCCCAGAGCTTGAAGAAAACACTTCTGAAAGATCAAAGAGAATCGGACTACCTCTTTTTTGGAAAAATAAATGTGTTTGGTCTTTCACTTCACACACTCAGATTCTGTCTGGACTCAAAGATGTCAACACAACCAAAGGTAATCAAGAAATATTCCAAAGGTCACAAAAGACGTTTCTAATAAATTGCCAAAGTAATTTTATACTGATGCGATCTGAATAAACAAAGAAAAACACACTTTAAAATCTATATGTGTGCAAATCTCAAAAGGTTGGAAACACATTCCCTTAATCAGCTCGTTCATGCAAAGATTTACATGACTCTTTCTAATTTTAAAAACATTATTTCGGGGTATGGAATTAGAGTAAAACCACAAAACAAATATGAACTAAAAGGAACATTAACCGTCATGTAGTTAATGATTTTGCTGAACGAGGATAAAGCCTCCAAATGCTTAACCTCTTCGGATTCCTCTCATTATCTATTGTTTTTCATTAATCCTGGAATCGCAGGGCAAAGAAATAGAAACCACGATTTGCTTTGAAACGTCTGCCCAAATCTGCTACAAATTTATTTTCAGGACAAAGTTCGTGAAAGGCCAGCTCTCCAGGTAAAATGGATTAAATGCCTTCTAAAGGGAAATAAAATTAAACCACTACCAAATGGAAGGCTTCTAACCTGTGTTTTGGGATGTGAAATTCGATTTGACAGACGCCTTACAGACTGCGGTCAGTGCCCCATCTGATGAGAATTTCTGTAGCTTGCATTTACCTGTACTAAAGGCTTTGCAATTTATGGTGACATATATACGTCTACAGTATGTTGAACGTGTATATACACAGATAAATATGCCAGTATCTCTTCCTTGTGTAAAATCATTGGGGGGGAAAAAAAACCTTGCAATTTAGTTGTATTTTTATTTTTAAATTATTGAGCTTGCATTAACTATTTGACAGAATGATGCCTCATGGGATCGGACTTGGAAGCTACACTCTCTCTGATCTTTACCAGATGTTTCGCTGGTGGTGTTTCAGCCTCAAGAGACAAAGAGGATATTAATGTTAATTTTATTTATTTAATCACATCAGGCAGATTTGATAAAAGGGAAAATTCAATATTTTGGTAATTTACCAACTCTTCAGAAATGTCCCTGGTAGCAAAGATGTTTTGAAGATCATTTTATATTAAAAGCAGAAAGGCTGCATTGTATTTGGAAGACAGAACACTCTACATTACCTTGAAAAATGGGAACAACGTGACAGATTTGTCAGTTCCACTTTTAACTCCGGGTGGTGAGGAGGTGGCGACGACATACGTGGTTCAGCACAGCCCCATCCCAACCTTTGACTATTGACTGTAGAGAAAGAGGACCCTTGGTTGAAAGCCTTCTGCCACCACCAGAGTTGCTCAATTATCTTCTTTCTTGTCTTTGAATTTTATTCCAAGGGAACACGAAATTACCCTAATCATTGTCAGGACATTGGAGATAATGAACACGTACTCACTACAAAACACTGACTCCCCATACCTTACCTAAAAGGACAGAGGAGACTTTCACTTACTTAGGGTTCAAGGTCAGCACGCAGAAGCTTTTAAAGTGCCAGTTCTAACCCTTGGCTTCGCATTAAAATCACCCAGGAAGCTGCACCCCAGACCTATTACATCACAGACTCGGGCTGAGATGCAGGTATGGGTCCTTTATAGAGCTTTTCAGGCAATTCCAATGTCAGCCAAGGTTGAGAAGCACTGCCTTGCACGTGCTTAGTAGGCAACAGCCCAACAATTTACTAGTTTAAGAAAAATTACTTAATTTCTCCAGGCTTTGTTCTCTCAAAAAAAAAAAAAAAGTTATGTATAAGAGGGAAATGTTATACTCATTGATTTTCTTTTATTTTTAGGTAAAAATCTATACTTACAGTTATAAAATATTTCAAACCAGCAGCACCACACAGAAAATATTTTAAGATTCCTATGACACCTCTATTACCACCATCAAGCTAAAAAGAAATTAATTATTTTGCCATATTTGTTTCAGTTTTCTCACTCTTGGAAAAAAGATTAGGCAAAATAACCCTCCCATTTCTTCTTACTTCTGTCCTCTCTAATAAGTATCTACTCTTCAAAGGTTACTGATTATTCTGCCCACAGTTTACTGTTTAACCAAGTAATTATGTATCTGTAACAACTATATAATATTGCTTAGTGTGTGTGTGTATGAATATATATAAATTGTATTATACTGTATATATCCTTTTTGAATTTAATTTTTTCATTCGTTTTTTCAGTTGTTTCCTGAGTTGTAGCCATGTTGATATTTATCTATCCATCTGTCCATCTATAGAGATAGAGATTTTTAGTTCATTAATTTTAATCTCCTTTATAATATTTCATTATGGATAAACCATGGTTTATCAATTTACCTCATCTATGGGCAGTTATCTACCCTTGTTTTTTTTTTTTTTTTAGAAACAGAGGTACAATAAGCATCTTTTTACATGTGGCCCCACTACTATATACAAGAATTTCCCTAGTGTAGACACATAGACAGGGTTTTGTTAGATACGCTCATTTTCATCTTTACTAGATGTTCCCAAATTGTTTTCCAAAGTGGTTACACCAATTTACTCTCACCAGCAATGTTAAACCGTTCCTCACTCTATATCCTCACCAATACTTGACATTATGAGAATTTATTAATTGTTGCCAATCTGAAGGTTGTGAAGTGGCAACTAATAGTTATACTTAGATAATATTTTCCCAAGGTCTCTTCTGGTCATATAATTGTGGTCACCACATCAAGGCCAAGTCTTATCAAAATAACAAAATGAAGGATGTGATTTTAAAAACTTCTTCCACAGTTTACAATGAATTTACTTTTCCTTAAGAAATGTCTTACATGGTTAAGGCTGGCCCATGAACCCATAAATCAGGCCATAAAAGAGGAATGGGACATGGCCCCAGCTCTGTATTTATTTTCTTGTATTCCATAATCCAATGTTACTTAAAAAGCAAACTGCCCGATCTTCTAGCCAAAGCAAATACTCTAGATTTTGCCAGGCAAAATGCCTGTGGAGAAATGAGTCAATTCATACAAAATTCAAAGCTGTCTTTGGTCAGTGACATTTTCGTGAAAATCTGTGGGTGGGTAAAAGTCTTGCAAAATTCCTTTTTGCTATTGGATAAAATTCATCCAGGAAAAATAAGCAAAATTTAAGTGGTGACCTGCATTCCCCCTAATTCCCTTATTAACACTCCCTAAACTCCCAACACAACTGCTTTCTATTGTGCGCGAAGGCAAGCCATCCGTGTTTCTGATGCTGGCAACGGAACCCTGTCCCTCTGCTCACTCTGCTCCCATCAGATAGGCTCTCTCAGGAGAAGTACTGGCAGACACAGTGGGCCTGATCTCATGCAGAACCCACCTTCTGGGAATGCTACCCAGGCGTCACACACTCTTCAACTTGATGGCTAAAGAGACCTACGGTAAAAACAATCTCCGTGTGCGCTCTACTGGGACCATTACTACGGATACTGCTCGGGATGGTTAGTATGTGGCAATAATTTGGGGTTATACTTTACGCTACCCTTGTAGGACCATGAAACCAGAGTTTGAGAATCAAAATCTGAGGTTCCACGACTTGTTCTGACTTGAGTATTTGAACCCTTATCATCTCAGTAAAACGTAATAAAATTTAGCATAGCTGTACTCAAAAGTTTTGGTTCATTCTGAGACTCATCAGTGTTGGGGTTGGTCTAAGCTCAGGAAGGACTAAACAGAATGATTCGGCAGCTCGAAATTGCTTTAGTTCGTAGGCGGCCGTGAGTGCACACAGATATTCTGAACAGAATACTGCCGTGTCCCAGTTTCTGATTTAACTGAGGTCTGTCTGTCTGCCTGCCGAGGCCTTTACTTCTCCAGGCCCTTGCCACTGGCCGGGAATAGCTCTGTCCTCGGGGCCAGGCCTGGGAAGAGAGCAGCCGGCTTGGCTCTCTGCAGAAGAGTCAGAATGGGATGAACAGAAGGCGGGGCTGTTTGGGTGGAAAGAGAAAAGAAACCATTCTCTTCTTCCAGCAAGTGAACCAAATGATACACTAGCAATCCTCCCGCAGTTCTGACACCCGGAATCCTGAGCGATCCGAATCCCAGCGTCCTGGGTGAGGCCGAAGCGTCAGCGGCACAGATGATGAGAAGGCGCTCTCCGTGCATGAGACGGAACAGCGCAGCGAGGGAGCCGACGCTGGCCTGAGACGGAGCAGCGCTAGTCCGGTGCCGTGAGCAGGCTGTCGCTGAGCGGCCCTCTCACACAGCCTTCTTCCACCAGGACTTCCAGAAGCACGTTGTGCTGCCTGTAGTCATGGTCACCAAACACAACTGGGTCATCACATCTTTCCTGGGCCAATAAGCTAAGTGAGTGAAAATGGAGGCGAACTCTAACGACGGCTCCCAGAAGATGAAGAGCAGTGAAACACATGTGAAACAAAAGTGTACGGGCTCTTATAATCTGAATGCCCCGAGCCTCTGCTGCGTGTGACACAGCCACAGAAACCAAAGATGACTTCGTGTCTCCAAGAGATGAATGTGGGCATTTCACTCGGCAGTGATCCTGAGCTTTGCATCAACTACCACCAGATTTCAAAGCAGCAGGAGATGACATATTTCCGTTTTAACAATGCTTTGTGTCTGGATTCCGAGAGTGTAAAGATCGGTTTTACAAAAGGCAGAAAGTGTGTCTTTTCAGATAGGCATCTACGTGAAGTACAGTGTCTTCTTTCCCAGGACTACAACGTGGGGGCTGCTAACCCCTCACAGCACAATCGCGCGACGCCTCTTAGCTCTAACCCTACAAACCAAGCAGACACCATGTGGCAATGCAGCAGTTTTAGAAGACATAATGCTCCCACTATGTAGGCTTTTTATGAAAATGGGTGTCTTCCTGTGAAAAACATACAGTCCCAAGACTAGAACTGCAGCATTAGTCAGCTCCTAAGAAACCCTGTTTTATATAAATACATTTGCACTATAACATATATCACTTAACACCTTGCAGGTCTAGATTTGTTATATCCAGCAATCTGAGTTTTACAGATTCCATCCAGAAGTGGGAAGGAGGCAGAATAGGAAAGAAAGAAATCACCTCCCATACCCATCCTGGATGATGCAATGCAAAGCCAAGCAGAGCCCTGCAACTAATCACCTCTCGGCTTATTCTTTCACTGAAATATTTCTATTTTTAATAGTCCTCCTGCACTTTAGCAAAAGTCAACTTTATAAAGTTATATGCCATTGCAAAGTCTGGGAACAGTGGGAAAATGGGGAAATCCTATTGCACAAAAATCAATTTTGCAACGCAAAAAATATGTTTTGGATAATTCAGGCCTTTATGTTTATTTCAGTAAAGCCAAATCCAGCAAACTATTTTCAGCCAGGATTAGTCAGAACTAAAAGGTTGGACTGTTTTCCCTCAGAGACTGAACGTCTTTCCTGCCGGCAACGGACCCGTGTGTTCCAAAGTAGAATTGCCTTCTATTGGTTGTCTCTTCCTGGCGTTCTTAATGCAGGGCCTTACTGACAGAGGAAGGTTTTGCCGTCTGAAATGTAATTATTCCCCCTTCAGTCATATAACCTGGCATCCTCACAATGTACCAGCTTCTGCTTTTCCTTAAGAAAAATCACAACATGGGGCACAAGGTAACGGCAAGAAATGCAACTTCATTCCACCAGAAATTCTGGGGAGTCTTTCAGAAATACCTACTGGATAGTGAAAAAGTGCTTCCAATACCCACATTATAGCTATCAACCTATTTGTTCTGCTTTCACATAAATCAGACAACTTGGCCGATGTACAGTCAAATATAAACATGGCCCAGCTTCTTTGTCAAGACATACTAGAGTAAGAAGGGACTCTGGCCGGGGGACCACCACCTTACTAAGTCCTTTTGCAAAATGATTTATATGTTTCACACATTCAGTGATCTGTAGCATATGCAATATCCAGGGAGTACCTACAATTCTCAGATTTTAACTCTGAAAGCAAAGTTCCTGTCCATCTAAAGTAATAGAAAACACATGCTCATCTTCTTCCCAGAGCTAAGCGGGCTGTCAGAGATTGTGCAAAGCTGCCCTGTGATCCCAAGGGTGATGTCCTGCTTGTAAACCCTGAGGGTTTCTGTTAGGTGTGAAATGATTGCAAAATCGTTTAGCAGCCCTATTATTCAGAAATAGCAATTTTTGCCAAGAAACAGAGGCAAGTTCCAGGATCGATGTTGTGGAAAGGGGAGGCAGGGGAGAAAGGGACCCCTTGCCCACTTCCTTCAACACCCAAGGCACAGTCCCCTCTCGGTTCATTCTCCTTAAACTTTCCCACCAAATTTTCTCTCCTTAAAATTTGGTGAGATCCTGTGAGATCCTGCCCCTGTGGGATCCCCTGGGTGTTTTCATGCTGCCTATAAATCATTAACTAGTCTTAAAACCCCAGAGTGTGCGGTGTACAAGCGTGTGGGTGTACGTAGCAACATTTTTATCAGCCAAGTTGCTAAGTGTGAGTTCCTTTCCAAATATCAGAACTACCCCTCCTCCAAACCCAATACTAGCCCAGTTATTGGAGGGAAGGAAAAATCCCTGAATATTTGCTTTGGAAAAAAGCTCACGCTTGCTGCGAGTGCAGTGTGTCCCTCGGCCCTGCGCCTTTCAGCAACTTCAAGTTGGCGCCTGGCACCTGTGGATTTTCCAAGATTCTGGACAGGGTGGCAGATCAGCCTCCCCTGACGGTATGGATCATGTACATTTGCAGAAGGGAATCTAGAAGTGGAGCGGGGCCCTGCCGCCAAAGATTAAAGAAATCTCTCCTATCCTGGGGCTAAAAAGAAGCCAAATTTCAGGGATACCTAGAACCCCTAGTATCCAAATCCCATCAAAGAAGAAAATGTCCCCTGACTCGTGGCCAAGTCTGGAAGATGCCACGCACCTCGCCGAAGCCTGTGAACGTTAGCGGGACACTCACCGTGCACTTGTTGGGCTTCTCCCCGGAGTGGACTCGCATGTGGATGAGCAGTTTATACCGGGCGTTGAATGGCTTGTACCTTCGAGGACAGCCGGCCCAGAAGCAAGTGAAGTCTTCACCTTTGCGCTGGTCTATGTGAACCTTCTCGATGTGCCTCACCAGTTCCTCCTGCTGGTCGTACAAGGCGCTGCAATCGATCCAGCGACAGCAGTGTTTGCCCCCAATGTCCTCCATCTCCCCGTCTTCCTCCAAGGCAGCCTGGGGAAGGGCCAGCGGCTGGGCACGGGCTACCAGCTCCTGGTGGTGCAGATGGGGGTGAGAGTGGTAGGGGGGCGGCGGGCCCTGGGGAGGCGGGGCCAGGGGAGGCAGAGCGGGTTCATGGGGCAGATCCAGGGCGCCACCCGGGAAATCATCCAGGCGCTCCGTCTTCAGCAGGCCCCCTGGCTGGCTGTCGGGGTTGGGCAGGCCGTGCTGCACCACCATGTTGTTGACCAGCCCCGGCTGGAGGCCTCCGTGCTCCAGCTGCTGCATGCGCTCGTACTCCAGCACGCTGTCCTCGTCGTAGGCCGGGAGAGCCAGGCCACCGCTGGCCACCCGCACGCCCTTCTGGCTGCTTGGCACCGAGCACGGCTGGGGGATGCAGCTGCCACGCACCCCCAAGAAGTGCCCATAGACCTCGGGCTGGGGGGACATGTTGGCCGGGGAGGCCCTCGACCCGTTGATGTAGGCGACCAACGACGTGGGCGACGTGCGGATGATGGTATTGAAGTCTATCCCGATGCCGTCGGACAGTGGGGACAAAGACAGCGCTCTCTTCTTGGAGCGGGCGGAGTGGGACCTGGCCGATGAGTGCCGGGGACTAGGGTAAGGAGAATGGCTGGTTTCCATGCTGAAAAGGTAGGACGGCAATGAGTTAGAGACGCTATTGCTGGACATGGCTGTCCCAGGAGGAAGGCTAATGAGGTCCCCTAGATCAATGCCGTTCTGGGAGCTGTGGCCGGAGGACAGTGACGGGAGAGCCCTGTAGCCATGAGACCACTCTTGCTTCACACTCAAGGCTGACTGACTTTCGGTCAGACTCAAAGTCGTGGATGCTAAAGACTCACGAGAAATAAGGGACCTGGAACAGCAGCCGGGTGGGGGGGGGGGGGGGAAAGAAAAAAAAGACAAACATTTTAGCAGGATATGGATTGCTTAAGAGCTAAAAGAACACTGCATTGACAATCCCTTAAGTATTTCCCCTAATTACATTCTCGGCTAAACACACATTCTTTGGCTAAGATAAAACCCAAGGCTTTTAGTTCCAGGTAAATAACATTTTACCAAGAGGGACAATAGGGCTAATGCTCACTGGAATAATAAAACAAAAGATCTATTGTTATAAATAATCGTAATACTTTAATGATAATAAATAGTCCTTGCTTTATTTTTAAATATCTTTTTTTAATGTTGTGGGGGAAGAATTAGAGACCAGGGAGTCTCTAATTGCCCGTCATGGCAAAGTGAATAAGCAAGTATTTAGTAAGTGCTTATGGTATACAGCGTATTACAAATAGGCATTGCAGGGACTATAAGTCTAAACAGAGCCTCAGCCTTTGAGCAAAATCTATTCAGTTAAGTAAAACCTAAACCAATGCTTAATTTGAAAAAAAGTATATCCTCCAAGTCAAAGGGTCATCTAGGGGATCCAATAATAAATTCACAACTTCATTTCACTGATGATAAGGAATTCTAAAGATTTCTTTAAAAGATAGTAACTCAGTCAGCACTCAGTCATAGCATCAAATCACACCAGGAAATGAAAAAATACATACAAAATAGAGCTGTGATACAGTAGAGAATGACAGCCTGAGATCAAGGCGTATGGGGTATAATACGTTTGGGCCTTGCAGGGTTTGATTACACTTGCTAGTCTGGGGTTTTCCTCGTGTTCTTGCACTGAGTCAGAGCAGCTCTGGACTAAGAAGAGATCTTTCCCTTTTAGGAGTTCACTTTTGCAGTGATTCGGCTCCTGTTCTCCATACCCTGTACAAAGCATGTGCCACATTTACCTGCATACCCAAGATTTACCTGCACATCAAAATGGCCTGTGATGTAGTCTGAACACTTTAAAACTCACCTTGCTTTACTATGACATCATTGCCTTAAAAATCACTGAAAGGAAAAGCTACATCCCTTGGATGTCAATCTGTCACAACGAGGCTAGCTATCATTAAGCTCCATTTCCCAACTCAGACATGGTGTGGATCAGAAAAACCCAGTTTACGCATATGTGCCTGCACTGGCTTTCTACAGAGATCTTTTTTTCCAACCAAAAAATAAATTAATTAATTAACCAAAACAAAATATTAAACAGAATGTCTATCTTCCCAGGAATGAACTCATTCACTCCCTCCAGCTGTTATTCAGAAACCTGTTGTAAAGGAGCGGAGGGCAAAGAGAATCATTCTTGTCCCATCAGTTCCTCTTACTCCCTCTCACAAAATGGAAGCCGGGAACACTGTTCCCTACAAGCACGAGGTTTCAGAAAACACCCCAACTCTCAAATGCACAGTATAAGGGAATAGATAACACTGTTACCAATGTGATGCTTCCACCGAGTGAAGTAATCTTTACCAATGACAAACACAGCAAGAATTTACGTCCAGTTGCCCTTGACACAGATTTGTCACCATCCCCATTCTTATATTAGGGCTGAGGTCGTGTTGCAAGCCCCAAAGTGGTTTCTGAACCATCTGTTTTTTAATTCCCTGTGGATACTTCCAATTATTTTCCCAGCACACCCACAGCAGGCAGCCGTCCCTGCAGAGCTCAGCTGAAGGCTCCTGGTGATTGGATGTCAAGGGCCTTTTGGTCCCTTCCCCAGGGGGATTTAGGAATTGCTTTCTGACCAAGCCAAATCAGTAGTCGTGTCATATATGAGGCAAAGACAACTGACTTTGCTTTACACCCTGAGGTTTAGAAGGTTTATAGAACATTCCCAAACGGTATATTTGCCCGGCCACTGTCATACTGGAGCATTTCAGATTTTTGAGTGGTGAATTTCAGGCAGAAAGTATTCTACCCGCCTGCATATACTCTGCATGTAAAATTATATTATCTAGTTTGAGGGCAGCCTACAGTGCAACATGTTCATCTGTTCTATTGCTGAGAGATATTTCTTATTTTTCCCCAATTACATCTAACTATGGCTTGATTTAAATCTGATCATAACCCCACACTGACACGTCCCCGTAACTCCTCAGACATCTGTCTTCTAAGACAGTTACCATATACTTTCAGAAAGCAAAGCCTATCTTCTCTTCATGACAGCAATAATATGAAGAGAGAACTCTCAAACATCTAACACGACCATAACTTCCAACAAATGGCCTTTGACCAGCCGCGATCTCCCTCGTGTGCTACGACCCACAACTTTCCATCTTTCGAAGTTCTAATCACTGAAACCTCCCCCACATACACCAGGCCTCAGAAGCGTCCTCTTTCCAAAGCAGGTGTACACTGTCAACACTGTGCCTCAAATACAGCGCACTGCTGGCGTCTGGGGGTGTGATCTTCCTGAGGGAAATTCAAAGCCCTTCAACAGAAGGGATTGTTTTTATCTCCATGGTACCCACCAGAGTATGAGATACATAATAAGTATAATAAGTTTCCAAAAATTGTTTATTAAGTGAAGGTGAATTATCAATAGAACAACAAACAGCTGTCGTTTGTAGCTTACAAGGCATTTTTTCCATACACATGATCGCATTTGACACAGCGATACACACAGTGAGGTGAGGAAAGTCGATTTTTAAAATAACTTCTACAGAGAACAGAACTGAGGTTCTGTGACTTCCCCCCCACTGACACCCTCCCCCCCCACACACACACCCTGGATAGGCTGTCACCTCGCTAGATCCCATAGGTCCTGTGTTGTTCTCCCCACATTACACCCCAAATGTGATCCATAATGTTCCGCCTGATTAACAGATTGAAGTCACACAAGCTGTGCTTAGAACCCATGTTTTCTACTCTCTCTCTCTGTGACAATGTGCTGAATGACTTAAAAGTTCCCAGGGACTCTCTCCTACCGCCCCTGCTGCTGTACATGTCAGGCCTCGGGGAAAGAGACGGACCCACAGACAAGACTATCTCCACTTCCGTATGTTCATCTGCTCCCAACGATGTTATTTCTAGTGACTGGTTAATTTGGATCTATAGCAAAGGAAAGAGATATAGCTCAAACCAAACACAACCAATATGAAAACCTCCTACACCGTCCGGGAAACAGGATAAGGTGATTGGTGAGGCAAGATCTCAGGGACTGTCATGGCGCCATGAGGGACATGATGGCCAAGCCTGATTGCTTGGTTCAATGCCAAGTTCAAAAGAAATACTCACTTACGGATCACATGGAATTACTCAAACTGATCCTCAAGAGAATATGTATTACCTATGTCACAGGAAAGACTAGTCCTAGGCTACCTGTAAGTTCTCATCTCTGTGCGGGGGCAAATCCCCCAGAGGTAGCACTGCATCTGAAGACAGTACGGCTTTGTAAAGCATTAGAACTTCCAGAGGGCCCAGAGTCCATTCTCAGCTCCCTTGGCCTCCTCTGAGCTTTGCAGGCCTACTCCAACCCAAAAGGAAACCCTATGAAAGTCTACCACCAGAAATCACCTCCAAGAATGTCTGGTCTAGGAGAGAGAAATGTGGTGTCTTTCGAGATCCAGAATGACATTATTAGATTGATGGCTGCACTTTGTAAATGACAAGCTAAGTGACACTAGGCAAAGCATTTGTCTTGGTCCATCATCTATAAAACAGAGGTAATATCTGCAGCTGGTTTATGAATATTAGACCCTAAGAGGTAGAATCACAATGTATGTGAAAGCACCAGGACAGCCAAACCTACAAAACCCGTGCCCATGACGTCCAATCTCTTCTGTTGCCCAACTTCTATTGTATGGCATGTGAAACCACTGTGTGATGTTATCATATAAGTATTTGTCACTTCAGGGTACATACATACCATGGCCTCTGTATTACAGAGTTTGGGCAATGCCTAAATCAAGAATGGCTTCTGGATCTTCAAGAAGGTAAGGTGTAGTCTGCATGTGTCATCAAATGAGGCTAGTCAAAAATGGCTGGAAGTTAAGAAGGACAAACCTACAGCCTCTGTGCATCACCGCATTAAACAGGACCCAGTGAAGCTACAGAAGAGGGCTTCTTCCAAAGTGAGCGCTCTAGGAGGCAGTCAAAGGACGTCAAAAGAAGAAATACAAACAGTCAATCTATGGAGACTACTTAATATTATCAATGATTAAGAAAACTCCAATTAAGATAAAGTAACAATTTGTACATCAAATTGCCAAAAGGTATCATAATAGTTCCTAGTATTTAGTAAGGAAACAGAAACGATCAGATGACTGGTGAGTGTATCAGTGGATAGATGTTTGCTACAGTGCAATTTGGGAATACAGAGCAAAAGCCACAAAACTGGACATCTCCAAATGCAATTTTTAAAATTAAATTTTTAAAATAAAAGTTAGAGGGTTTTTTTTTTTTTTGGTTTTTTTTTAATAAAATGGAATCTGGGGCAGGAAGAAGCCATTATACTATACTGAAGAAGGTTTTCACTACAGAAGAAGGTGTTTTTATGAACTAAAAAAAAGTGGTAATTACAACACGATGTCAGTAATTATAGGTCAATTTGGTGGAAAGGAAAACCTGTGCTTATTGTGAATGCATTTGTGTGTAAAGGGAAGGGAATGTATCCAAATCGGTCACACAGTTGCCTATGGGTGGTAGCATTCAGGATGACGGCCATCCACTAGCGCGTGCTCTTCCGTACTACCCATATTTTCTACAATGAATAACAAGTACATAAATAACCAGGAAAAAACAATAAATCTTACATCATCCTTTGCGGTGATGCACAGAGGCTGTAGGTTTGTCCTTCTTAACAATAAATCTTACAGTGACAGCCATCACTCACAGCGTACAGCGCATGCCCCCTCCCAAGCCACTTCCTCTGGCGTGTCTCCAGTGGAAAACACACAGAGATGATTCCTCTCTCCGTTTTCTCTTTCTCTTTAGACAGCAAAATGCCCTTAAGCTGAACTGCTGCCTCCTACCCTTCTTCCTCCTGACGGAACACACAGACCAATTTAAGGATCACAAATAAATGCAACCTTCCCAGATTGCTAAAAGTAATTTCCATACTTCGCCAAGCCACCTGACCTCGCAACTCCTGTTTCTTTGCTCATCCTGCCAAAGAATTATTTCCATTGGAGGACTCAAAGAATACACAGTCAAAAACATATGTCAATGCATCTTTAAGATGCTGTCCTTTAAGGATATAAAATTATGCTAAGGAATCAAATATGCCAGAAAACACTGAGATAATGACCCTTCTCTGGCCGACCCATGAAAGGAATTGCATAAGGCACGTGGCTGGGGCAGCGCTCGCCCGGCCTACCACCACTTTCTCCGTTAATTATGACTCTCTGCCTTCAAGGCATGGGCTGGACTTGCCACAGAAAGGAAGCTGAAGGCTTTTCAATGACACCTACCACCCGAGTACAGTTAATTTTACATGCAACACTCAGCAAGTCTGAGGAGTCCCTGCAGGCATAATCATCAATGGGAAAATGACAGCAGCAGCTTCCATCACAAAAATTCTTAGGTGAAAAACAAGTTTCCGTCTCATGAAAAAACTGGCATTGGGGGGAAAAAAAAAAAAAGGATCCAGGAACTACGATTTCTGAGTCTCAAGTAGCGGTTGGGAGGACAGGGAGGAAGAGGAGAAAGGTCGGGAGATGACACGGGACCCCACAGCTGTGACACATCTCGGCAGATTCCAGCCTCCAAGAAGAGGAAGCAGAGGCCCATAGAGTCCGATTCCTTTGCAAATGCACAGCTAGAGCAGAGGTAGGACTAACAGGTAAAAACGCTTTCCCCAAGAAGCCTACTTTATAAGATGAAATAATTCATTTCAAACATGGAAATGGACCTTACACATTGCAGTGTTTTGGTTTTATGTCCCCTATAATATCAACCTTGAGAGATATAAAAATGTGTCTGAAAGGGTGATTTCCCTTTCCCATTCAATTCTCTCCCATACGGAATGACACCCAGCATTTATTGAAACCCCCTTATTCTGGCACCTAATCAGACATTATGCTGAAATGCTCTATAATTCATGCGTGAAAGTGTGTCTTCCCAGACACATTATGAAGTCTCGAAATTCATGACTTCTCTCTTTACTTGTTCTACCATCTCCCCAAACTTCAACTATTATATTGTGCAGATAGTAGGTACTTAATAGATATTCAGGTGGCTAGATGGACAGACAAAACAGATGGTGAAGCCTGGGGACACTGCAACCCACACCCTAGAAAATGAGCAGGTAAGAGCTGTATGTGGCCCATCACAATTCTCTAGCCTCACCAAAGTGCCACGTTTACACACTGGGCTTTTGTCACGAAGTCCCAAAAGTCTCAAACCGGGCACTGACTACACTCACACTACAAGACAGCTGGGAGGAAGCCATTCTTCCCAATTAAGAGGATATAATGACACACACTTTGTTTTTATACACGTTCCCCTACAAATGTCAAATTAAAAGAGTTGCTGGAGCAGGTATATGTGTGTGTGTGTGTGTGTGTGTGTGTGTGTGCGTGTGTGTATGTGTGTGTGGTGTGTGTTGTTGTGTAGGCATATGTTCAGGAAGGGAAGGGAAAACACATGTGGGGTGTTATTATACCAGAGGAAGGGAGAAAAAAAAAAGTAACATGAGACCTGGTATCTGAAGGAGGTATATGCAGGCTGGCAGCATTCATTGCCCTCTGTAAGCTAGGACTGATCTGGTTGCATGCTGTAGAGACCTGGCTTGCTGGAGGTGAATTGGGTCCCAGTCGCTGAACCATCATGGGACTGCTGGTGACCACTAGATTGTTGCAGCTGCCTTTTCCAATGGACTTGCACTGAGGCCCAAAGCCAAGAGCCCCTAAAAACAAATGAATCAGGTTAGCTTTCATGTCCCTTACATCAGAAATCAGTAAATACACACATGTGCCCAATTCTCTCAGGACTCCTCTTTCAAGACAGTCCTTGGATCACTTTTTGGTTCATTTTTAGTATTAGTGATACCCAAAGCTTTCTGTATTTCTAATGAGAAAGCCATTGCCACAGTAAAAACCCTTCGATAATTACCATTCATACAAAATGTGCTTACATTTGGCTCCTTCTATGTATAAGTACTCAGTTATGAAGAATCCTATTTTATCATCTCCCTACCTAAAGAGTCAAGGTGGTAAGTCGATGGGATTACTTATATCTAGAAGTTTCTTCTAGAATAGCTGAGATCCTGAATTGCCCACCAAGGAAAGTTGACATGGCCAAATAACACTTATTTAACTGGTTTACTTCCTTCCCATTCTGGCCTTCCAAAAAGTCTCTTTAAAGGGATAAAGTCTGGCTGAGTATCTTCAATCTTGATTTCTCCTCTTCATCTCAGTACACGGTCATTGGACATAGACCCAATTAAAAAAAAAAAAAAACAGGATGAAAGAGCCATAAATAAAACACTTATTCTAAAAGCAGCATGGTAACCAAATTCAACATAGACGTATCGTTTCATTAGTAACAATCTTCAAATGTAGTAAAATGTGGTATATACACAAAGAAGGAAGAGAAAAAAAAAAAAAAAAGAAACCCACAAAAATCTGTGTCATTACAGAGAAGTGAAAACCAAAGAGGAGAAAGTCAAACACAGCCATGACTCATCTATAAAAAAAAAATAATAATAACAATACTGGTTGAATCATTCTAGACATTCTTTTCACATGGATGTCCTTCCTCAAACATTTTTTGCAAACTACCTGGTCAAGTCTCAGTGACTGTACACTGTGTTCCCATCTCAAACAAAAATAAATATGATGTCAGATTTTAACAAATCAGACTCTAAAATTTTCTCATCAAATTCCCCATATTTATCATTGATATATCTGGATCAAAGTAAGTGGAAAATCATCCCAGTAACTTTCCTGAGCCCTAGGGGACATAAGTTCCTATTTTGTTTTTCCAGAAATTAAATCAATAACCAAAAAAAAAAAAAAAATGACTTTGTCATCTTTTGTAACACTCTCTTCCAAGAGCCCACAGAACTAAAGGATAAACAAGACCTTAGGGCAATCACCATGCTCTCGTCAATGAAACCACATCTCCAAAATGCTGAGTGAGTTGCAGTTTTTAGCTGGCAGGAACCTGCTTTTTTAGTCTGGCCCTCTGGGAAATCCCAGTGGTAATTCACTTGCCCAAGGCCACACAGGGATTCAATGACAGCGCCGAAATGGATTCTACTAGGGTGTATTTTCATGGGGCCTGTGTGTTTCAGTTTAGGTACTGGATGCTTAGTTTCTTCCTTGGGTACTTGCCAAGATCATTATTCCAACCGAAATTTCTCTCCGATTTTTTTTTCAGACACTTTTTTTTTTTTTTTTTTCCAGAACCTGCCCTCACCCCCCCTCTCTGCCCCTTCAATCTGATGCATCTTCTTGTGCCTTGAGAGGCCAGTCATAGATAGTGTCTCCGCTTTCAGGACTCACCGTACACTGCACCTTCAGGTCTCTCTATCTTGACACCAGAAATAGTGGGCACCTTTTTACACAATGATCATAAATTTAGTATCTTTGTAAGTTCCAACAAGCTACCTGCCATTTGCCTCTCAAACTCCTTGGAAAGAGGTGATGTGATGGCTCGGAGTCTAGTCCACTATGTGAGACACTTGAATCGCCTCCCCACGTCCCATCACTAGCAGCCATACTATGAAAAGCAACATCAGATGTCAGGTAGTTTGTCAAACTCAGTATCGTCTACTCGTCCGTCATTTAATGTCCGACTCCTTCCCAATAAAAAGGTACTAATATCTGCCTTTAAAACAAATACATGCTGACAGCTGGAACAGCACAACCAAGAAATGCCGCCCGATGACAAAGCACACTGATACTTTCTCTCCTCGAAGCTAAGGTGCCATATGTTATAAGGCCTCGTATTATTTTATGTGCCCGTAAGAACACGCATGGCTGATGAACCTAGAACATGGTATCAAGATTTCAGAGATATTTTGATGTGGAAATATGCACCCCTTAGAATCATTAAATACAAGTAGGATTATTGAAACTTTTCATTTAACCCTCATCTTGTTCATGCTCTCCTCTCTGCCTGCAACACCCTTCCCCTAACTTGTCCAACTACTGAGCTCCTCATCTTCACACTCTTGACTCAAAGGTCACCTCCTCTCTGGCTGCCCCTGCCCCACTGCCAGCTGGGCAGATGTGACCAAGTCCTCCTTTTGACCGCGCCCCCCCCCCCATCTCTCATAACACATCTGCCTCAGCACCGTTAGGGAACTCTCAGTTTGACATGCCTGCCACGTTCTCCTCTTATATTTTATCGCATCTGAAGACAAAGACCTTGTCTGAGGCAGCTCTGCTTCCTCGGCACCTAGCCCAGGGCCTGTACCACGTACACACAAAAGTCTGCCGTTGAAGTTCAGAATGAGTGAATGTGGATACAGAGAACAGATTAGTGGCTCCAGGGAGAGGGGTGGTCAAGGGGACCTACAGTTCCCAGTTATAAAATACATAAGTCCTGGGCATGTAATGGACAGCACGGTGACTGTACTTAGTAATATAGTATTGCATACTGCAAGTTATTAAGGAAGTAAATCTGAAAAGTCCTCATCACGAGAAAGAGAAGGAAAACAATGTGTGTGACTGTGTGTGGAGACCGGTGGCCCATGGCCTTACTGTGCTGATCATTTCACAGTGCCTGTAAAAAGTGAATCACTATGTCACACACCTGAAACTATTAGAATGTTACATGTCAATGATACCTCAATGAACAAAAACTTTAATGAATGAATGAAAATAAAAGACAGTTGTACATGAATATTAAATACTCACACATTATTTCCACTGAAACCCTCCTGGTTTGTTTTTCTAAAACGGCGCTGGTTTTCAAAAACAAACTCCAACTAAGCCAGTCCCCTGATGCTCCCCCACAGTACCCGGAACTCGGTCAGAACTGAAGATGAAGCCCCACAGGGAACATCCTTACAAACCCATCTTCCTGGGCCAGAACTGTATGCTGGTCAAGGCTGCCTTTGTAACTCTCTAGCCCCGATTCACACATTCTGACAATCTTCCCACTCTGGAATACGGAGACCCTGACCCTCCCTTTCCCAGTATCCCCATCGCTTTGGCTCCTCCACCTCCTATCCCAAATCCACTGGCCACCGTGAACCTCCTGTAACCACAGAGGAATGACAGCTTCTGAGAGATATCATAAATGGCACCCTTGAAGCACCAGGGTGAACAATAAGTTTATGGGAAACAAGTAATGTCTGTGGCCCAGCTGTGAGAATGTTCTGGAAAATGGCATCATCTGTCTCACAAGCGGAGGCAAAGAATAGCTTGACTAAGACCCAAATGCAACCATCAAACTCCAGTGTTGTTCTCATAGTGTCAAATGCAATGGCCACCACCAGACTGCTTGGAACCATGCTGGGCTCTGGGGTCTGGGCCCTGGAGATGGCCTGTCTTGGCGCCGCCCCCTGCACCCGTGCTGGTCCTGTGACTCCAGCAATTACCGAAGCATCCATATGCTTTCCCACCTGTAAAGTGGGAACCTCAAATAACATTGCCTCTTGAAATTACTGTGCATCTCGTATTCATTGAACACACAAAGGACTCCAGAGCACACCTTCTACCGTGTACTAGGTACTCAACGGACGTCAGATGTTATTGTCGGGACTCTTACTATCACTGCTCATGCCCTTGCTGCTTTTTTGTTCCACTCTCTTTCCTGAAGAAGAAAACAGTTCCTTATAATTCTTTGCACAAAACAAGATAGTAAATGATGCTATTTAATTCTCTACACGCTTCCAGTATTCTCTCTGCTTCAAGGCTCAAGCCAACTTTTTTTAAAAACCAGGTGTCACCACAGATAGAAGAAAACTTTTCAACTGGCCAAGTTTGAATGTTCCTTGGCTTGTCATTCCCTGAAAACAAACCATACAGCTTTTCTGTCTACCAGATGTGCCAACTACTTGTGTGCCGGTTTTCGTTTTGAAATACCGCTTATTTTTAGAGGCTGCATGATGTTTTTTAAAATGTGTTTACTGCTCAAACTAGGATCCGAGTAGATGGCCTTCTGAGTACTATATACATTCCAGCCCAGATCACTGCGTGCTGGTGGGAAGTACAAATGGAGTACCTTCCTGAGTTTCTGCACTGAGAGGTCATCTTAGCAGGGGCATGTTTTTAATTAACATCTTCATTAGTTAAAAGTGTTCTCTTGAAGTCAAACAGTTGTTTGTGTAACAGTTACCCCTGCTGAGGCTACATCCCTCAGAAGGTTTTGTGGTTATCCACTGGTTCCTCTAAAAATGACACGGATATGGGGAGGGGGACAGATACGGCATATACTTGGGGGGAGTTTGGGAGAACTAATCACAGTTTCTTTGGCTGTTACTGTTCATTCAACTGAAGGCCAGCCATAAGCCAAGGAGTTCCTGGAGACAGATGGACAGAGAATCGGGCCCCATGGAGCCCTTATTCTGGCTACAGAGATGGACACCAAACCAACTGTTCCTTAAAAAAGAGGTGATCCCTGCTTCTAGAGTGGATCACGGGAGGTGGCTTTCCGTGTAGTTCAAACATGACCAAATAAAAGCACTTTCTCTATGGTTCAACCTAACACAAATCCAGGGTGTTATAGAGACAGAAATAATACTACACATCAGGATCTGGGTCCTGCCTCCCCAGCTCACTGGCTGTGTGACAATGGGCAAGGTCTTTAAAGTCTCTGTACCTCAGTGTCCTATCCCTAAAATGAGGACAGTAGTAGTACCTAACTCATCGGGTTGTTAATGAGGATTAGAAGAGTAAGTATGGGGGCACCTGGGTGGCTCAGTGGGTTGGGGCCTCTGCCTTCGGCTCAGGTCATGATCCCAGGGTCCTGGGATCGCATCCGGCTCTTTGCTCAGCGGGGAGCCTGCTTCCTCCTCTCTCTCTGCCTACTTGAGATCTCTCTCAGTTAAATAAATGGAAAAATCTTTAAAAAAAAAAAAAAAGAGTAAGTATGTGTTAGTACGTGCCCCACCACCATACATTGCCAATACATCATATATCATAATGTCTTACCACCTCTAAAGATCTGGGTTTCCTTCCCAGCCTTTCACTTTAAAACACTGCAAAACTCTAGGGGGACCTGGATGGCTCAGTCAGTTAAGCTTCTGCCTTCGGCTCAGGTCATGATCTCTGGTTCCTGGGATTGAGTCCCGAGCTGGGCTCCTTGCTCAATGGGAAGTCGACGCCTCCCTGTGCCCCTCCCTGCTGCTTGTGTTCTCTCTCACTACCTCTCTCTCTCTCTCTCTCTAATAAATATATAAAATCTTTTAAAAATTTTTCAAAACTATAGAAAAGTTGCAAGAATTGGACAATAAACTGTTTTGTCTATTAATAAATTTTATTTACCTCTTTATCTGTCCATATCCCTTCTATGTAAGCTTACTGTATTATTACTAATTTGTTGAACCATTTAAGAATAAGTCATAGATTTCTGTCCTTCACTGCTAAATACATAAAACCATAGCAAAATCGCCAAATTCAAGACATTTAGCAAGGACATAATAATGGCATGTAATATACCATTGTTATTCAAGTATTCAAATATTACCAATTATTCCAAGAACAGCCTATAGAGCAAGTGTTTTCCAGTCCAGGATCATGCATTTCAAGGAAAGGTTTTAGACTCATGCTGAGGTAGGTTAGTAAGTCACCGCACATCAGGGCACTGAATGCAAATAGAAAAGTAGAAAAACAGAAAAGGAAAAAAAACAAGTGCAAATAGGCACAACAGTTATGAGCATGGGTGAGCTCCCCAGCTCCACCATGGCCTGGCCACGTGACCTTAGACAAGTTACTTAACCTCTCTGTGCCTCACTGTCCTGATCTCTAAAATGGGATTAATACTAGTGCACATCTCATGAGTTGTTTTGAGGGTTAAAAGATCTAACGTAAGTCATATGTTTAGTGATTTGGCACTTAATAAATACACTGTAAGTTTTAATTATATTTTATTTTAAAGCACTTATTTCTGGTGCTTTCTGATATTGTCTATAGCAACTCTTTTCTCCAGAGTGACCGGGGACTAAAGGCTGACACTTCCCCTTCTAAGACCTTCTCCTCAACACACAATAGACTTGTCCTTCTCTAGATAGGCCCCAGGCTTCAGGCCTCCCTTTTTCCTCATTGCCATTCTACCTTATTCTTAGATTCTCTCCAGCCTTCATTCATATGCCTCCCTAAAACTAGAAATAAGAAATTCTTGCATACTAAACATACTCAGCTTGCTATGCCGTGTTTTGTCAAATTGGTAACGTTTCACTGCTGAGATACAGTAGTGACAACTTAATGACTATATGTGAGTGTGTCGAGTGTTACTCTGAAATACATCAAGGCATGGGTAAATGGCTAAGAACACCAAATGGTGAGAATCGGAATGACATGACTGGTTTTCTATTCAGGGGTAAAGCATTTCAATTCAGCAAATGTTACAAATGCTCAAAACTGCACAAGACCTGTGGGAGGTAAGGAATACTGACAGAGCATCCTGCCTCCATGGAACTTACAATCTGTAGAGACAAAGCACGCACACCTAGGAACAATCAGATAATGACCAGGGCCCGTGTAGGATTAAGCACGAAACTGAATCCTAGAAACAGGCATTCAGAGACGGGAGAAAAATCCAAGTACCAGACAGTTCCACCAAGAATAATAATTTTAACCACAAAGGCATTTCCCAAAATTCTTCAGGAAGTCCAAGGATCTTCAATGGAAACATAAGGCAAGGTCATGGAGAGATCCACAGTCAAACCGCTTTGGGAAACCCTAACACAGTGAAGGTGAACTACATCTTTATATTACAGAGCCTTTACTTTCAGAGCCTTTAAAAATGCAAGCGCATGTAACTCCCAGAGGAGCAAATAATATGCAATATATTTTTTTTTTCTTTCCCTGTGAGCTCACCCAAGACTGATATTCAAAAACAGCCTTTGGAAAACAATGAGCTAGAAATGAAGGAAGAATGAACACATGAACAAGAAGGAGATGGTAGTCATGGAAACAGAAGGGCTCAGGCACGGCGTTTACTGGGGCGAAAGGAAGAGAAGTCAGGGCTGCCTGCAGGAGGCGACTCTGTCTGGCCATGAGAAAGAAGCAGACGGACCGTGGGCCACCTGGATGGTGTGTGTTCCCCAACAGCTCCGCACCTCGTTGCCTATCCGTGCTACCAGGGAAGCTCTTCAAAACTGCAAATTCACAGGCTCCACCTCAAACCAACGAAGCCCGATGACAGGCTAGTGCTGTGGCCTGCCTCCCTGGAAGCTTCGCTGTCCCGAGACTCATCTGGAGGACTCAGGGACAAAAGCTGCAGGAGCACATGAACCAGAAGCAAGCCACGTGCTGGCAAACGACAGAATGCAGAAGGCGGCAGTTATGGGAGCGAGCTAGAGTAAGGCTGGAGATTTCATAACTGGGAGATAAGGATTCAGGAGACCACATTTGAAAAGGGGGGGGGAGGATCCCCTAAAGCCTAACTTTCATGACTCCATTCCAGAGTGAGTTACCCCGTCCCAGCCAATGAACAGGCCAAAGCCGAATCCAGATTAAAGAAGATTCCCACGAGTTGTGCATTTCTCCTACCACTCTGCCCTTCGGAGTGCAGCTGGCACCTACCAAGCTTACCCCACAAAGGATATAACTTTCACACCCACACTCTGCTAACCTTAGTCAGCATTCAGGAATGCTGGCCCCCAAGTATGGAATTGCTAGCATTACTCATTTCATTTGATCCCTGCATTAAATGGAATCGTATTTATACCTCGAGAGATTAAAAAATATCATATTCCCTTCTGTACCACTTAGTGCCCTGGATTCCTGGACATGAAGCCTCAATCCATCTCCCCACCACCGGGCCCTCCTGATAAGATGTTATTAATACACTGCTCCCAACCACCTCATAAAGATGTAAAGATATATTAAACAACATTCCCCAAGTTTATATGCTAAAGTCCCATCAGTCAGCTATTGTACATCAATTATCAACTAATTAGTACAGAGTGCTTATGCTGACCCTTCTGTTCTCCTTTGTAATGATTTGCCAAGTTAACTGAAAGCTGCTGGGCTCCGCAGAGACTCTCAGTTTAGCAAGAGTGTTAAATAAAGTTCACCAACAATTAGCCTAGAAAACCAAAGAGGAAATGTAAGCACATTTTACTGCTTTTCCCTGGACAAATTTTCGAACAATCCCATGGGAAGAGAGTAGATCTATTGTTTCAATAAGCAAATCAGAGCTCGGCAAGGCGGAAGCAGCAGCAGAGGAGCCGAGCAGGCCGGAAGGGACTGCTCGGTGCTGGGTTATTTGTGTACCGCGGCTCTGATGGCAGAGCCAGAGTGTGTGCTCCGAGGTGTGCCGGCCCACCGACCGGCCAGACGATGCTTGCTTACCGTCTGATTTCACAGGGTTAAAGCAGGGGAGTGATCTGCGAACGTGAAGGGGTTCAAGATGCAGTTCTTACGTGGGCTCTGTTAAGACAGGGCTTCCCCCAACAGTAAGAAAGGCCCGGAGCAGAGGAGGGGCGGTGCACACTTGAATGGGAGGAAACCACCTCTGTCCCCCTTGGTCAGGTCGTATTGATCGAGCACGCTCTGTGGGCTTGGTGCCGTGCTGCCAGTGGAGCCTCAGGCCGTTGAGCTTCCCCACAAGAGCTTCTGACCAGCTGGAGAGAATTTTAAGCAACACGTGCAACAATGAAGAACACCCGATCTTCAGCTGGGTCGCCGAGCTGCTGAGCACACGCGGAGTCCAGGCAAGAACAAGATCTGCACGCACCAGAGGGGGCGCTGTGGAGCAGTAGACCCGGTCCGAGCCCCTGGACGCTGCGCGGGCCAGAGTGGCAGAGGGCAAGTGGCGGGCAAGCAGCGTGGGCCAGCGGCGAGAAAAATGCTAGGGCCAGAAGGGCTTCACTCCCCAGCCGCGTGACCTTGGGCCAGTTCCCTAAACTCTCTGTGCCTCTGTTTCCTAACCTGGAAAATGGAGATGGGACTTGCACCTACCTCCCTAATGCTGTCTGGAGAATTAACGACCCAATGTATGTAAAACACGGAGAATAGTGCCCAGCACACAGGCTGTATTCTGTGAGCCCTGGGTATTCCCATTTATTGAAGGATTACCAGATTATATAGGACCTCCAAGGCCAACCTTCTCACCCCCCACCAAAAATGCTATAGGAGGTGTATAGGCATGGGTGTGGTGAAGATCTATGAGGGGGATAGTCCAACTACTTCCCGCACATATGGAAACAGAGCAAAGACTAGAGGCAGGAAACCAAGCTAGGGAGATACTGCTATGATCTCAGGTGCAGGGCTGAGGCCCTGGGACAGGTCGGGCAGAAGCAGAGGCAGAACAACCCCAAATGGCCTTATAAAGGAAACAAAAAAGAAGGTTGTTAAAGGGCCTGTCAGAATTCCAAACTCCAATTCCAGGGCCTGTACTAGATTCCAAACCCTTCTCCAGAAATCAAGATCATGTCTTCCCCCCTCCAAGTTAACCAAAAGATGGAATGAGAAAAGGCAAAGCTGCCCAACGGTGAGACCGCTCCCTGTATGGACCAGGGGGGACTACACTTGTTGACAGGTCTTTGTCCTTGCATTACTCAACGGATGGGAATATTAATTTGCCTTCCTTTCTCTACACACGCACACTCAACATAAGGCAGTGTAGTCTAAACTATTCAATATAAACCAATGAACTTTTTTTTTCCAGCATCTAAGAGCTGGTTCAGGGGCAAATCCCATTCACTCCTTCATATTGGAGATGACTTCTTAGTTCTCAAAGTCAAGGCTATATAGTTATCATTAAAAGCTGCTAGGCTAACCTTTGTTTTCCTTCAAGCAATAATTCCTCAAAACTGTCCAAAGGGACACATACTCTACGACAAATATTTTCTGTTACATATGCTACATGGGCCTGCAAGTCCAGATGGGATGCCCAGAAGCATGAGACCCAGAGAAAAGGCAGATGATTATGGAGATTACACTTTCTCACAATAAAAATTCAATCACCCGTCTTCTAGAACCAGACAGTACCCAGCTTCCTATACCCAGAAGTCCCCCAGGGCTGCTCATTGTGCCTCTAGGCTGTAGATTCTGGACTCGATGCTCTAAAGCCCATTGGCAGTCCAGGAATATGGCAGGAAAATTTGTTGAGCTAGGATGTGTAATTGGTACTCCTTTGTCTGAGAGAAGTTATTCTCAGAGACCTAAAAAGTAGATACTGTTTGATGGCATCCTCTTTCCTAGTTCTGTGCAGAACCCTAAATCCACTGCAATTATCCAGGTGCTAAAAAAGCTATGGGGACAGAGAGGATTGCCCCTGAGGAGGAAGCCAGGAGAAGGGGAGGGCACCCAAAGTCAAGGAAGGCAGTGTGTGCGTGTTGGGGGAGAGGGGGCTCGTGGCGGCACGACAAACGTACAAAGGGCAGACTCCAGGCCTGCGCTCCAGCTGCAGCAGGTCCCTGCGCCCAAGCAATGTACACAGCAGCAACTTCTGGCCTTGGCCAGTGGGTACCTCCGCAAGACCCTGTGGACCATGAATCAGGAAAGCTCTTAGCATGCTCTGCTCTGTACAAGGATGCTGGGATCTTGTCTCACCCTGGCAAGGCATCAGGCACCCCAGGCAAAAATGACTGAGATTAGATTTCTTGCTCATCAACAAGATGGGGTCTTGGAAGCCCATATGTTTTGGTTTAAAATAAATAATTCAAAAAAACACATTTCTTGTACATGCATTGGTGAAGTAAATTACGAAGGTATCTCTAAAATATTTTCACTGAGAGGGAGCCTAGTGGCTCAATCAGGTAAGCGTCCGACTCTTGGTTGTAGCTCAGGTCATGCTCTCAGGGTCGTGAGATCGAGCCCCATATAGGGCTCTACACTCAGCATGGAATCTGCTTGAGATTCTCTCTCTCCCTCTCCCTTTCCCCCTCGACCCCCAAATGAGCATGCGTGCACGTGCTCTCTCGCTGTCTCTCTAAAAAAAAAAATTAAAAATAAAATATTTTCAGGAGGATGACTGTTTAGATATAAATCTTAGCAAGACCACTCTAAATTCTCAAAATATAGTCCATATAATCTGCATCCAAATAAACCTACCCCATCTAGTCTATAAAATCAGTCAGTGCTTAGAGATGTGCATGTTTCAGAGTCACAGACTTGGAGAAATCAAATTACATTTTAAGGCTGAGGAGTTAGTGAGAAAATAGATCACTTGGGCAGAAGTTCACAGGTGTCCCATTCCCTTTCTTCTCTCTCATAGCTGTTAAATACTAATTAGCCAAACCTACTCTTTTAGGTACTCACCTTGTGAAATATCTAGAAAACAATAGTAGTAAAAGGGGGGGTATATCTTTTCTTTGGTCGTCTTCTATCAAGCACACCACGCTTACCTGTGGGGAAACCATCTCAAGGTTCAAAAGAGATCTTGCTCCTTGTTCAGAACTCTAGGACCAAGGGAATGGACAGCTTTTTCCTTCCCTGTTTAAACACAGTGAGCACCTTTGTTTGGAAAGATTTTCCCACTACCTTCTTTCAAAAATGTGTCCGAACGGCTTGGGGGAGGGTGGGAAAACATGGCAGCTGACATGGTTGTTATTGTACCTCAGGTGAGCCGGCGGAGGAATGAAGGTTGAGAAATCCTGCTCCATGAAGACTGGCTGCTCTGTCATCCGACACCAGCAGCACAAGGAACTGAGGTAACACCTCCGTCCAGAGGAGGAAAGAATAGAGTCCGAAAGAAATTTGTAAAGAAGACATATAATTCAGCTCGACTCATTTGTTTTTTTGACATGTAGCCTTGAAAAGAACAATTTTGCCACAGAGTCTTGGCAAATACAAAGTGATTTTCTGATAAGTTTTAACATGCATTTTACTAAATGCGTGAAGAGAGAGTGAGGAAGAGAAAGGCCAGGTATCCAAAGACGGGGAGGCTGTCAGGTCTCTCTTTTTCTGTGTCATTTTTGTTTAGTCGGTCAAATGAAAATTCAAAACCATATAATTAGACGGTTGTTTATACATGATTAAGCATGAGCTCATTGGACTTTACACGCCAAAAAGTCAGAGATGTGGTTAAGGGCAAGAAGGAACTATTAATAAAAGGAAATAAAGCTGTAATACATTTTTCACTTATGAATAAAAATAATTCAAAGGTCTCTAGATGGAAAAAGAAAGAAAAAAAATCAACCATGAGTAGGGGCAAGAAACCAGATAATTTTATAAATGGTTAGAATTCATGTGATATAAAACATAAACCACTGGTACAAAAAAGCTTTTCTTCTTCCTCTATGATTCTAATCCTATTTTTGCTTCTCGTAAACATAACTCACAATGAGAGCATAACAAAACTTACCTGTATTATATTTCTCTAGAATTGTTCTGGGAAATATTTAAGCAAGAACATGTTCTGCATTCAAAAGAGTTACTTGTTCTCTTCATAACTGTCTTCACCAGTAATCCTCTCTGGAGAAACCAAGAGCTGGCAGCTTCCTTGAAAAAGGCAAGTGTCCTTCATTTTCTACAAATGCAGAGTTTTTCTTTCCCAAATGAAGTGAGCCCATCAAAAGCAAGGTTTAATGGGCCATAAACTTCATATAGGTAAAGGAGACCTTTCCAGATCTCTCAGAGAATCTGAGATCAGAGCTTGGGGCTTTCAAAAGTAGTGAATCAACTGCTCACAGAGATCAAACACCGAGCTCTGGATGAGGTCAGTGGGCAAGTCTTTCAGATCAGGAAGAGAATGAACTGATCCAGGATCAGCCTACTTATTCCACCTTAGGTAAGATCTTCGAGCCACTACTACAAACTCCCCCTGCTGCGAATATACACCAATCGGGTCACCCCCAGAGGCCACCCAGACAAACACTAAACAAACCCCAGAGACCGTATGACTGTGTGTCCTATATTCTACAACCGAACAACTCCTTGGGTTGCCAAGGACTGGTACCTTCGCACATAACTACTGTGATATTCAGTAGAGCCTACTGATCAGAATGGGTAAAGCCCATGGGAAACCCAACAGACAGGACTTAAGACTCAGGGGGAAATGAATCTACTAACACTCAAAAAGCCCACAATTCCTAAGAAACATAAATATTGACTTTTTCAGCCTCTGAGAGCAATGTCTCCAAGCCCTATCAGTTCCCAATCAGTCAGAGAGACCTTCCATCTCTACCACCCACGCCCTCAGCCCTCTCCTCTCCTCCCCTACCCTCTCCTGCCCCCACACCTCTCACACACAATATGAACATCAACCAGCTCTGAGTCCCAGAGTTAACATCAGTCCTGTACATACATACCTGCCCACTGAAATTCGAACACAATACTTCATTTAAAGCTATACAATAAACCACAAGGCTCGGAAACTCCCTAGAAGTTCATTTCCAAGAAACTAGGATGATCATAGACTACATCTCTAAAAAGGCACCAATATTTGAGACAAAGCACAATACTCACAATTAATTTGGCAGTGTTAACTTACGAAGCTTTGTGTATTACCTATGTGTTTTGCATGACATATATACTTGTTCTAAAGATACTTTTTAATTATTGACTTCATTTGGTCAAATAAAGTTCTTAACATACTCACTTAGCTTTAAAATCCACCCAAAGCTGAGGGAAAAGTACATTTTCACAAAACCAATTCTTTATGAACCAGAAATTCAAGGCTTCTTGTTTATAACACTGAAGAAGAAGGATCTTCCTAAATTAGTATATATTGATTATTTGAAATAGTTTAATATCTACTATAGTTCCAGATAAGAAATGCGATAATTTATTTCTAAACAATGTGTGGCATGTAACTTAAAACCACTTTCCATCAATAATTAACATTAATAATTAACAAGCATAAACAACAAAAATACCTCTTGGAAATGTTTCAACCCGGCCTTTTCCTCATTCCACAGCCTGCCTGTTGCCCCCCTTACCCTCTATGTGGGGTTAATAACTAAACTTCCCTCCTCTCTGACATGCAACACTACCCCGCAGCAATCTTCCCAAGAATGTGTGCACAAATGCATAAGACGGAAAAGAATAAAAGTCTTACAAAGTCACCTGAATCTGGCAAACAGATTTCTAAATTAGCATCTGCGGTTACAATCCCCTCCACAGTGAATTAGATTTTGCTCCAGTACAGAAATTCACCCCAAACACCTACGCTCCTACTTACAGATGGAATGTCTTATGTCTTTAATCCAGGGATTAGCCTCGTAATAAAAATTAAACAGCCCTCTAGATAAACAGCGGAAGGGGAGGATAATGCAAAAACTGCTCATTTAAAGAGAGGCCGGAACCAGCGTTCCAGGATTTTATTTGGCAGCGGCTGTGAAGAGCAGTCAGTTTGACTTTTAGAAACGACTTTGTTTTCCTTTCTACACGCTGACTGTCTGCGGAACAGCATCTTCAGCGTCAAACGCACCCTTACACCAACGGTGCCCCACCGGCTGTCTCTGATGCTTCGCTGGCACCTGCCCTAGCGCTCGGTGTTCACGTTTCTAAGTCCACGGCAAGTCCCCTCTTCCGGCCGCTCGTTCCTTCAGCAAACCGAGCACAATGCAGGTCGCACCCTAAGTTCCTGACGTTCCGCGTCAGGCTGCCCCGTGACTCCTTGCAGCAGACACGAGCTCCACCAGCCCTGACCCCTTCCTCCACGTACCTCCGACCTCCTCTGTCCACATGGTACGTTACCATTGCTCCTCCTGAAAACTGATCAGAAGCCTCAGCAAATCACCAAGTGCTTAAGGTGTTCATGTTCCCAGGCTGTCTGGTCACTGACATTTAGACGGGCTGGAAGTCGGAGGCCCTCCCCCCGGGGGGAGCTTCCGCACCAGAGCCAGTGTCTGCTTGTGGAAAGGTGTGGGGGGAGAGGTGTTGCCACCTTTCTCTTGGCTGGGGGCCTCGGGCAGCTGTGCAGAGTACTTTGCTTAGATTTCCAGGGCTACCTGGCTCTTCGGCTTCACAGTGTCCCGGCGGGCACATTCAGGGACAGCTAGGACATTTAGCAAAGGCTGGTGTGCCGAAGAGAAAAGCATCTGACAAGTGCAGCCAAGGAAACAATGTCTCCCTTCAAGTGGAAACGCGGGTGAAGTCAGCCAGCCAGCGCTGGCCGTGCAAACAATGCTGGGCAGGTCATTAACTTGCCTGGTTCAGACGGCCACGATGAGCTCACCCACCTTTCTGGAAGTGCTGTTTTAGCCACTGAGTTTATACAAATAAAACCCATAATTTTCTAATGGCTAAACTAGGAATGTGTTCGAAAATAGCTAAGGCTCTGAGAACCCTGCCGAAGCCACACGGGGAGCGCACGAAGGTGAGTCTGCAGTCCGAGGTTCAAGTCTGCAGACATCTTTCTAATTGCTGCGTAGGTATCACCTCAAAAACAAGCAACCACAAAAGCAAATGGGATTTTTTTTTTTAAGTTAGGTGATTCCTGCTGCATTGTGTTTTCTCCTTCTCTTTTCCCTTTTTGCAAAAGAAAAAGGTAAGTTAGTTGTTAACTACACAAAGGAGTTAACATTTAACTTGAACACCGAGAGCGCTTTAGCTCTCACTCCCTCCCCCCCTCTTTCTTATTATAGTGAAAAGAAGTTCAGGAAAACTCTTACTAATTATCGCAGATCCTGGATGGGATCTGACTACATCATTTCGCTCGCAGCACTCCCAGGAGGCCCCAGGTCCTTGGCGGTCCAGAATCCAAGCCCACCCCTGCTCCCACCCCCGACCAGACAGACTACACCTCCCAGCACACACAGTTCCGCCCTCTGGATGCAGTGAACTGTTGGCCTGGTCACCTTTTCTGTGAAGCCCTCTATGGAAACAGAGTCTAACACACTCCTCTCTCCTTCCCCTTCTCCTTAGCCACTCAGAAGCACCAGGACGGAGGTGTGGGGTTACTCAGATATCGACACGGTGATCATATTTCCACACCAAGACCTTGCACTCTTATTTGCTGCTGCTATTATTACTACTATTAATGATAATACATCTACACACCAAAAACACAAGAGAGCTGACAGTAACGGAAGGCTTGCTTGGCACCGCGGAGGATATGTGGCGCTCTGCCTGGGTGAACCCACTCACCTTGGGGCACAGTTCTGATCATTACCAGCCCATCTGACAGAGAAGGCAACCTGAGGTTCCAAAAAACACAGTAACGTGAGGAGTGAGGAGTCAAACCCAGCTAGTCCTGCTCCAAATCACACAAGGATGCCGAAGAGTGCATCCCTTATTAGCCATCAACCTCTACACAATGAGACAAATACTACTAAACTGGGGAGGAGACAGGACAACTGGATGCTGAGTCTTCTCCCAACCCATGAACACTCAGCACCACAGCCTCTCACACCCCGGGTTCCACATGTAAGCAACAGTCAGGAATGGTACCTTACTTTGCACTGTTTGGGTGCCACAAATGGGGTCATGAGTGTGTGCAGAAACAGGGGACACTCTTCTAACCTCCACAGTACTGGCTAAATGTCCTTTAGGTGCTCCTTCTCACTCTCAGGAATTTCGGTGGATAACATCACCTTCATTTGTTCACTCATTCATCCCGTGGTTGAACAGCATGGTAAGAGCAGCAAAAACACAGAGCAAGACAATTACAGCACACACTCCATGTCTGGTGGAATAAGGTGAGACCACAAGGCTGTTGGGGACACTGAGGAGGATGTGATGGTGACAATGACCGTGATCTTCAGGAACGCAATACGAAAATACTCACCTACATACATCTCACTACTGAAGGGACTGACTAATGTTCTCTTTGTTGAACAGTTCTGAGTGCACACATTCATCGAGTATATACCACATATATACCAAATAAGAACATGAGAGGTGTGTGTGCACGCACTCAGACATATACACACACACACACACAGAGACAAGCACAATTACACAATGCGTCAGGTGCAGCAAGAAATAAATACGAGGTACCCTGAAGAGGCAACCTCCCACCCAGCCCAACATTTCATAGGGACCCTTTCTACTAGAAACCAGCCTATCCTTAGGAATACAAATAACTTTAAAGGGGGTCTTTTCTTAAAAAAAAAAAAAAAAAAAATCCTGCCTCAGTGGGGTCCCTGGGAGGCTCAGCTGATTAAGTGTCTGCCTTTAGCTAAGGTCATGGTCCCGAGGTCCTGGGCTCGAGTCCCACATTGGGCTCCCTGCTCAGAGGGGAGTCTGCTTCTTCCTCTCCCGCTGCCCCTCCCCCCACTCATGTGCATGCTCTCTCTCTCTCTCTCTCTCTTTCATTCTGTGTCAAATAAATAAATAAAATCTTTAAAATTTTGCCTCAGTAACACAAGATTTTATCTTTCAAAACTGCACTGACATGAAAGCAGTGTCATCAGCTGTCACCTGTCCCTAGGCATGCGGCTGCTCCCGTAAAAAATAGTCACGGAAGGAGGAGAGAGATGTGGAGGTAGAGGTGGGTGTGGTCAGTGGTATGGAGACACGGGGGGACAGGCCCGAGGCCAGTCACAAGGCCAGGAAGCCAAGTTTGGTCTGTGGCTATGCAACTGTGTGAACTTGACCAAACCCCTGAGACTAAACCTCCCTGTCATACCTAGCATGGTGAGATCATATAAAAAATAATCTAGCCCCTAGCTGGGCAAAAACCAGATGCTTAGCAAGGGCTAATTTCCTTTCCTACGTGCAGATCACAAGGAGAACCTTTTATCTCTCACAGTCTAAAAGACTAACTTTAAACCAGAATAAATAATGAAATCATTTCAAGGTCTTCCTTCATGAGAAAAGATGCATCCTTGCTCCCACCATGCTTTGAATTCATAAATTTACATGCCAAGAAGGAATAGTTTCCAACCTCCTTATGATACAGGTGGTAAAGTTCAAGTCCAGAGAGGGAACGTGACTATCCCCAGGACACACGGCTAGTTAGCGGCAGAGTCAGGACAAAAATTCCAGTAAGTCAGGTGCCTAACTAATCTCCTTTTCTACGGCATCCTACTATTTTCATGGGACTGTCAGTTATAAATGATGTTTAATGGTGCAGATACCTCTGAGGCAGTTTACAATGTCTTTCGCCTTCAAAATAGAATGGCGATGGCAGATGGCGGGGCTCCCTCTACACAATGAGAACTGAATTGGGGACAGGAGCAATCAGGAAGAGATGAACAGTTGGAGGAGAAAAGGAGTAAGCCCAGAAAAGGGCATCAGGAGTGACAAGGGACACAGAGACCCCCTACCTTACAATGATGCCTAAAGAGAAATCCCATTTCCATCCAAAAACTGAGTCTTTCAATGCCCCCAGATTTCTCCTTCCCTTTGTCCACAAGCCTAAAGGATACAAAAGACACCACTTTCCCAGATCAGACAAAATCTATGAGTTTTCAGGAACGAAGAGAAAGGAGATTGTTTCTCTTCAATAGTTAAAAAAAAAAAAGGAGGTCCAGTTTGAGTTTGCTTCAATCTCTTAAACCTTGGGTTTTAGCTGAACCACAGATGAGCCCCAGCTTCTAGTGGGACCAGCGCCTGACTCTCCATCTGCCCCAGGTAAACGTGCCCTGGGACCAATAATCAGGCTGCTCCAGGATAGCAGGCATCTAGTTAAGGAATGGGGGGGGGGGGGGATCTAATTTCAACATATCAAACTTGACAGCATAAGTTTTTAAAAAGATTCCTATCTCCAAGAAAGTTTATAAGCAATGAGCGAGGCTATAAGTCAATGATCATGTTCTGGAATAATAATATTTGCAGAACAACTGTCCAGTTAGCAACCATGCACCGAGGAGGTTCCTTTACATGTGGCCTTTCTGTCTTTGTCTTTGTTCTGAGGCAAAATTCTGCCTTCGGGGGTCCGAAATAAAGAAAGTGCTCTTCATTATGGCCATGAGTTCGGATGGAGTCCCCTTGGCACACAACCCTGCCGGTAATGAATCACAAGAATCTTCTGTTCCTAGTTAGACCTGCTCATAGCCTCTCCAGCTGGAGAGAGCCTCAGCTGAAGTCCCCAAGGAAAGGAGAACCTCAGGGGTATTTGGGGCTAGGATGCTCAGTCCTCCTTGGACTGAACTCTTACCTAAGGCCTCTCAAAAAAAAAAAAAAAAAGAAAAGAAAAAGATCAAAAAACTTCATGTAAAACTCTATCTGACAAGTATTTATGGGATGCTCAGTTCACACAGGGCTTGTCCACCTGGAAACCGGAACTTCGACCCTTCCAACACCATTCACCCATAAAGAGTGTGTTGGCCTCAAGAAGGCAGAGTGCAACTCACCCAGAGGAAGAACTTTCTAGCAAGCAGAAGTGACTTGGGGACGCTTTGTGAGGCAGAGTTCTTGCCCCGGGAAGAACGCATAGACGGGTTGCCAGGACACTGCAGAGGAGGCCGGGAAGAGGCTGGGAGGCAGGGTTCCTAAACTCAGCGCCAGTGCTCTGCGACATCCTCAGAGGCTTTAAAACCCAGTGTGGCGTTCTCAATTTTTATGTAAACCATGAGGATTGTCAATACTCTCATCCAAAGGCTATTTTTGTGTGTGCTGCTTTCTTCTCGAGACTGCTACGCTATGTGACTTGAGGCAGGTAAACTAACTTTTCTAGGTCTCAGATCTGTCATCATTTACAAGAAGGCAAGGGATTAAGGAACCTCCCAAGTTCCTTCTAGCTCTAACATTTTCTGAGTAAATACTGAGTTTACTCTCCACACCTTCCACCAAATTAAATTTCAGGAATTCCATCTACCTATAAAATGCAACAGAATGTACTAAAAATCACCCTATGTAAAAAGGAAATTCGATCAGGCGACAAGTCACAATGTAAATAGGGCAAAAGCAGTAGATTTCTTATATATTCTCAATTATGAGTTTTAAAGTGTGAAGGGAAATTATTTTAGGGTAAAAATGCCTAGGAATAGCAGGTAATATGAAGAAAACTCCTTTTTTTTCTGAAGACATGAATAAATACAGACATATACGTGTTCCAAGGTGCAAAAACTAATAGAGTGTGTTGACTTTTCTAAACTGTTTCATAACCTTAATCCACAGTTTCTCAGCCTCTTGCTACTGACATTTTGTGCCAGGTAATTCACATGTGTGTGCGTCTGAGTGTGTGTATGTGTGTGTGTGTGTGTGTGAGTGTGTGTGTGTTGGGGAGAGGGTACCCTGGACATTGTAGGGTGTCGAGCGGCATCTCTAGCCTCTACCCACTAGATGCCACTAGCACTCCCCCAGTTGTGACATCCAAAACTAAAGTCTGTCCAGACATTGCCAAACAACTCCCGCGGACAACATCATTCAGGTCAGGAACCATGATTGATTGTGAAGTGCTAATGTGCCCTTCCTTACTCACTACCTTGACAACGGATTCTAAAATTCTTCTGAAAGAATGAACTCTGCTAACTGTCCAAGAGGCTTTGAAGAAGAAAATAAATACATTATAGAGCTAAGAAAGTAAAAATTGTGAACACTGAAAGAAGGCTACAGAACTGGAGAAAAAAACAAGAGAAGCAAAAGGTCATGACCTCAGATACCTAATAAGTCAGCACACAATGGCGCATTACACATGAGCCGAGGGAAGGAGGCTGTTCAGTTTTCCATAGTAGAGCAATTCTCCGTTGTTTGGGGGGATAAAAGCTGAATCCTTATGTTCTGATTATGTATTGCTACATAACAACCCACCCCCAAATTTACAGCCTTTAAAGCAACAATTTATTAGGACCTTGTATGATATGGCCAGGGTTGGTTGACTGGGCTCGGCGGCGTGCTTCTCACTCCCGGCCTCACGCACTGTGGCCGGATGTCAGCTAGAGCTGAAGGGGGGACTGCGTAGACTTCTCACATGCTGGCTGTCCGCGGCAAAGCCTCCACACGGCCACTGCAGAGCATTGGGACTTCTAACAGCATGGCAGCTGACTTCGAAGAGGCCGTTCTCAGGCCGCTAAGGACTACTCCTGCAACAGGTACAGCATGACTTCGGCCATATATGATTGGCCAAAGTAATCTGGGGTTCATCCAAATTCAAAGACGGAAGAGGAAGGAAGGCCGCCGGCAAACTCAACCACAGACAACACATGGAATGGGAGAGAGAGCTCTAGCCATGGGTGGAAAAATCTAAGCAGGTGTAACACAATACCAAAATAAGTTCCTAGGAAAACTCAGAGCTGAATATTAAAAATAAAACATACAACAACTAAAAGAAAATCCATGAGTTCTTTAACATTAGGATCCAGAAGGCAAAGACAGAACTGCAAAGATAGTTTAGCTCAAAACGCACCAAAAGCAAAAAGAAAATGCAAACCAAAGTCTAATAATCTGCCAGCGTTCCATGTAACAAAGGGTTAAGGGCTTAACCTATAAAGAGGCCTTAGGAATCAATAATAAAGACAAACATTCCTATGGGGGGAAGGCAAAGGTCATAAACAGTTCACAAAAGAAGACCCAGTAGACAAGACATAAAGTGCACCCTCTCAACTCTACTCCTAGATTGAGTGGGGTATGAAGTGTGATCTGACCCATTTGGGAAGTCACTCGGTAATACAATCAAAAGTATTTAAAATGTTCATCTGATCCAATCATCTACCAACATTGTAAAGATATTTGTGCTAATAAGAAGAAAGCGAACTTGATTAAATAGAGTATACTTCCCACATATATAAAAAAAATGTCCGTTGTACTTAGAAACTGTATCTTCAAAGAATCCTGAAGCACATGAGGGAATGTTCCGAACAACGTGGGGTAAGAGCATGCAACACTTTACTTAGATATTAATCATCGCTATTATCTGTTACAAAACAGTCACACATGTTTATCTCCTAAAATATTAACAATGGACAACTATGTGTCTGAGGAATACTGGAAGGTAATTTTATTGTATTCTTTGTTTTTTTTTTCCCTCAGTATTTAAAAATTTTCTAGATAAACATGTTATTTTTATACTCAGAAAAAAAAATAATAGAAAAACACTACTTAAAAAAATACCTGTACTGGTGGGAAAAAATTGTAAAGGTCACATTACAAAGTTACTGCTGAGAGACTAGAAAGCCACAGTAGAAGAATAATGACTGTGACATCAGTGGTGATTACACCTGGAGCCACTGACTGGCCACACAGTCCATTTCGTCTACAACCAAGTCACTTTCCCAGACTTGTGACCTGGCTGTGGTGTAGATTCTCATGTCTGGTTCAGTATGACTGCTGTAGAAATTCTTCTCTTTCCCCTTTTAATATTCAGCCCATTTGTTTTCTTTGCTAAGCTCAAAATGTTTCTGTTTCTGTCTTCAGAAGCCTTTCAAATGATGACATATTTAGGAACAATTTATTGTCACACATAGGACAACAATGGTCAACAGTAGCCCCTGCCACTTTTTAGCCAAATCCTCCTGAATTTCAGAGGGTCCAAAGTCAGCTACAGCCTCTACTGTTCCTGCAACTCCAGGGGCCTTTAGGGTACAACTCCCTAATCCCCTGGTTTGCCAACTTGAGTGTGTGATCAGAACCCCCAGAGGGCCTGTGCAAACACAGGATACTGGCCCCACCCCAGAGTTTCTAGGTCCGCAGGCATGGGGTAGAGCCTGACAAGCTGCAGTTCTAGCAACTTCCCAGGTGATGCTGCTGCTGCTGGTCTGGGGACCCCCACTTTGAGAACCACAGGTGAAGCTCAAAGGACCAACCAAGCATCTCCCCACCATGAGCTACAGCTGTTCATTTATCTCTATGATTCCCATTAACATATACTATTTGGTGTTTGCTGATACATTGAATGATTCACAACCCAAGTGAGTCCCAGGACCCCTCACTCCAGTTTCAGATGGAGTAACCTCTTCAAAGACACAAACCTTGGCGCCTTTGCTGCCATGGCCCTCTGCCATCCCCCTTCACGGATAATCCTTACGCCCTTTGGCAGCCCAAAGCCTTCCTTCGGTCTTGTACTCTCCCACAGAACAGAACAAACTCTCCCCAGGGTTCCCACAAAAATAATGTTCTTCTTGGGGAACCTGGCTGGTGCAGTCAGTTAAGGGTCCGACTCTTGGTTTCAGCTCAGGTCACGATTTCAGAGTCATGAGATCCAGCCCTGCATGGGGCTTACGCTCAGCAGCGAGTCTCCTTACGCGCCTCTCTCCCTCTCCCTCTGCTCCTCCCTCTGTAGGCTCTCTCACACTCTCTGTCAAATAAATGAATCTTAAAAAAAATAAAAAATAGGGTCTTCCCTCCCTTCTCTTCCTTCTTCCGCTGTTCTCTCCCAACCATACTAACCTATGCCCACTCCTGTTCATTTCCCCTTGCTATTTGCTGAGAAAAATCCCCAAACAGGGGGAGCTGGGTGGGGATATACCCTGGGAAACCATAGGATTTCTTTATTTCCCAGCAACACTATGTTCTCCTTACAGAGGAGAGGAGAGAGGAGCACTCAATCACACAGGCGGTTGATTATTTTTGTCCCTGTAGCACATCCATCCCTGCATCCGTTCGGTATACGTGGGCCAGGTGTCCAAGGTGTCACGGGCCCTGTGTTAGGAATGGAGAATATGCAAGCAAAAGGAGGCTCGTTCAAGAGGGCACAGGGGCAGGACAATGTTCTGTGGACACATGGACGGGTTGGCCCGAAAGATGTGAGTTCAAACCTGAATTTTATCCCTTAAAACCCACTGGCAGATTCTAAAAATACCTTCCCCAGAGCTTAAGTCTTTTGATTTTGCCCCCTTAAAATGCACACGTCCTTGGTAAGGGTAGCTCTTTAAGTTGCCAAGGGTCCCGCCTACATATGAGTGAAGTTTCGAGTCCTTATCAGGTAAGAAGAGCCCGGGATATCTTAGAGAAAGAACAGAAATGTGTGTGTGTGTGTGTGTGTGTGTGTGTGTGCATGCGCGTGTGCATGTGTATGTATGTTTTAAGGAAGAAAGGGGTACAGGATCCCTCCCTGGTTGTGACCTCTCAGAAGGGTGTCCCTGACAGGCCGCTCCCCACCCCGGTCGCCATCTTGTCTGCAGTGGTTCTCCAGCTGTGCTGCCTGAACCAACAGTGTCAGAAATGCAAGTCCTCAGGCCACATCCCAGACCCACAGGATCAGAAACGCTGGGGGTGGGGCCACCCACTGGCACTTTCACAGGTCCTCCGGGGACTGCTGACCTGGCCTGGAGTTGGAGATCTACGGCCCTCACACTCAGCACGGTGCCTGCCTCTCCACCGTTAGTACGTACTGTTCCTGTGGGTCTTAATGGTTAGCCCGGCTCCTTTGTTGGCGTTAAGAACGTCATTTTCAGAAATGCAATTATAAACTACTCATGAAGAGCTAAGTTCTGTGATAACGGGGCAGAGAGGAGGCGCCTGTGCCTGAGGAGAGAGCCAGTGGCTACGGAGGAAGATGGTCATTGATAAAAGTCAATGCTAAGAGCCTTGTTCAGGTAGGACGTTGGCCTTCCCAGCCAGTAGAACCTATAATGGCCTCCAAAGCAGGGGCAGTTTTGCCTTCTTTTGTACATTCTCGGAGCCCTCAACGGGGCATGTCTTCACACGCAGTTGAAAAGGCCCACAAGATTCCCCGTTGCACAATGAAATGCTCAACTCGAGTTATTTAGCATCCTTGGTCTCTCTGCGGAGGGGAGAAGGGAGGAAGGGAGACGCATATTTTTAGAACCAGGGAACGATTTATCATTCAATGAAACAGCACAGACAGAGGCTTAAATCAAGTGTGTGGAAATAATATGTTGTTATTACTAGTCTTAACTCTGCTAAATTATAACCTATAAACCCTGCAACGCTCGACTGAAACATCCCAGGAAATCTAAATGGTTATTTCCTCCTTTACTGCGCACATTCCAGGAGGATGTACTGTGCCTTCCACAACGGGTGTGTGAGGAGCGTGCTGCCCGGGACGTCGGCGGAACCAGGCACGATGGGTAAGCACACGGCCCACATCACGTATGTGTTCTGGGAGCCTTTATGTGCACTTAATTAGTTCAGCTATTGCTTTCATGGTTCATTTGGAAGCTTCATGCTTCATTAAATATCAATAAATTTTATCCTCAAAAAACCTTTTCAGTAAAAATACGATTGTCTCTTCCAGTGATAATCTTGTTAATGGAGGTATATATTGCTAGCATGTCTGTCAGCAGCGACAAAGCTCTGCATTGCCATGGTTGCGGGACCCTGAAGTAAAATGCAAATCCTCTTCCATAGTTTAGAACACATGCCTCATCCACACATATTTTCTTACAGTAGGGGAAAAAAGTCTTTTTTAACTTTCCCAAAACGATGCGTCTTTTAAGCTTCTATTTTTATTTTGTCAAGAATGCCTACTTCTGTTTCATAAGCTCCTTTTATCCATTACATCAATTCCAAGTTCTCTTTATTGGAAAGACAGCTTTTAGCAACTTTTCACCACATGAAAGAGAAGTTTTCAGGAAACAGGTGTTCTTCACTTTCCTGAAACATGTGTCTGAAGAGGGCAAGGGTCACGATGAAGGCCGAATCGCTGCCAGGTGTTAGAGTCGGCTCTCCCAGGGAACCATCCGGGCCGTTCACCCCAAGCCAGGAGCAAGTGCGTCCGGCTGGGGAGGGTCAGCATGACGAAGGAACAGCTTCCCGTGCCCAGGCAGAAACAGCACCCGCCGACGGGCCTCCCCCGCCTGCCAGGTTCAGCTCGCATGGACGTAGCCCCAACCTGCTCAGTCAGGGAAGTGGTCACCTGCTTCCTCCTTTTCCCAGAGCACTTTGTTAACGTGCCCGTTATAGGACGGGTTATCATGTGGTATAGTGATCTATCCATCCATTCAACAAAAACGTATTTCTACGGATACGGTGGTGAACAAGAAAAGTAAGATGTGCTTTTCCATAAAATGCACGTTCGAGCGGTGAGGAGCTGCACGAGGAGACGGGGGAATGAATACAGGAACGAGCTCATTTCCAACAAGAAGTGCCACGAGAGAAAGCAGGTAGAGGGGACTCCGAATCAGGGAGGGCTGGCGGGGACTTTGGACTGAGTGGCAGGAGGCCCGTGGAAGACACAGCTCATACCCTGAGACTTGAGGGTGTGAAGAAAGCAGCCACCAGGAGGCTGATCCAGTCCAGGGTGCTGGACGAAGGGAAAGAAAACCAGGCTGGCTGCAGTGTGCTCCGCAAAGGGGTGCTTGGTACCGGAGAAATTTGGGGATGACGTGCCAATCTTTTGACTTGAGACTATGAGCTCCCGCAAAACAGGGCCTGTGTCTTTCCTGAGCCTGCACCTCCGGTCCTTACTCTCATATCTGACTCACGGCCAATAAGCAATGTGTGGAATGAATGAACTGAGTGAGCCACTGCCCAAGGTCACAGGCAAAAACCTCTGAAAACATTTTTCTATTGCTTTGCACCTTCTGCCTTCTCTCAGCCCTCTCTTTCAATACAGACGATCACGTTCTACCTTTTCTATGCAAAGATAACATACCATGTACTCTTATGGCTGGGGAAGCTTCTTTACGTTATTTTTCCATCAGAGATGATAAATGTGGGCCTAGATGTCCGTGTGGTTTCCCTGACGGCTCTTGTAACCAAGAGTGAAATACATTCAGGAGGGAAGAAACAGGAGTTTTAAAAGGGCAGCCCAACAGGTTTTCAAAAAGCAGCTCTGAAGGGTTCAGACTCCTGCCCTACGATCAGTGTATTTATATGGGGCTTTGATTCAGCCAGTAACAGCCAACCAAGAGTGAACATTAATATTAATGTCACCACTGCCATCATCACCATCACCTCTTTGAACACAGAATAATATAAATGAACTTTTGCAGTGGGCTTTATTATCATGACGGATGAAAAGAAAGAGAAGAAGGAGACAGGCTGCTAGAAATACTTCCATTTCCACCCTACAAAACATGGTCAGTCCTTCCAAAATTGGTTTCTGTTGCCTCCTCGGTTTCTTCCTCATAACAAGCATGGCTGATGGGAGACAATTTCTGAAAAGTGGATGAATGAATTCTTGGTTTCATTTCTTCCCAACAACTCCCAGTGGTGATAAGGAATGGACCACGTTGGCCGTGACAGGCTTCAAGACCACCACAAATCCAGAAATCCAAGTGTGACCACATTGGATATGTGTGGGAAATGCAAAACTCGCTGGATTTATGCACACCAGTAAAAATTCCAAAGGGGCCTGATGCCAGGAAAATGCCTTATTTTGTCAGAAAGTACATCTCCCACACAGCAGCAGGTCTGGCGTAGCTGGAGCCACATGTTAAAAACAAAGCAAAGTGACATGTGATATGGGCCTCACTGCCTGATGACAGAATTCACGAGCTGTCTTCACTCTGAGCTTTTCTGGAACAAACTGAGTCCACATAGCCTAAGCCTGTTTGACGGCTTTGTCTTATGATCATGCTGTTTTCTGCAAAGTTCTTGCCTTTTAGGTAACGAAGACTTACTTTTCTTATTACAATTTCAAGACTTATCCCCAAATTACCAATTTGCAAATGATAATCTCATTCTAAGGAACTCCGTACCTTCCAATCTATTCTATAACCAAGTTAGTGTTTTAGACATACTGACCCTTTTCAACTTCTGGAAGCATGTATATGACTTCAAAAAAACACTCATGTTGGCTGGTAAAGCAACAGTGGCACCCCTCCTCATACTCACAGTGTGGGCTACACCATGGGTAATCATCGGAGTCTACAGTATGCTGATTTTTTGAAGGCCATGTTTTTAAAAATGTCGGCCTAAAAATCTCCTTTTTCGGTCAGATTTTTTGCTTTGTCACCTCCATGACACCTGCTCTGACCTGCAGCATAAGAGTAAGAAGCTTTCCTTGCTCCGGGCAGGGGAACCTTGATGGCAATACATGGCTTCCAAACACCCCTTCATGGATTCTCTGTATTTTGTTTTCTCCCTTAGTATCTGTCCGTCTCCCTCTCGCCTAGCCCTGATTATTATGGTTTAGAAACAGGTGCTTTTCGCGCTGCATTGGTTTCCTAGGGCTGCCACAGGAGAAGCACCACAGACCGGGTGGCTTTTAACAATGGAAATGTCTTCTTTCGCAGTTCCGGCGAAAAGTCCTAGCCAAGGTGTTGGCAGAGCCTGTGCTCTCTGAAGGCTCCCAGGGAGGGTCTCTTCCTGCCTCTTTCCAGCTTCTGGTGATTTCCAGCGTCCCCTGGCATTTCTTGGCTTGTAGACACATCACTAGGATCTCTACATCTGTCATCACCTGGTGCTTTCCCCATGCGTCTTCTGTGTTCAATGCATTCTCATTTCCACGTCCATGTCCAGATTAGGCCCCACCCTAATTCAATGTGGCCACACCTTTTAAGTTGATTACCTCTACGAAACCTTATTTCCAAATCAGGTGACGTTCTGGGATTCTAGGTAAGCATGAATTTAGGGGGGACACTATTCAACCCTACACAATTGCTAAGCCAGCATCCTCTCAATTACCACCACTTGTTCCACAGAGAATGAAGGACGTTGGTATTTGAAGAGCATTACAGACAAAATAATTATTCATAGAGGGACAGTGACAGGTGACACAGTTCAATGAAGAAGTCTTCTAGGAAAAAATGCCAGCAGCTTGGTGGTTTCAGGAATGAGGCGTTCTCACCTCCGAGTCAATTACCAACAGATCCATCATGCACAAATATGTACCAAGTGACTCCAGGAAATTATCCCTTCCGGCAAAACTAACCTCTCCTCTGGACCCTGCTACCTAAGGGAGGGCTTCTTCTACCCTACTTCTACGTCGCACACCAGCTACATGGGGACAGACAGGAGAAATGCCAGTGATATTCAGACACCACATTGGGCACTCTAGGCACATGGTATCATCACCTCCATCAGAGTAGGAAGAAACTAAAATTCACAGAGATGATGCAATCAGCCAAGTCACACAGGAGAGTTGGGATCTGAACAGAGACCTGCCTCACCTTTGCCAACTGAGCGGCAGTGCACGTATGCATGCATACACACCCCCTCAGAAACCACCATTTCATTTACCCTGTATCTGAAACACATCATTTTCTTAATCCCTAAAATATGAGAACCAGAAGACACCTAAGACATCACCTAATACCATAATTTCATTTTACAGATGAACACACTGAGGATCAGAAATGATAACTGGATGACTTCTCCAAGATCATGGGAATAACTAGGGACCACACTGGGACTGGAGCCTCCGACTCCTGGCCCTCGGCTAGCCTGGCCACATTGAGCCTCTCCGGCAGCAGGCAGGAGTCTATGCAGTAAGGCCATATCTCACAGACAGGTCAGCGTGGTGATCTGGAGTATGGTTGCGGGAATGAGACTGCACGGACTCAGATCTTGGCTCGTCACGTAGATATGTGGGCCAGCCACTTCCCATCTTGGCCTCAATATTCTGAACTGCAAAATGGAGGTCATGAAGACACAAGTCGCATGGGATCCAGGATCTAATGGGACAGCTGAGAGGATGAAATGGGATTAGGATGGTGCCGAGCATGCAGTAAATGCTCAGTAAGGATAGCTGTTGGTAGCAGCTCTGTTGTGGGTCTATCGCTACACGATTCTCCTTGCTGTGTTACCGCAGTCCCCATCATCCGATAAAAAGCTACAAATGAGTGACTGCAGTGTTTTCATCACCGTACGATTCTAGCAGCCACAACAATTCCAAGTCCTCGTTCAAGGACACAGCGGTACAGGGATTTCTGGTCCCTCCTAATAATTAACTTCAACTGTATTTCATCATCTACTGTACGTTGATCCAACTGCCCTGTTTTCCTCTAAACACAAAATGTGTGAGAGGTCTATTTCCTGGTTTTAATTTCCCTGATTGTGTGAGTCCACATTTAACTGCCTTCTTCAAATGACGGTGGGTCACTTAGAGTCCTGACAAGCCAACAATGTTATGACACCCTGACTCCACAAATCCTTGCTCTCTGGTCTTCTCTCTTTGGAGTCTCAGGGAGGCAAGGCCTGGGAAAATTATACAAACAGCCCCAAATATTTGAAATCAGCATTGTCTTCACATGCGCATGCCTCTCCGAAAGCTTAGAGCGGTTCTCTTTCAGTTTTATTCTTTCATTAGCCCGAGGCTTGCTAATTAATTGGAATTTTCCAGGGCTTTTGTTGCCCTGACAAAGGCGAACAATGTGAAAGCTCATTCCTTCTTGTTAAAGAGGTCTATCCACCCTCCAAAGTGTAGCATGAAGAGGGAGGGGTGAGAGGGAGGATTAAGTCGACTTTGAAAGGGTTAGACTTTGTGGGTTCCTGCCCCCCTCCCCCACAGCTGCCTTCATCCTCAACCAAACCTGATTTATGGGAAGTGACATCTTAACCATGGCTTTCATCCCTCTAAAGGAGAGGCTGCTTGGAGGGCATTATGCTGGATCTAAAATTAGATGGCAAAGAACATCCTATAAGCATGGAACAAACAATATTGGGAAGCAAAAGATACTGTATTAGTTGAGAGCGCTATTTGAGAACAAAAATTCATGGATCAGGAAGGAAGGGAGTAAAACCTAAATGAACACTCCCAAGCGAGGCACAGACCAGACCTAAAGGAAATAAAAAGATGCTTAATCTTGGCAAAAATAGCATAGCTTCAACCAAAGATAGCAGAGCAGCTGGAGGCTAGGAGTAGAGAAAGGGAGTGAAGAGAGATTAATTCTGAATTTTGTTCCTGGTTTCCCTTTCAAAGTGTCACGTTATGGCTTGAAACACTGGGTTACTGGAACTTGCGGGTCCCCCATGGGCTGTGAGACGTTCTATGGACAAAGGGTAAGGGAAGCTGGGGGGGCCCACGACCATGGTGACAAAGCCATTTCCAACATCATCCCTGCCAAGCTCCTTTTTTTTATTATTAATTTTTTTATAAACATATAATGTATCATTAGCCCCAAGGGTACAGGTCTGTGAATCGCCAGGTTTACACACTTCACAGCACTCACCATAGCACATACCCTCCCCAGTGTCCATAAGCCAAGTTCCTTTTGATATAAACACCTACTTAAATACCCAAAGCTATATATATATATATACACACATACACACACACACATATATATATAAAATATATATGTAATAAATATATAATATATAAAATATATATATAATATACATATATATATATCTCTTCTTATGCTTCTTAAAGCCATATTTATTTTCCATAAGAGAAAAAGGTTTCCTAATTTACTTGCTCATAGGTAAATGCTTATCAAAAGCATCCTGTAACACTGTACCCATACATTGTGACATGGAGCTACCCCTGGAGTTTTGTGCAGCAGAACCTGGAAGGCCTTCAAAACGTCTCCCCCTCCAGGCTGATGCCTGAAGGGTGATCACTCCAGTCACACAAGGGGCCCCGTGGTTTGGAACAAGTTACGGGTGAGGTGCCCATGCAGGCCTCTAGGCAGTGGAAGGGAGGTATGGACATAGGGCTAGAGCCAGGCTCTGGGGGGTCAGTAAGCACAGAGTTTTCAAAGCAGATGGGATTGCTCAAGGGTCACATATCCAGGGGACACAGGATAAGAACAGGGACAGAGCTCCGACAGTCTCCTGTTCAGCAGTTCAGGCGAAAAGGAATTTGCAAAAGAAGAAGAGAAAGTGGGTTTGGAGTGGGGTTGGGGTGAGCAGGAGGGAGCAGCTTGGGACAGGAATACACCACGGTAGTGAAAGGCCCAGACTCTCAGATGAGACCACTTACTTGGCTTCAAATCGTGGAAGCACCGCTTACAGGACCTGGAACCCCAAAGCACAGAACTTCTCTTTGCTGGAAACCAGCGAAAACAGTACATCCCATAGTTGTTCTCATGCAAAAGTCCCCAGCAAGGGTCTTGCTCACCTGAAGTATTCAAAAGCTGTTTGGTTCTCACTAAACACGAGTCACGGCTAACAGGAATAGATACATAAAGTCATGCGTCGCTCAGGGCACAGCAGATCCTTCCCTGGAACTGCTCAGAATACGCTGAAGGATAGAAAGGAAAAGTCTTGGCCCAGGAGACATCAGGGGAGGGGGGAGTGCACCATAAGGCAAAGGGAGGCCACAGGCTGCAGAAGATGGGGGCCCCCAGACAATCTTTACCAGAAAGGAGGCCAGCGGCGTTTGGTGGCTGAGCGGGGATGTGGACAGAGACTGGCGGCGGCAGAGAGAAAGCCTGTCGTGTGGGAGACACAGTTCCAGCTCCGGACTGCCCTCGCCTGCTGCTCCCCCTTGGGAGGTTCCTTCCCCTTCCATAGCTTTAGTTTTACACACGCAGAAGGGCCCCTTGGGTTCACCACGGTTCACCACGGTTCCCTGAGTCCACGGCGGCGCTCAGCGCAGTGACCCTGGCCATGACGTTTGGGGTCCCTACAAGAAACGGAAGCAGGAGTCACCTGCAGCTCGGCCACGGGGACGGTGCGCTGAGCAGATGAACCTGCTCTTCACTTCCCCCAGATGCATAGCTGAGAGGAAGGAAAAGGAGAAAATCAACTGAATCAAAGTTGAAACCAAAGCAGTGTTTTCTGGGCGCTAGTCACGCCAACAGAGCTCCGAGGACGCAGCGGGGAAGGTGCCGGTGAGAAGACGCCACGCAGCTCGCACCGATCCGAGCGCAGGACGGGCAGTGAGCTCAACCCGCACCGCCCCCACGGGAAAGAGCAGGCCTGCCGAGCCCACAGGCCTGCCGAGCCCACAGGGGAAGGAACGACTCCCGAGGTGCATCGACTCGACTCGCAGAGGACGCGAGGCTGCACCGGGAGCTCCTGTTTGCTGACTCAGTTTAGCAACGATTCTACAGAAGTATGTGACTAACTGGTCAAAATCCAAATCCTGACATTTTCTCACAAGAGATTTTGTGTGGGATGTAACAGGAATGACTGACTACAGTTGCTAAATTCTTGGGAAAGCTTGGATTTCCCCATTTTCAAGGAAAGCTGAGAACACAACCAGGAAAAGACAACAAAACAAATTAGCTCTCTATATGCTGGAAATCCTGCCATGTGATGTCACGTATGTTCCCACATAAGCCGCACCACTCTGGGCCTTAGAGGTTCTGAGCTCTCCAAGGAGGAGGACATCATACTCCTCCATAAGTCCTCAGTGCTCAACAGAGTGCTGGTACGCAGTAGGCACCCAATGTATGCTTGCAGAACAGAGTGTAAGATTTTGCTGGTGCACAAAGTGAGGATCAGAGAGATAAGGAAGTGTATCCAAGAGGGTCACCTCGCGGCAGCCCTGGAACTTGGACTTGGGGTTATCCGGCCCCCATGGCACATTCATGTTGCTCTTACACGGCCTGACCTCCAGATGCTTCTCTCCAACCCCAACAAAGACACTTCTCTTCTAACAAATAGACCGGCTGATGTAGATCACACTTGGGGCTACTGCATCCTCTTCCTTACATCCTAGCTTGCTTTCAAAGTGGTTCTTCAGAGATACAATCCTTGGTCTGGGGCTCCTCTCCAGTGACCGAGCGTGGTCAGGATCTCCGAAGGCCCTGAGGAGAACACATTCTCTCAGGCGCCCGCAGCGAGGAGGCACAGAACCATGGGAAGAGCTCACTGGGCTCCCGAGAGCTGTTCCTACCCAGTAAAAATATCGTACCTGGCCTGGTCAGTGCATTCTTTCCTTCCCTTCTTAATAGCAAAGGTTTCAACTTGCCACAAGCAAGTCAGACCAACTCTTGTCTTTCTCTTCTCTCTCCGTCTCTCTGCCTCCTCTCGTTGGCCAAAGCTTCAGACTAGCTCTCTGTTGTAAGTGATTCTCTAAAGTGTATCCAAAAATGAAGGGTTTTTTCCCTAATTATATATGTACACACATACATATATACATATCAGGTCTTTCAGACACTTTTTACTTGAAGCTATTCATTGGACTCTGTTTTTCCACCCAGAGAAGCCCAAAGCAATGAACAACGAATGACCCAAACCAGACTCCACTGGAGCAGTTCTGTATATTACATGCAAAGAAATGTTCCCACAACAAAGTCACTAAATGAATGTCACTATGCTTGAATAGAGGAATAAAATTAAATTGTGATAAAAGCAAGTTGTTTAAAGGATCTTTAGTTCATGTCTACCAAATTACCCTGAACATTATGTGCTGAACAAAGGCTCTGATACTCCTGGTATTAAGTAATAGAAACGTTTTGAGAAGTAAGCCAATATTTTTACTCTAAAAAAGATTTATGTATCTTTTTCTGGTTTTATGGTATTGTGATTGTCCTCCAAACCTTTGAATAGTGTCAAATTCTTTTCCAGCTGAAATTCTGTTCTGCTATGTTCTCTTTAATGCTGGAGGCCCTGTTGGGATGTCTGACAGAAAATTAAACAAGGAACTCCATGGAAATCGACATATGTCTTTCTTTGTCCCTGGCTAGGCCTAATCACTGAAACGGTGCTATGCTTAATATAGATTCCCTAACTGGCATGTAAGCAGAAGATCTGGTTAATGAAAATCATGGTAGCCAGGTAGGAAAATATTTAATTTATAAGCGATGAGCTATTTAAACTAAATCTCGGCACTCGGATATTTTCTCCCTTGGAGTCAAAGATCATCACCACCATCTTTGATGAGGAAGATGGAGAGAGTAGGCTAGTCCGCCTCCACATTCCAGGCATCTCTAACCCTTAGTTAATTCTTGGCCAAGGTTCTGCTGCTGTTGACATTGTCTACTTTCTGTTCTCTGGACTTTAACCTCATAAGTGAGACCTCTACTCCTTGGCCTACAGAAGGAAAGCAGGAAGAATGACATTAAGAGTTCTACTTTGCATTCACTGATCTTTAAAAAAAAATAATAGCATTACTAGCCCCAGATTCTGGAAGTTATTAAAACCACTTAGAAAGTCTTGAGTTTACCAAGGCTTTGAGATAACTCCAAGACATTGTCAGAAGGGAGATATCAAGACGTTGCTTAGTGAAGAGAGGCAGAAAACACTAAAAGGCCTGGCTGCTAGTCTCACAGTTCCCACTTACATGTGATCCCAGATTTTTCTTCACTCTAACGGACCCTGGGACAACTGGTGAAATCACTAAATCTATGTATTAGATAATACTATATATCAATATTAATTTTCTGATTTTGATACTGTTCTATAGAGAACTTTCTTGTTTTTAGGAACTATACACTAAATATTTTAGAACAAAAAAGTGCCATGTTACCTGCTCTAAATGGTTCAAGGAAAAAAAAAAGAGAGAGAAAGGGAATAATGGAGAGAAGTTAACATCTGAGAAATCTGAGTAAAGAGTACAAAGGAATTCTTTATACTGTCCTTGAAATCTTTGTTCTGTCAGAAATTATATCAAAATAAAACTTAAAATAGGGCACCTGGGTGGCTCAGTCAGTTAAGTGTCTGACTCTTAATCTCAGCTTGAGTCATGATCTCATGGTCGTGAGACTCAGCCCTGCACTGGGCTCCGTGCTGGATGTGAGTCTGCTTTGAGTCTCTTCCTCTCCCTCTCCCGCTACCCCTAGCCCCAAATGCCTGCACTTGCCTTCTCTCTCTCTCTCTAAAAAATAAATAAATAAATATAAATTTGGGGGCACCTGGGTGGCTCAGTCAATTAAGCATCTGACTTTGGCTCAAGTCATGATCTCAGGGTCCTGGGATCCTGAGCTCAGTGTCAGGCTCCCTGCTCAACAGGGAGTCTGCTCTGCTCTCCCCTCTCCCTCTGCTCCTCCCTGTTTATGCACACACTCTCTCTCTCAAATAAATGAAATCTTAAAAAATAAAATAAAAAATAAAAGTAAAACTTAAAGTAAATGCTGGCTATATAATTGGCACTCAGTAAATATTCACAGAATGCCACTTTAACTACCCTTTGGATCCAACATGGGCATGTGAGCTGGTGTCAGAGTACCGGACTAGCCTGACAGGAAGCCTCTAGCCCACTCTGCCATGAACAGGGAATCAAAGTCTCTGAGACAGTTATCCAGGAGCAGACACCGATCTTGCTCTCCAGGCACAACATCCCAGACATCAAGCATCGGGTACAGCCAACACGCTGCTCTTAACCCAAACAGGCAAGTCTCCTTCAGGACTGAACTATAGAGTGGAAGTCCACTATAGGGTGGAACTATAGAGTGGAAGTCCAGAGTCTGAAGACTCTGTAGAGTATCCATGTTCTGTCCAACATGCCTATGTTCAGGGCATGCGTTTTAGCAGCAGCTACCTAGATTTGCATTCCAAAGCTTCCACTATCAACACTAAGCAAGAAACTTCCATGACTTCTAACTGAGGGTCACACACAGAGTCAGGCAGGGAACACAAGGAGATAGAAAAATTAATTGGTTAATTAACAATATTTAATTAAGAAATCAAGTATATAGAACTATATTCATGATACTTAGCACATACAGATCACCAAAGGGAGTCACAGGAAAGAGATCAAGTTTCTATCATCTAAGGATGAGATTTATCACCCCCCAAGCACACGGTAAAAGCACTTTTATTGGAATCACCTGTAAGTCATACCTAGACTATCAAGCACTCACTCTTCAAAAGCTATAATTTCCTATCATGGAAGGGATATTTATTAAATTCAATTCTGCAGTGATGGACATGACAATATACATATAAGTACAATATTCACCCAAACCATATGGAGATAAAAGGCTGTGTTTTGTTTGGTTTTGTTTTGTTGTTTTTGGGTTTTGGTTGGTTGGTTGGTTGGTTGGTTGGTTTTATTCACTAGAAGAGAGTCTGGGGAACAGCTTAAGTTAAGCCTTCAAAAATGAAAAGTGTTATACCCAAGCCACATCATAATGATCCCATAGAAGGTGCTTAGAGAAAGACTAGATTACAACTTAACCTATCCCGGCCTGTTCTTCACCTTCAAAGAAACGAAAAGCTCTCTCTTTGGGCTTCCATTTTTACGGAGGAAGGAAGGAAAGAAGGCAGGCAAATAGATGGAATAAACTTCATTCACTTATTTTGAAAATCAGATGCAGACTTCAAAATCCGGAATAAAGCAAGATCCTTGTTTGCTGAATTATTTAAAGAATTCGTCTTTAGCTGAAAGGGGAACTCCTGACATCATCCGGTGCGACCTGTGATGAGTGGATTGGTAAGTTATCACGCGATACAGAGCTGTATGACCAAAGCAGTCATATGGAAGAAAGCGGCCCAAGATGGTTTAAACTCCTCATCTTTTAATGTAGATTAAGTTTAAAATTGGGTCTCGAGGGTGTGGACTTTGCAGGTTTTTGATGGGTGGAAACAGAACAACAGCACCACACACACCGCAAATGCCCTCGTGTCGGCTGGCTGAGGAGGGCTGGCTCCTCAGGAATAAAAATTTAAAAATCATTTGAAAAGAAACTACAACCAAACGTTGAGAAATCTGTCTGTTGCTTGTATTTGAGGTCAGAATGACCAAAAGAATTTCTGTGAATGTTGCTAATTTCAACAATTAATAGATTTGCTGAACATCTCTATTTTGTGAAACGTCTCCTTTATACTAAGTACGTTGTATTTAAGGGTTTGTGAAAAGTGAAGTTTAGCTCTGCTTCCAAATGCTAGGATCTAAGAAAAAGAAAAAGAAAAAAAAAAAAGGAAAAAAAAACGTGTCCCCAAATGAATCACATTCAGGCTTGGAATAAATCCACATAATTCTCTTATTTACTTAAAAAGTCTTGTATTTGCATCTGTCTTTTTTACTCTATCGATGAGCTTTCTTCTCTGGAGTATGGCTCAGCTCCAACCCTCAGTATCTACAGACTCTTTGCTTTCCGTGTCTAACAGTAACGAGTTGGGAGCTGACAGGACCTTCTCGCCCACCGAGGCCATCAGGTGCCCATTTCAAGAAGCCGACACAAGCATTTCTCCTACTGAGAATTCAGAGTGAACTCTATGCATCTTAGATTATCCCAAATCCTGCTGTACAGTACTTCTAAAGCACTTTCTAAAACTTCAACAACAGACAGCTCTCTCTGGACCCGAGTTTCGGTAGGGTACACAGTAGAAAAGTTTTTGTAATAAACAATGCAAGAAGGAGTGAGTGACTGACTGAATCGTGAAGGCGGATGTGTCGTGTGAGATGGATTACGGCACAAAGGGCATCGTGTGTGCTCTGCACGGGGAGGGGTGGGGAAGCCTCTGCGAGGCAAACGCGGCACCACTCTGGGCAGCACGCGGGGGTACGCGATACTGACCCCCACTCTCTGTTAGAAGGACTGTGAGCTCTCTGCCAGCGGGGCTGCTGGAGTCAGGCTGGGCCTGCTTCCCCGGGCCGGGCAGAGGGAAGGAGCACAACCCCATCTGGAGCACGAGGGCTGACGGCCGTAGTGCAGGCCCGGGAGGGCTGGAGGGCTCGTCGCTATCCAACTTCCCGCAAGAAGTCCAAAGTCTGAATTCTGCTATGAATCCTCTCGCTTCTAAATGTTAGCTCTGTTACTTTCTCCTTAACAGTATGTAGCATTAACAAAACACAGCTGCTGCACTCCACATTCTGCCGCGGACTCTCCCTTCCTAACCTGCAACCTAAACCCGTCGGCATATCCGTAAGAGCTCGCTGTCCAGTTTTGGCCTTAGCTTCAAACCTGGCAAAGGACGGGACGAGGGAACCGCCCATCAGTGTCACTGAAGAAATCACGCACGACAGAAGGGGCAAACCAAGCATGGCTTTCAAGGGCCGAAATTCCAGAAAGGGCTCATGGAATACAAGTCCTGAATGCCCTGAGCAATTCTGCTCCCACCTCCCCCCGCACTGTTTCCTCCTATTTTATCGCCCGTATTCTCAAGCCCCCACCGAGGTTCCCCAAACTGTTCTTATTTATTAATCATGCCAGATAGGTCTTCTTTTCTTTTTGTACATAGCTCCAAATTCTTTTTGAAAAGAGGTGGTAAGTTTCAAATAAATAAATTAAGTCTTTCATATGTTCATGATATTATAATTACAGACAAGTGTATTACTATATTTAGGACCTATAGATTTTTAACACAAGGAGTGATTCCTGAAGGGTGAGATTTTCAATAAATGTTACTGAAAAATTCTATACTTAAAATTCATCATCGAAAAATACTAAAAGATCCTTATTTCAATGGTTTATATTCTTAAGCCTTTAGCATGAGACAGAAATCTTAGTCTGAGCCCCTAGTTAAAACACACACATACACACACATTTTCATATAGAAAAATAACCTAAACACTCCTATAAATTAAAAAAACGAACATTTAGATTTCCGCATCTATATCTTAGTTATAACTCTCATATTTTTACATATTTGGACCTCTGCAGGAAATTCTACATAAGTAGGTGAGACCATGAAAAACTTTTGGAGCAAGGACATCTCTCCAGAAGAAAAATCAATTAAATAACAGTTGGTTCTTGTAAAATAAAGATAAATACAAATATGCAAAATATAAAGGAATAACATGTGAATTTCTTCATATTACAAGAAGAAGCATTTGAGTTCTTATTATCAGGAAATGAAATAGCCCTCCCGTATTGCATCTGCTTAGAAAACACAACCCGGGAACTTCAGCACAAATGTACTGCTTGGATAGTCCCAGGAAAATACACAATTAGACAATTTTCAATTCACTGATTTAAATTTTTTAAAAAATGAGTTCCAGAAATTCTGATGACAAAATGGCGTACAAAAAATATATATAAATTCTTTCAGCTTAGATATTTAATTCCTAAAAGACATAGGGTGAAAGTACACATTCTGTTCTGAAACGATACCTCAGTAAGGATCAAGAGAGAGAGAGAGAGAAAAAAAAAACTGGATTATAAAAAAAAAAAAAAAAAGATTAGAACCTATATCATAAATTATCTAACTGACATTTTTATAAATCTGCCACTACTTTTCTTTTAATGCATATGCTAAACAAGCAGATGCTAAGTCTGTAAACTGTGAATTAAGCTCCCTTTTAAATTAATTGTTCCTTTGGAATTAATAGCATTTAAATCTTGTGCTGTGGTTCCTTCGTCCGAGATGCATGTGCCAATCTCTTGTCCAGGTTCCCCGGCTAGGTTCCAGGAGGCAGTAAACATTGATTCCATTTCTGATTATTTAAGGAGTCATTTGCATCCTATTTATACACTGGCATCTGACCTGACTTCATATTGGTTTCTTCTAGCATGAGCCCTCAGGCCTGCAAGGATCTCTACCTGACCGTCTTCGCAGCAAATGTGGCCAGTGATGTTTGGCAAGGTGAGATAACTCGGGCCGAGGGGACACAGGAATGAGAGCCAGAGAAGAACCCACAAACACCGATGGCTCTCCCTAAGCACCTGGGACTTATGAGACCAGTATTCCTTCCTCCTTTCAAAAAATCCAATAGTCCAAACAGGAAGCTTCCTCAGAAGTTATTTCAAGGCCTTCCTAGATAGTCTCCCTCTGTTCAAAATCTTCTCCTGCTAAATGGACCTCAGAATTCTTCCATCAGAATCCATATTCTTAGCTATAAGCCTTCTAACTAAAGGAAAATGCACCTAAGAAAGAGAATATCAAAATCTGCTAAGGGTGTCACTCTTTCCAACACAGAGGATGAGGCTTTGACAGTGGCTTTCTAGAAGGGCAAAGAGGGAGAAAGATTTAGGGCACGGGGCAGGGGAGTGAGGAGATGCAGGAGAAATGGCTTCTTGGCAGCTCTGAAACTCACTAGACACCGTTTCCAAGTCACAGATAACATAGTAGAAAGTTGGACCTCCAGCTACTGAAGACAAATGGCTGTGATTTTTATATATCACGGAGACACACACATGAACATACACCAAGTTCTTAACCATGACAGTCTCCAGCCCCTGGAAAACAGCAATGGCCATTCGTTGTTCTCTGGAATTCCCAGAAGGATCTACTCATCTAAGACCACGCTTCTGACTCTTTGGGTTCTATCTACCCAAGTGTGCACTGTACATTGTCGAAGCCCAAGAACCTTTCCCCTTAAACAACTCCCACAATGTGGGGAGATGGCCCGGAGGAAGTGAAGGAATGTAGCAAACCCAGACTGAAGGTGTCTTTTACATCAAGACCGTGTATTATGTTATCCACATTACCTGTCGTTTATTGCTTTAATAACACCATAAAGGAGGTATCATTGTTCTCATTTGGGAGATGAAAAAACCTGAGCCACAGAGAGTTTCAAAATTTGGTCACAGTTGCAGATAGGAAATGAGGTAGCAGGGCTGAAAGACAGGGCTTCTCCTTTTCGTGAGCTAGAAGAAAGAGTCTTTACATTGAGGTATCCTCTCTGAGGTCTAACACTGCCAATATACTCTCCCTAACATAAAGCCAGAGTTCCTTGGTGCTAACTTGAAAGACTCAGGGAGCTATCGCTGGCGGCAGACAAGTCCGAGTGTACTGAACGACCAATGACCTGTAGAAATCTCTGCTCACAGAACCAAAACAACGCAGTGGAAAGCAGACTCTGGCCCTTTCTTCATGCCTGGGTTATATCAGAAAATGACCCAGGATTTGGGTGGTACCTTCAGTGGACTTGTCAAAAAGAGAAAAAAATTCATTCTCCCTCTTAAGAAAGTAACACATACACAATGTGGAACACTGTGGAAATACTTTAAAAGTCAAAGAAGAAATTAATCATTACTCATAATCTCACTGCCCAGAGACAATCATAGCATTGTAGGTTATTCTCTCTTTAAACTTCTCTGTATTTATTCTTATTTTATAAAGATTTGTTTCTTTATTTGAGAGAGAGAGAAAACACAAGTATGGGGCAGAGGGGTAAAGGGAGAAGGTGAGAGTCTTAAGCAGATTCCATGCTGGAAGGAGTAAGATGGAGGACATTAGGAGAAGGAAAGGAAAAGTGAATTGGGGGAAATCGGAGAGGGAGGCGAACCATGAGAGACTGTGGACTCAGAAACAAACTGAGGGTTTGGGAGGGATGGGGGGCTGGGTGAGCCTGGTGGTGGTATTAAGGAGGTATTCAGGAGGGCACGGACTGCATGGAGCACTGGGTGTGGTACATAAACAATGAATCTTGGAACACTGAAAAAATTAAATTAAATTTTAAAAAGAAAGAATTAAAAAAAAAAAAAAAGACTCCATGCTGAGCATGGAGCCTGAAGCGGGGCTCAATCCCACGACCCTGAGATCATGACCAGAGCTGAAACCAAGAGTCAACTGACTGCACCACCCAGGTGCCCCATGTATCTTTTATATTTTGAAAGCATTCCAGCCTACACCTTAATATGAAGTTCTGTTCACTTAATGTATATTAAAATGTATAATATAATGTATATTGAAATTATTTTAACACTTCCGAAAGAACTACTTGTACACTTAATTTTAATATTTCACCACAGAGACATCAAAGGTGAAGGTTTGCTTCACCTTTCCTTTACTGTTGTGTTGTGCATTTAAGGTAGAGATGACTTTTCACTAATATATATATATATACTGCAAAAAATATTATATTCACATTTATTTTACTGTATTTATTTTCTTAGCATCGATTTCTGGAAGAGGCGTTGTTGGGCTACATGGGGGAATGAGAGGCAACACACTGAATCCTGGACAGCGTGAACATCCCGGAGTCAGCAAATACACAGGGACTGATCAGAAAAGATGTAGCTTATAAACATTTGCTAGGCTGTACCAGACTTTACTAGTTGATAGTGTAAATGTATCTTAAGTATTTTGCTAGCCTTCTACATAAATATGGTCCCCGAAGCACACTATGAGAACTCCAACGTCAATGTATTCTGCTTATCCACTGAGTGTTACTTTCTTTGCTGATTTGATAGGCTTATGCAAACAAAAAACAAAACAAAACAAAACAAAAACAGTGTTTTCATTTATATTTCCAAATTCAATGAAGTCAAGTATTCTCTAAAAAGGCTTATTTCGGGGCACCTGGGTGGCTCAGTGGGCTAAACCGCTGCCTTCAGCTCAGGTCATGAGCTTAGGATCCTGGGATCGAGCCCCACATCATCCTCTCTGTTCGGTGGGGAGCCTGCTTCCCCCCGCCCTTCCTGCCTCTCTGCCTACTTGTGATCTCTCTTTCTTCAAATAAAAAAAAAATAAAATCTTTTTTTAAAAAACAGGTTTAAAAAAATAAAAAGACTTATTTCCAGTTTATTCTTTGTATTTGAGTCTATTTCTGTTTTTCTTTGATTTGTTCATTTGTTTTTTAGATTCCACATATAAGTGAAATCAGGTGGTATTTGTCTTTCCCTGTCTGACTTATCTCACTTAGCATAATATCCCCTAGGTCCATCTACACTGCTACAAATGGCAAGATCTCATTCTTTTTTAGGGCAGTGTAGCATTCCATTCTGTATATATACACACCACATCTTCTGTATCCATTCAACTACAGATAAACCCTTGGGTTGTTTCCATATGTTGGCTATTGTAAATAACTCTGCAATAAACATAGGGATGCACATTATCTTTTTAAATTAGTGGTGTTTTGTTTTGTTTTGTTTTGTTTTGTTTTGTTTTGTTTTGTCTTGTCTTCCAGGTGGTTGCCCCAGGAGAGTGGTGAGGGGATGGGCAAAATAGGTGAAGGAGATGAAGAAAAACAAACCTCCAGTTACCAAATAAGTTATGGGGGTGAAAAGTACAGCACAGGGAACAGAGTCAACAAAACTGTAATAACCTTGTAAGGTGCCAGATAGTAACTACACTCCATGGTGAGCATTTCATAATGCATAATGTATATATAAATTGTCGAATCACTACGCTGTGCACCTACAGATAATATATGTCAACCACACTTCAATCAAAAAAAATTTAAAGGTGTATTTCTTCACTGTGAATGTTCACTTCATGATTCTGTTTATCTGTTTGTCGGCAGCTGATGCCTTCCTTTCCTTTTCATAAGTTGTAACAATAGAGTAACATAGGAGAGCCCGCGGATCCAGGCATCGTCACTTCTCATAGCCTAGAAACTCTCCACTTTGGGTTGACATCGAGAGAAATTTTACACAACCAAGTGTAGAAAACAGATCAAAGCAACGAGGCTGGGGCCAAAGTGAGGGGTAGTTCCTTCTTAATGCACCCAACCCAACTCCGCCGCCCCCCCCCCCCACCGCTTAGCTTCCTGAACACCCTGGAGAACCCTAGTGTCCTGAAGAATAAAATAAAACATCACTGAGCATGCTTGTTCAAGCTCTCTTTCAGCTTCTATGAAACCAGCCTTCCCAGGTTGCAAAAGGAAAACACCATCAAGACTTGGTGAGTTTAGGAAGCCAGCAATCTCAGAGACATAGTAAGAAGCCTTCACATGGAAAATATTCCCAGTCTGAAGGTTTTGGGTTTTTTTTCCCCTTTCTCTCTCTCTCTCTCTCTCTCTCTCTCTCTCTCTTTCTCTTGCTCAAAGTGCAGTTGGTACAGAGATTTAAAAAAAAAAAAAAAAAAGGCAATACTGAATAAACTATGAGACAGAAAGACAGGTCTTTTCCAAATACTGAATGTTTCCAGCCGATGTATCAGCCATTCTTCAGAATTCACAAACTCCCATCACAGCTTGGGTCCTGGATGAGACAAATCAATGTGAAATATTTCCTCCTCCATTCTTCCCGCTCAAGCAGAGTCAAAGCACATTGATGATCACTACCTTCAGGGAAATATAGTGATTTATGGAGTGAAGCCAGCAATCAGTATGTTCTTCCTCAAAAGCCCCACATTTCAGTAAATCTTTTCATGGGACTGTTTCTTATTCCTAAAGATACGTTCCTATGTCCAAGTGATCGAGAATGACTCTGGCCAGTTGCATCACGAAGATGAGTAGAGTGGCCTAGACACTCAAGCAAGGGGATCTGAGGGGTGGCTGCAAAAGACATCCCTGGCCCCCCCAAATTCCTGTCTCATAACTGATTTTGCCACAGTGCAGAGATAACTAGTCATTCTAAGTCACTTCTCTAAAAGATATCTTACAAAGTTTAAAAAAAAAAGAAAGTGGCATAGCAGAGGTACTGTGAACGAGTGTCACTTATTAACAACCTCTAGGTTGAGTAGAGATCAGAATCCTAAGGCAAGGAGATGGGATAAAGCTGGGGAGAGGTAGAGAAAAATCTGGAGCTAGGAGCAACCACTGCTGAGATTGCTGAAAACAGGTAACTGTCGAGTGTTGTTGAATTTTACATGTCTCGGGGTTTTGCCTAGAGCCTGTGCTACATATACCTTAGGTATTCCAAAACAGTAAGTGCAAGTAGTTCATGTCAAAGGTATCCCAGTGTAACTGTGATCAAAAACAGGAAAAGACAAACCCAAACTTTCTAAAGAAATCCAGAAGGTCTGACACATCATTTTCTGGGGTATAGAGTTCTTCTTGACATATACTGATTTATCAGAAGTCTTTCACTAAAGACATTTTTCAGTTATATAACCCCCCTCCATTATCCATTAATAACGTTTCTTAAAAATCACTAAGAAAAGAAACAAACATCTTTCAGCCTATCTAGCATAAACACTAGTTATTAAAATAAACTTAAGAATCTGAAGATGAGGTCTTACTATTTGGGTTTTTATTTTACAGTTTCTACCAACTTAAAAATAGACATTTAAAGACAATATGAATTCTTTAGGGCTGTAATTACCAGGGCTTTTTGTTCTACAACTTGGCAAATAGCCATTCTTGCAATCACAAAAAGTCACACTTCAGTCTGAGTTATGGATGGTGCAATAATTCACACCTTGGACATTGTTTCGCCTCAGTATCTTACTGCTTCATTAAAGATGTTTATATTTGGATAGTTTGCAAATGTTTAGTATGAAAGACAGAATTCAAATGTGCGAACCAGACGAGAGAAACTTACTGGCAATTTGAAAGCACGGAGGCTATGAATAACAAACACGCCAGAAAGTTCCTTTTCCTCTCACTGCTTAGAAGTTTGCCCTGGAGACATGCATGGATTGTCTTTAAAATTATTAAGATACTACCTAAAACAATTTGTCATCAAATTATAAAATACACGCAAGTAGTCCCCAGCTTTCAAAGGTGTTTCTGTGCTAAAATTCCCTTCTGTAGGGTGGCTATACACCCCTGTTTATCCAGGATAGTCCTGGAGTGTTATTAATACACCCTCTTCTACTCTCAAAAGCATTCAGTTTAGATGATAAATTATTTGGAAACCCTATTTATTACATCTTTCTAGTTTTTAACCTAGTATACAACCTCCCTAGAGAGAGAAGAAATATAAGCCTTTTTAAAAAACCATAATTTAAAATTAATTTCTAGCAACAGAAATGAACTACTCATGTCACAGATTTTCTTTGAGAAAGTAGGCCTGAAATTTAAACTTGACATTTCTCCATGATCCCACGGCATTTTCTTGGACCTGTAACAGCATGCTTTTTGCCACTTGACAGATACCTGATGTAGAGATTCCTTTGGCTCCGAGTTACCAATGGTCACCTGTTCGAGCTGAGCTGCGGGGGTCCATGCGGAACAGAGACAGAAATCCAGGGAGAAGGAACAAGATGGGGGAGCCTGGAGGGCCACACATCGGGAGAGGGTGGGAGGGAGGGAGTGACGGGGAAGCAGTTGCGGGCTGGAGCGCCCTACGAGCATCATCCCCAAAGCTACTTCAGTCCTTGGTCAGCAAGGACCCCAGCCCACCCAGACGCCTCCACCCCCTCCTGCCCGCAGAGTCACTATGGAAACCAAGGCCCGTCCTCACCCTAGTCAGTGGGTATGCGTGGGATGTTTAGCTGCTCTGGGCCTCAGTTTCCTCACCACGACAAGGAAACCCTTACATAAATTTTTAGGGAAAAGACCCCTCTCACGTAATTTTTCCTACTCCCCCTGCCCTGAGGCACATTAGTAGCCTTAAAAACAACAGCTACACCCTCCTCCTACCTTATACACAAGGCCTTAGTGTAGTAGGGTAGCAGGAGGCCACGAGCCAGTGAATAAAATCTCAAAGTGACACGTTCAGATTTCCCTGAGGACAGACGCCAGGTGGGTGGCATCTCTTCTACCCCAGGACTGCCACCATTACCCCGCTGTCCAGAATGTCACTCTCTATTCTTGAGGGAGGGAATAAGGAGACTTAGAGTATCCTTGGATGTTGCAAGAAGGTGTCCGCGTCCTGTAGAGAAGATGAGCAGATCAAGTCTGCGGCTACAGGGTGGTGGCAGTCTGTGGCAGGACGAGTACACGCCGGGCCATGAGCCATCCTACAGATGCCTTTGCCTGGCAGGAATGAGCAGGGCTTCGGGCACAGCCCCTCTCCCAGGCATCCTCCAAACATGCTCCCTTAAGGGTTGATGGGGACTGTTCCGGCCCCATCTGTCTCCCGGACACTGGGGCAGACCACGGACAGCCCTCGTGCTGTGAGGACAACACCTGTTTTTCCTCTGGTCCTCCTTGGTCCGTGAGGCCCGCAGTCACTATCTGAGGCTCCCTGCAGCCGTCTGGATACTCTGCTTGTTCCTCCCAGTCCCTCTGAGCTCTGGTAACAGCAGGGTTCCAGTCTAATGGTGCTCCACGGCATCTAGGCTGATCCTGCCGTGCTGTGCCAGGAAACACTATATAATGAACATTCGTCCTTTTTGCCTGGCCGCCTGTATCTGAATCTCCTTCCTGATGTAGAAAATTTCCCACCAAGCAGAGTCCTCTCTCCCTCTGTAAACGGAAAGCACCATACCACATGCCGGGCACGTGCGATGACCTTGCCATTCTTCCCACAGGACGTCGAGTCCATGTACTCCTTGAATCTGTGCTTGGCCACGCAACGCCCTTTTGGCCAATGAAACATTCGCGAAAGTGACTGAGCAGGGGCTAGAAAAGTTGTTAGGCACTGGGGCTTATTGTCACTGGGAACCCTGTGATTCCCACATGAAGAAGTCTGGGCTAGCTTCCTTGAGATCAAGAGGCCACAGGGAGTGGGGTTCTGTCCCAATTATCCCAGGGAAGGACTCGGAAGGGCAGCCTAGGCCATCCGACTCCAGCTGAGCCAATCCAGATGAGAAGAATCTCTCAGCCAAACAAGAGAAACTCTGAGAAATAATGAACAGGCATTGTTTTAAGTGACCAAGTTTTGGAAACTGTTTGCTATGTGGTGACAGCAACTGATAAAGCAAGCTTAGCTTTGTCAAGATGCAAATGTATCCACTTTTAAGTATATGTATGGTGAACTCTTATGTGCCAATGGGAAGAGGGGGAGGAATAAAAAGGTGCGAGGAAAGAATGGGGCACGTTAGTACGGTTGTTGATTTTGATCAGAGTTGTTGAATTGGGGCCACAATTTTAAAATTTAAATTCAACACGGAGCTTTAAAGAGAAATTCAGTGAGTGTTGGGGTTACTTCAACCATGACAGTCCAGGGTTCCATGAAAGCAACACGAACCATATAGCTCAGAACTTCTGCCAGGAACCCCCATTTCTACACCCAGATGTTTCCATGCCACTCACTGTTGGTTTGATAGATTTCCCAAGCAAAGACTCCATGTCATTTTCATTAACTTAATTAGCCTCATTTTCATTAACTTAATTTAGCTTCATTTACATGGTCTAGCACACTACCGGAGGAAGCAGCAGTCCCAAATCAATCTATGAATTTTCATCTGAGTCCTGGCTCCTTCATGCCAATCTGTGTGACCTCATAAAGTTCCTCTACCAGATTACACCTCAGTTTCTCCATTTATAAAATAATGGCCTGATTAGATTTATTTCAAAAGTCTCTTTTGGACCCAACTTTTCTTATGATGTTAATTTATCTTTTTTTTTTTAAGATTTTATTTATTTATTTGATAGAGATCACAAGCAGGCAGAGAGGCAGGCAGAGAGACGGGGGAAGCAGGCTCCCCAGTGAGCAGAGAGCCCAATACGGGGCTCGATCCCAGGACCCTGAGATTATGACCTGAGCTGAAGGCAGAGGCTTTAACCCACTGAGCCACCCAGGGGCCCCTATGTTAATTTATCTTAAAAAAATTTTTAAATAATACTTCCCAGATCACTTTCAACTAGACCAGCTTTACATGCCAACTGATTAGGGAGTTCCTTCTATTTCTTCCTGCCTTGTCAGGCTCCTGACATTTACTTTGGATCATTTATAGGTTAGTTTTTTACATGTCTGACTTTCTGTTAGTCCTTGAGGGCAGAGAACTCTGAAGGATTCTTCTAATACACTGCTGCTGCCCATCATAGTAGGCACTTTAATTCAACTACAATTACATTAAAACCAACCATAGTTCAGATTCGTATGACCAATTTGAATACCTGTTATTTTTATTGCTACAGGAAATCAATGGAGAAAATGAAAAGTTTACCTTCTGGTTATAAAGTAAGCCCTGGGAAAAAATTTAACTCAGGTTATTTATACTGAAAACCCCAATTAACGGAAATAGTATTTATATATAATTAATCACACATTTCAAATCAAAGTATAAATTATTACAGCCAACTCTTGATTATCCTTGGCAATGTGGGAGGGCATGGGGTAAGCACACTTGTAGATAAATAGTATCCAATTTACATCTAATCTAAATTCAACAATAGGGACCCCTTACATTCTTATGTGAAGATGCAGGCCTGCAGAAGGAACTTGTTCAGAAGGAAACTTAATAAAAAGCTTATTTCATCCATAAAATGAAATACCATGCAGCAATTACACAGAAGAAAAAATATAATAATATAAAGATGATCCTATTTTTCTTAGCAACTACATTAGAATTCCCTGAGCCCAAAGAGAGAACTGTTCTGCAGTAAGCACGATCTGTAATGCATTTGCCTGAGAGAGTGAGGGCAGAGGAGGGCAGAGGAGGGAGCAGAGCAGGAGGGGAAGGGAGAGAGAAAAGAAAGGACAGAGTACCCCACAGAGCACAGAGGGCAAAATATCCATCCGTGCAGGAGCCCCTAGTTGGCGGTAAGGCCTGGAGAGACTTGGGACCACAGACCTCTCTCCTATGGATACTAACTCTTCCCTGCAGAATCTTTGATAGGGTTTATAGCACTCTGAGTGCTTTTCTGCAAATAGATTATTTGGAGGTGAGGCAGGGAATGTGGAAAGGGACTGAGGTTGAGCACTGTATTGCATGGTAGAAAAACAAAATTATATTCAAAAACATTAAACATATGGGTTACCGTTATAGTCACCGACATAAAAAGATTTCCAACATGTATTTTTACAAAAACAACTTTATAGAAGTATAATTCACATACTATAAAATTCACCCATTTTAAGTATACAATTCAATAAATTTTAGTAAATTTGCCAAGTTGTATAACAATCACCATTATCTAGTATTAGACAATGCCATTACCCCAGCAGTACCCATGGTGCCATATAGCTAATCTCTGTTCCCAACATCAACCCTGGGAAAATACTAATCAACTTTCTGCTCCACTGATTTGACTTTTTGCACATTTCACACAATTGTAATCACACTGTGTGATCTTCTGTGCCTGGATTCTTACACTTACTATAATTAATTTTTGAGGTTTAACTACAATAAAGCATGTTTCAGAATCCATTCCTTTTTACTGTTGAATAGTATTCCATTACATGGATAAACCACACTTGCTGTTTGTTTTCCAGCTGATGAACATCTGGGCTGTTTCTACTTTCCAGCTATTATGAATAATGCTACCATGAACACTCATATGCAATTCTTTATGCTAACATACGAACATGGATGTTAAGATGAAAGGAAAAGGCTGTAGGCTAGCATCAATTCCAAGAGCTTCATCTTGGAAACTAGGATGCATCATACTACCAATCATTTATATATTAGTCAAAATCCCAAAGGGAAACAGATGACATATTCAAATTGGGATAATTTGAAGAAGTTTTAATAAGGGAATTAAATATAAAGGTAACAATGGAACCAAATAAGGAAAAGAGTCAAGAGATAAGAGTCTGCCACCTTGAATACACACTGGTGTGGCCCCTGTAGAAAACAGCATGGATATTCCTCAAGAAAATTAAAAATAGAATTACCATATGATCCAGAAATTCCACTCCTGGGTATTTACCCAAAAAAATATGAAAACTGTAATTCAAAAAGATATTTGTACCCTTATTTTTATTGCATTATCTACAATAACCAAAATACGGAAGCATCCCAAGTGTCCATCAATAGACAAATGGACAAAGAAGATGTGTTGTGTGTGTATGTGTCCATATATACATACACACATACACATACATATAGTACATACATATAATACAGTGTTATACAACCACAAAAAAAGAATGAAATCTTGCCACTTGCAACGGCATGGATGGATCCAGAGAGTATAATGTAGAGAAAAACACAAAAAAGACTCTTAACTATGGAGAAGAAACTGGTCATTACCAGCAGGGAGGTAGGTAGGGGAAGGGGTGAGGTAGGTGAATAGGATTAAGAGTACAACGGTACTAAGTAATGTGTAGGATTGTTGAATCACTATATTGTACAATGATTAACTAATATAACACTGTGTGCTAATTACATTGGAACTTTATAAAAAAAATTTAAAGAAGAGCTTGCCGTCTTGAGAAGAAAGCACCCTTCCATCAACAAGAACATTCAGAGCAAGGTACTGGGGGACAGACCTATGTGAATAAATCCTCCTTCCTCACTCCTCTCCTTCCCTCTGATCTCCCACAGGGCTTCTCCGCTGGCCACGTCCAACTGGAAGACAGAGACCGAGAGGCCATTGACATGGTCCATACAGACCAGCCTTCCTGGGCAGAAAGCGGGTAGAGAAGGATGAAGAATAATCAGTGTTGTGGTGCGGTATGTCAAAGTTAAATTGACAAAGTTTTCTTCTTTCTTTAGTGATACGTAAGATAATGGTGTATCTTCATTTGTGAATATTTGATTTGATGAAGATATGATCCCAATTTGGTAGGAATCATTATTAAAATAAATGTTCATATACACATGAAAAAATATGGATGTATGTATCATGTTAATGGGGGAGTTTAAAAGGAAACCTTCTAATCAATGTTAAAATTTTCTGTAATGTTAGGATTTTTTTACAGTAGTATATCCAATTACCAAGACTTGGATCTTTCTGGTTTCTGAACACTGAGCCTTGTTTTTATTCTTCAAACTTCCTTTCCTTCCTACTAACTACCCTTCGCCCACAGTGTTTTCTCTAACTGATACAGAATATGGACTTCTTAGATTTAGAATGTGTTTTAATAAACACATGTCATACAGAGGAAAGACTTAATAAACAATTCAATTAATAAATGAAAGTGACTTGAAGCTAGTTGTGTAATCACTGATCACATTGGTGATCTCATAGCCAAGTTACAAGAAAATTAAATACCACAAGAGAAAATCCTGATGAATCAGAGAGAAAAATGAGGAGGAAAAGGGAGGGAATAAGGAGAGCAATTATTCTAAAGCAAAAGAAAAGGTTAAGATGAGATAAAATGCAATTTTTCTAAAGAAGATAGAAGTAAATGGTTAAGATTTTTTTTGCCTCTAAAATATGTATTATTTACATCCAAGTCAAAAATGGACACAATTTTCTTTCTTTTTTTTTTTTTTTTAGATTTTATTTATTTGAGAGAAAGAAACTCAGAAATCAACAGAGAGCATGAGTGAACACACACCAGCCATGAGGAGAGGGGGAAGCAGACTCCCACTGAGCAGGGAGCCCAACGCAGGGCTCCATCCCAGGACCTAGGATGACCCGAGCCAGAGGCAGATGCTTAACCAACTGAGCCACCCAGGCGCCCTGACATAATCTTTTCTGATGAGCCAAAAAGAAGTTCTAATAATAAACATTTCCAATGACAAAGGAAACTAAGTTTTGAAGTGATAATGAAAAGAGTCCAGAAATGATGCTTTTGAAATCAGTTTCCCATAGAATGTCCAGAATCTGTCTGCCTTCTCTATCCACACTAAACCTTCACCACTGTTCAGTGCTATGTTTTTTAAGGTTTGTTTACTTATTTTAGAGAGACCGTGGGGGGAGGGGCATAGGGAGAGAATCTTCAGACCCCCCACAACAGAGAGCCCAGAGCCCAGACAGTTGGGCTTGATCTCACAACCCTGAAATCATGCCCCGAGTTGAAATCCCAAGATCAACCAACTGAGCCACCCAGCTCCCCAGCATTCAGTATTGTTTTATTTAGAATAATATAAAATGCCAAGAAACACCTTTCAAAGTTTATTGAGATGAGCCATGGGTTGACAATATTTTAATAACATGTAAAAGGTGATACCTCAGCTTTAATTTTCTAATCTATAAAAATTCTAATTAAAAAAATTTTTTCAATTCCACAGTATTTCAGGGACAGGATGTATCAAATAAATCTTTTGTGAACAAGGGTGAAGAGTTAGCATAATTTATAACATCATTTATATGAGAAAATGCATTCCAAGTTCTGAATAACCAATGTCCAAACAAACTTTTGGAACCTGACCCATTCTGATTTTAAAAACTGCCTGTACTGGTTTCAACCTGTGAACTTACCAACACTTTGGTCAGGGTTGTTAGCAAAATAGCTCAGTTGGCTCATTTAAGTATTCCATTCATTCACGCGTGCATGCGTTCAGCAAATATTTATTGGTTGCCTACTTTAGCAGGGCACTGGGCTAGAAGAGAGAGGATAGGGTCACAGAGGAGAATAACACGGGGTCCTGCCGGCAGGAAACAAACTTCTTAGCAGAGCGAGCAAACCAGCGACTCAACTCGAAGGCACTGTGACACAAGAAAGAGAAATATAAAGGGGAAGATGTTCCAAGAGAGGTCAGTGCCCCGGAAAGAAGCAGCTCGGTGTGGGCAGAGAACGCAGAAGACCAGTATTCTGAAGAGTGCAGAGCAAAACCTGCGCTGGTGGAGAATGAGACTGGACCTGTGATCACGAAGGAATTAAAAGACCATTTCAAGGAAGAAAACCCGTATTTTTTGGCCCCTGTCGGCCAACCTCTGATGATGGGTTTCAGCATGCAAATGGGATGTTTAGGTTTATATTTTGGTTAGCTCATTCTGGTAACCCTGCAGAACTTGGGTCAGCAAACTACAGCCTGTAGAATTTTGTGGCCTTCAAGCTAAGAATAGCTCTTAGATTTTTGAATGGCTTTTTTTAAAAAAAAGATTTATTTATTTATTTGACAGAGAGAGACAGAGAGATCACAAGTAGACAGAGAGGCAGGCAGAGAGAGGGGGAGGCAGGCTCCCCGCTGAGCAGAGAGCCCAATGCCGGGCTCAATCCCAGGACCTTGAGACCATGACCTGAGCCGAAGGCAGAGGCCTAACCCGCTGAGCCACCCAGGCACCCTTTTTAATGGCTTTTTAAAAATCCAACAAGAGTAGTATTCTGTAGCACATGAAAATTCTATGAAATTCAAATGTTGCTGTCCATAAGGTTTTAAGGGAACACGGCCACATCCATCCGTCTACACAGCATCAGTAACTGTTATCGCAAAGGCAGAGTAAGGATGGAGACTGTCTTTACTTCCTGCCCCTTTACAGCTTGCTGACCTCTGATACAGAAGGGCTTCTGGGACTGAACAGACCAGCTGAAAAATGACCCAGGGCTAAACTAGGGGAAGCGGTAAGCGGGACGGAGTGAGTAGGGCAGTTTCAGGACACAAGGTGTCGAATCAGCAAGGTGCACGGATGAAATCAAACGTCGTGTCAGGAGCAATTTCAGGTTTCAGTTTTGAAGAACTGGGGGGCGGGGGGGGGGTGGGTATCTCCATCTGAGTGAGTGAGAAGACGCAGGACAGATGGATGGATAAGGTGCCCTTGAAGATATTTCTGTGGAGATGCCCTGGAAGTAACCGGATGCAGTTGGAGGCCGGCAAAGCAGGCTGCAATAAACCCTCACCCGTTTCACCTCTGTACACTAAAATCCACAAATCACTTTCCACATGCCAAATATTGACTTTGTTTCCTCGGCAGATGAATGAATACTCTGAGTAATCATGTGGTGACAGTGCTTATCAGCCAGATGTTCGGTTCTGGCTGGAACAGCAGCATATTCTCACAATGCGTACGTGGTTGTTTGATTACTGGGGTATATTACACTTTGGGTTGACTATTTTATTAACCAAAAGAAAAAAGGCAGAAAGAAAAATAAAATTAAGGTGTTGACACTAATGATAAGAAATACAAGTATCATTAAAGTCAAAAATTAGTAAGCATATCCAGATAGTCACTGGATTTAAGTTGATGAATACACGATCCATTAGGAAGGAAAAGTGGCAAATTAAGGAAAACAGGTATACATTTGAGGAAATACCTTATGGTTGAAGATAATATCTAAAAAGAGAGGTGTCATTAGGGGTTCTTTTTTTTTTTAAAGATTTTATTTATTCATTTGACAGAGAGAGATCACAAGTAAGCAGAGAGGCAGGCAGAGAGAGAGGAGGAAGCAGGCTCCCTGCTGAGCAGAGAGCCCGATGCGGGACTCAATCCCAGGACCCTGAGATCATGACCTGAGCCGAAGGCAGTGGCTTAACCCACTGAGCCACCCAGGTGCCCCATCATTAGGGGTTCTATAACCATTTTCTCAAATACATATCCCAATGCTTCTAGAGTATATTTGACTTCTGTATGTGTCACCATCCAACACATTTTCGGAAACTCGTTTTTCTAAGAGTAGGAGACTCCCTGCATTCATCTGGGAACAGAAGCTGAGAAGATACAGATGATAAAAGTAACCAAAGAGAATAAAAGGACCAAGAAGAAAGGGTTGCATTCCAAGGAAATCCGTGTTTACTGGTTAGGCCAGGTTAAGAAGAGCCCCAAATAGAAACTGAAGTAAGATGCCATGGGAGATGTACAGAGAACCAGGGAAATTAGAGATACCACAACAGAAGGGAGCTGATACCCAAGGAGTCAAGTTTTGAGAAGGAATAAGTTAGGACTACTGCAAAGACAGCAGTCACCACTGTCTCTGCCTAAGACACTCTACTCTTCCTTCCTCTACTCTACCCCACCTCTGCCTTGGAAACCTCTTTTCCCATTCCTCCTCATGTCATCTGAATGTACTGATCCCACCCATTGCTCCAAAGATGGGCCATGACCGGCTTCAGTCAATCGTCATCTTGGCCAGAGTGACTGATTGGTTCGGGGATGAGCAGGAACACAGCAAAGACAATGGGAAGCAGAGAGGTATTTGCTGGGGCTTCTGAGAAAAATGCGCTCGCTCCATCTTCCCTGGAAGGTTTAATGGTTTAATGTGAGGATATGAAGTCTGGAACAGCTTGCAGACACTGCCGTGAGAGGGGAAAGTCTAGAGCTGGGGGTGGAAAGGTTCGATGCTATCTCATCATTACAGCTCAGGCAATCTGTAACAGAACCATCTGGAAAGGGGATCTTAAATGTGTTCAAGAAAATCTGCAACTTACGGGGCACCTGGGTGGCTCAGTGGGTTGGGGCCTCTACCTTTGGCTCAGGTCATGGTCTCAGGGTCCTGGGATCGAGCCCCACATCGGGCTCTCTGCTTGGCAGGGAGCCTGCTTCCCCTACTCTCTCTGCCTGCCTCTCTGCCTACTTGTGATCTCTGTCTGTCAAATAAGTAAATAAAATCTTAAAAAAAAAAAAAAAAAGAAAACCTGAAACTTAGTTTTATTTCTTATAGTGTTACTGAAGACTTTTTTGAAATGATCAAGGTCTTCATTCTGGAAAGAAGAAAGCTTAAGAAGGCTATAATGAGGGTCTCCCCAAAATCTACAAGACTGGCCAAAACCAAGATCTCGTTCACCAAATTTTACTATACAAAGACCAGTTGGCATATACTGATGTTAAAAGAGATTTACTTTCTATGAATAAAAATGACTGTTTCTAATAGAAAGTTATGATCACATAGTGGATGTTTAAAGAAACCACTGTATTTCCAGACCTTTGAGGTCTATGAAATAAGAAAGTACTTGATCATCTCTCTCACAGCATGTTGCTGGGCTACCGGAACCATGGGCCTCACACCTCAAATTATCAGGTCTAATGACAATTTCGTACCATCCATAAACGAAATGATCTATCTGTGAAAAATGTAGAACTGTGGTAACTGCCTGAATAAAGATCTTTGATAGATATGAACTCTGGGTCAATTTACACCAAAGCTGAACAGTTTAACTGTCTATTGAAATGTGACCTGTCAAATCTGAGCACAATTGAGAGATTAACCCAGTTTTCACATTTCAGTGTAGATACTGGGCAAGTCGTGCTAGGAGGAGAGTGGGAGGGGCCAAATCCTTGATCCTGACCAACGACAACTATTTGACACCCCCATTTGGACATTCACGTCCATGGAAACAAAAATGCATTTTTTGTGGATCCGGAGGCGCTGGAAGCTGACGAAGACAACTTGCTCTTTGAAAATTAAAGAACTGTAGACCAGCGGGCGTTGAAGTGTCATCGCATTCCTTCCCTACCTCCTGGTCACACTTGCTCATTCATAATGATAGAACCCAGTTCCATTCTGTGATCTAACCCCAAATCCACTCCTCATGCAGAGCCCCCACGCTCCAGCCCTGCCTCCATCTCCCCTCCTCCCCCTCACCATGGGGAGGGCAAGTGGCTTCTGCCAGCCTTGCCTGAACTCTCAGAATGCAAAGGATATATTTGCAAGAGTTAAAATGAACATTTTTTCCCCCGATATGCCCTTACCTCAAAACAGTGCTTTCAAGTGATTTAGAAGACAGGTGACAAATCTGGGAGGATCCATGATTTTTTGTTCCTGTTTCAAGTTAATAGTAATAGCTAACATACTACAATGGGCCTTACACAGAGCAAAGTCCTTATGAATAGCGTTCCATTCAATCATCGCAGCAAATCCCATGATCGAAGCATTCTTTTTCTCATCATGCCTGCATTGTAGGTGAGGAAATGGCAGCACGGCAGGGATACACAGGTTGCCCAAGGCTACAGGGTTCCCAGGGGCAGAGGCGGCCTTCTGCGGCCCACGGCTGTGCCCTTCACCGCCGCGCTCCACTGTCTCTGAGCAGGGTAGGAGACGAGGAAGCACAGAATGATCATTTAAGATCACTTTTAGGTCAGTGATTCTAGGACACTTAACTTTGATTTATCTGGCTAGGGTGAAGTACTTTCACCTCTACTGCCACAGAAATACGATATGTACCTTGAGCAAAGCTGGCGGCAATGACAGGGCGCTCCAAACAGCGTTTAGAGTGTGGGACTCAACAGCCATCCCGATGCTCGCCCATAGCAAAGTGACTTCTGTGCCACCAACGTCACGTTACCCTCTTTGCCTGCCAAGTGCAGGCCCGACCAGGCCTACGGTCTTCATTTCAGCCCAGTCCCCGGGGAGAAAAGCTTTCATTTGTGAAAGCAGATTCTTGGCCCACAAAAGGAATCTAAGAATCTAGCTGATTTCTAAAATATGGCTTCTTTATATGACCAGCAGCGCGCGTTCCCCCGAGTGAATGACAAAAGGAGATACAGCTCATGATGAGGCTGGGGATGGGGGGGGGCGGCGAGCGTTTCTCTTTTAAAATCTCGAGACTGCAAAGACCGTGGACAACTTCTGGTCTTCGGGACGCCCGGCTCCCTGCCCCTCAACCTGACGTCAATGGAGAGGAGAGTGCGTGAGAGCCATGTCTCTGAGCAGCTTCCAAGAGTGGTCTTAAGATTATAAAGTCGACTAAGTTGCTCAACACGGTGTAGCCTGAGTGTCTGAGAACGAGGACCCTCTTCTGCTTGCACTGGAGTGGACGGAATGGGAAGAGGCCGTTTCTACTCACGGCCCTTTTGGGAGTGGCGATTATGCAATCCAACCATGTCCCCATGCTCCTTGTAAAGTGTGAATCCAATTTTCTGTCAGGGAATCGTATTTTCCACACTCATGTAGAGCATCATTTGAAAAGCCCTGGTGGCTTGTCAGTTTTTTTAAAATTCTGATTCTATGTGACAAGAGAATGTGTCATTTTTGTTGCCCAAAGCCCTCTGTCAATCTCCACATGCCGAGAGACGGACCTGTGGGTGGCGACACCAATGTCCACGTGAAGCCTCCAGCTTCTATGATATTCCTTCCCGTCACGTAGGCTGTCAGAATAGGAAGAGGTCTGGTTCCCCGGCTTCTCTGATGGTACCCCCCCTTCAGGTAAAATATTACCGGGCGGGCCCTTCACAAATGTACATTCATTTTTATTTAAGTTATGTACCCATGTTACTGGTCCCGGCTAGTTATGTTATAAAACATACACAAAAGTGCCACTTCTAAAAGAGGACTTGACAAATAAGTAAAATTATAGAAGTTCTAAGATTTTTTTCTGGACTAAAATGGATGCCCACGCTCCACGCTGGAAACCCTGATCTAACTCGGTCTCCTCACTTTATAGATGATGACACCCAAAGAGGTAAAATTAATTCCAACAGGAGTCACTGAGTTCACTGAACATACCCTGACCCTCGATTGGTGTCCTTCTTGAAGGCTGTCAAGTATGACCTCCTTCGGGGCATCTGTAAGCACATGATGTGTCTGGGTTTTTCATAATGGCTGGGAATATTCCTGGCATTAATGGTGTGGGCCGGGGATACCAAATATCCCACAATCTATCGTAGAGTTACCCACACGAGGACTCCCCTACTCTAAGTATCAATAGAGTCCCTTTGGGGAGCAACCCGATCCAGACGGGCATCCTTTTCACAGCAGACACATCCTCAGTAACAAGTCTGTGTTAACGCTCACTGCACCAGCCGTGCTCTTGGATCCTTAAGTCCAAGTCTTGGATCCCTGATTCCATTTCACTTTTCTCCAAAATATTAATCACAACATTTGTCAAAGAGAGACTCATGGCTAGAGCCTTTGTACAATTCCTATCGTTTTATGTTCTGCTTTTCTGGAGATTCTTAACCTTGGTATGGCTGACGTTTGGTGCAAGATAATTCTTTGCTGTGGGGGGGCAGACCTATGCAGCACAGATGTTCGAGAGCATCCCTGATCTCTATCCACCAGAATCCCCTAATGTCCCTCCATGACAATCACAATGTGTCTAGCTACTGCCAAAATCACCCACGACTGAGAACCACTGCTCGAAGGCTAAGGCTGCCAATAAGAAATCGCATAACAGAAAAGCATGACATGAGACATCCCATCACCACATCTTTAATTTTTCTGTCACTGTCAGTCTACAGCATGGCGTGAAGACGGAAGACATAGTTCACACAACATAGGGAAGATGATCTGTTCGGCTTGGTATCTCCAATCCAGTAACAATGCCTGGCACGTAGCAGGCACACCTTAAGTATTTACTGACTGAAAAGAGCCTTCGTTAGAGCAATACATACCTTAGTTAACTCAAGCCTTAACAAATGAGCCTAATTCCAGTAACACAAGCCCCAAAGACCTTCTTGAGAAAACATCAGAAAGTACCCATTATGACAGCTTTGTAATATATAAAGGATTTGTGGTGTGGTTAATCATTCCATCTTTGAACAACCCAACCAGAAAGTAACCATCAGATTATCATGCCTCTTGTTATCAGTGAGGTTCGGCATCCAATTGCCTTCCCTATTTTGCAGTGGCCTTAGTTTATCTTAACGTCCTTCTGTATTATCTGGGAAACCATTTGAATTGCCAATCTGAAAACAGGGCTGTGCAACATGCTTTGAATTAGAATAGAATTTCAAATTTGGCCTGCTTAAATTCATATCCAGCAAGCTATTTATGACTGCTAAGCAGGGATTTTTTTTTTTTTTAAGCAAACTTCAGTGAACTGCCCTGGGGATTTTTTTTTTCTTATGTTGGGATTCTATAATCCAGAAACCCTAAGTCTTTAGTTTAAAAATAAGCAAGCCTCCCTGGAAAATAAAAGAACCTCCAAACACAGAAAGAAACGCACCCCTTGTCCTGCTAGTCCCAGGAGGGAGGATACCTGCGGGCCCCGGGCCCTCACGTCCCGATGTAGCCTCACTTCCCAGCCCTGCTGCCCTTAGCTCTGACCAAGGCAGCCTCCTCAATGTGTCACCAACAAACTCCAGGCCATCTCGCCTTTGGACATTCTCTCGCACGGGCTCCCCACCTGGAACAGTACCCCAGTTCCCTCTTCCAAGGTGATTCCCAGCACTTAACGTTCCTTCACTCAGGAAGCCTTCTCTGATACCTCCAGCTCTCCCAGAAAGACCGTCCTCTCTTCGAAGTTGCTACCACACCCTTCCCCACTTAGCCAAACCCTGTCTGCTAGGTTTGGCTATGGCTTCCCATAGGCCAAACTCGTCCCCCCAGTCAAGACCCAATTCCCTGAGCATCCATGCCATCCACGCCCCACCAGCATCTAGCTCAATTCTGGTCCTGTGGCCAGTGCTCAAGGAAAACTTGTTCACCATGCTATTTTAAATTGTCCTAAATATATGAATCTGTGCCTGTTCTTTCTGGACATTTCTTTTGTACTCCTTGTGATTTATATAAATGCAAAGTCCACTTTGGCCCTACTCTTAACAAAACCCACAAAACAGATTCTCATTGGGATGAGATGTGATGGCTGTGGGCAGTGGGTTTACCAGCAGGCTCCTAAGACAGAGTATCCCTAAGGAGGTTTCATTCACACTCAATGCAGAAAGAGACCCACAACCCCGGCCACCATCCCCACCCATCCCTTAATCTCTATGAAGAGAGACACTATGTTACTAACTGTCTGCTCACAACACCAGGTGGTGGGATAAAGGAGTATGCAGCCTTGGTTAAAGTTAGCTCTTAGGAACAAAGGTCACTCACGATAGGAATATAAAATGATGTAGCAACTTTGGAAAACAGTTTGACAATTTCTTAAAACATTAAACATCACACTCATTAGGATGGTTCTATTTTTTAAAAATAACTTTAACAGAAAATAGTAAGTGTTGGCAAGGCTATGGAAAAACTGGACCCTGGTGTACCCACTCTGGAAAACAGTGTGGAGGTTCCTCAAAAAACTAGACACAGAACTACCCTATGATCCAGCAACTCCATTTCTAGGTATATACACAGAACAGCTCAAGGCAAGATCTCAAAGAGTTAACGTGCACACCCGCATTCATAACACCATTATTCACAATAGACAAAATATGGAGGTAACCCCTATCCATTTGCAGATGAACAGATACACAAAAATGGGTCATATATATATCATGTATATATGTGTGTCATATATATGACATACATGTTGTATATGTATGACAACACTGTAGGAGTCCACTTATATGGGTACCGGGATTAGTCAAACTCACTGAGCCAGAAAACAGAACGGTGGTTTTCCAAGGCTGGGAGGAAAGAAGAATGGGAGTTACTTAACAGGTAGAGAGTTTTCGTTTTGTAAGATGAAGACGAGTTCTGGATATTGGCTACATAACAAATATGAAGGTATCTAATACTACTGAACTTTCCACTTAAAAATAATTAAGATGAAGGGTGCCTGGGTGGTTTAGTCAGTTGAGCACCTGACTCTTAACCTCAGTTTAGATCTTGATCTCAGGGTTCTCAGTTCAAGCCCCACACTGGGCTCCACAGCAGGTGTGGAGCCTGGTTAAAAATAAAAAATAAATAGAAATAATAATAAAGATGATAAATTTAATGACCTGTGAATTTTGACACAATTAACATTTTTTAAAATTTGATTTAACAATCCCACTCCAACATATCTTCCCAAGAGAAATGAAAGCATACAGCCACAGAAAGATCTGAACACAAATGTCCACAGCAGTATTATTCATAAGAGCCAAAAAGTAGAAACAACTCAAATGTCTACAACCTGATAAAGAGATAAATAAAGTGTGGTACATCCACACAACGCAATACCATCAAATATAAAAAGAATTCAATACTGGTACTTGCTACAACATGGATGACATTTGCTAAGTGAAGGGCACCTGTGTGCGCTCAGTCGGTTAAGCATCTTGAGTTAGCCTCAGGTCATGATCTCGGGGTCATGCGATTGAGCCCCACATGGGGCTCTGCTCTCAGCAGAGAGTCTGCTTGGGGTTCTCTCCCTCTCCTTCTGCCCCTCCCCACCCCATGCTCTCTCTCTAAAATAAATAAATAAATCTTTTTTAAAAAATTGCTCTGTGGACTCTTAATCTCACAAAACAAACTGAGGGTTACTGGGGGGAGGGGGGTCGGGAGAGGTTGGTGGGGTTATGGATATTGGGGAGGGTGTGTGCTATGGTGAGCGCTGTGAAGTGTGTAAACCTGGCGATTCACAGATCTGTATCCCTGGGGCTAAAAATACATTATATGTTTATAAAAAATTAAAAAATAATTCAAAAAAAATTTTTTTAATTGCTCTATGGAAGAAGTCAGACACAGAAGACCACATTTATGTGATCCCATTTGTATGAAACAGCCAGAAGAGGCAAATCCAGAGACAGAAGTAGACTCCTGACTGCGTGGAACTGGGAGTGGGACTAGGAAGCAGCTATAAAGGCACACAAGGACTCTCACTGGGGAGACAGACATGTCTCAAACTGGATTACGGTTGCACAATTCTTTAAACTTACCAGAAGTCACTGCAAGTGAGCGAGCTATATATGAAATTACACCTCAATAAAAAAAATAAGTATAAAAACAAACAACAAGGGTCACTGATGTGCTTTCTTCATGGACTGACATCCATCTCTTTTCCCCACCATGTTTGAGTTTTAGGAGTTTCCTCTAATGGGCCACAGCTTTGCTTCAAAACCATACGTGGGGCTGACTACACCTTGGAAACAGATGGATCATCGGATCCATTCGTTCATTCAAAAAGCAAATATTTACCGAGGCACGATGCTGGGTACTTGGGGCAAAACCAGAAACGAGGCCGATGTGATGCCTTGCAGTCCCAGGGCTGAGAGTTACAGACATATGAGCAGGCAAAACAGAACAGTGTGACGTGGTCTACAACACAGGGATGTGCAGGTGCGACCGGACACGCCGGTGGGGCACCTTAGCTTGAGGTCAGTATCAGGGAGTCCTGAAGAAACTCACTCTCAGCTGAGGTCTGAAGAGCAAGTATGGCAACAAAGGGGAGGCAGGTGAAGGGAACAGTTTTCTGTGCAGAAGGAACAGCAGGTGCAAAGGCCCAAAGGCAGGAGAGATAAAACACTTGGAGAAGGGGTCATAGTGTGACAGGTGAAGAGAAGGAAGAGAAATTCTAGAAAAGCAAATGGGTCAGACCATAAAGAGCCTCACAAGCATATTCAAAATGCGGCCTTTATCCTTAGTGGTATAGGGACATGATAAAGTGCCTTTAGCAAGTGAATAAGAGGATCAAATTCAGAGTCTGGTGGACACAACATGCAGAGGAGTCAAAACCAGAAGCAGGAAGGTTCAAGAGGAAGGGGTTACAGACTGATGGTAGGCTGGGCCCGAGGAGAGATAGAAGCTGCTTATGCTTCTATCAAAGGTTATCTGCCTGCCAGGAAGTGACTTATCCTCACGCGCCTTCCCCTCATTTCTGTGTAGACCTCAGAATAAGATCCCAAGTCCTCCTGGAACTTATCAGGTTAAGGCATTTACTCTAGCCCTCTTCCTCCTGCTGCTTCTGTTGACTCTGACACTGGCTGTGCTGTGGCCCCCTTAGCCTGCCTCATTCCTATTTGTTCTCAATGTCTCAGTGTAGAAACCCCTCCTCCAGAAAGCCATCGCCCACAACCCAGCCACACCGCAGGCTAGAGCCTTCCTCTACATGTACTGTTTGAAATGTGCTTACTCCCTTACTCCTTATTGTGTATTTCTGGAGTGCAAGTGCCCATAGACGGACCTGTCTGATCACGAAGTACATGCTAGCTGACAGAGCTTTCTATGGTAACGGAGATATTCTGTATGTGTTGTGTCCCATACGGAAGCTGCTTGCTATGTAAGCACATGAAACGTGGTGAGTGGGTCTAAGAAACTGAGGGGTTTGTTTTATTTGATCTTATTTTATTTAGATTTACAAAAACCACATGAAGGTACCACATTGGTCAGCGGAGCACTAAGAGCGTCGTCCGCAAACACGGGCACTGTGCGTGGGTCCCTCCCGAAACCGGCACCCGCAGAAGCACTGGGAACACGACAGGAACTTGATTAAGTTTGTGAATGAATGGACAGTATTCGCAGGCTCTGCGCACCAACAATTCTATACATTCACCCCATTCGCTCATTCAACAAGCGCACTTACCAAACATCGACAAGGTGTTCGGTATTACTCTAGACACGAGGGTCACCCGGCATACCCTCTGCTTCCGTGACATTTATACTATCGTGGGGAAGGCAAAAAATAAACATGTAAGCAAAACGAACAACTTCAGTGAGACAGATTCTATTTGGGGAAAAAAAAAAAAAAAAAGGTGGCGGGTGATGGCGGAGTGTGGGTTTTAATGACACTGTCTCACGGAGACGATCTGCAGAGCCTCTGCTGCCCCAGCACATATCAAACAAAACTCACGGTGAAAGATAATGGAACAAACTTTAACAGAAAGTAAGATAATTGCTTAGAAATAAATTCTGCTCTCTGATCATCTTGTCATAAAAGCTTTCAAGTATGCATTTTTGTGGAAAGGAGGCAGTGGCAAAATTGACCCATATTCTGTTTCAAAGCTATTAATGTGTCAAATGGTTAGCCCCAGCAGGCAGAGAATTTCTGCAAACTTGGGGAGAAAAACATCTTCTGAATTACTTAGTGTCACAACATGTGTCAGAACCAGCGGCCAATCCAAATCTCCATCTGCGGCATGTACCTTCTGTTTTGCAATTCAATCCACCCCACATCTTCTGAGCATCTCCCTAAGCAAGAGGGCCATGCAAAGCTTCAGGATAGAAAGCCATGGGGGCCTCCCCTCCGAAAGCCCCCAAACTGGGAAGAACAAGAGAGATCACACATTAAAATTAATTAATTAATTTAAAATAAAATAAAATAAAAAGACAATATGGGCAGGGCATGTCACACACCATTTTCTTTCTTTTGGGTGTGATGAAAGAAAGAAAGCTCCTTTCTGAAAGCTCTTTATCCCTGGTCATAAAGTCTCCAAGGATGCTGTTTTCTCTCCCAAGGCCAAGGTTATTTCATAATTCCACATTGTGCACAAAATGAAATCTCCCTTCACTACCGCAGCACCTAACACTGCTGAGATTACAAACCATGTTGCCGGGAAACATGTCAGAATATAAAGTGCATTTAGTAAGGCTGGACGACGGCATGTAACACATATTAGTCCGTTATCCAAGAGGAGAGTCCCCTGTGAGATTATCTGGGCTTTAAAAATACTCGCCCACCTCTCCAGGTTGTGAAACTTAAGGGAAACTGGGCAGGATAGCACTCTGGGGTTTTAAAAAGCCTTGTATAAATGGTCATTAGGATAAAAATGGGAACTCTGCCCTCAGAGCACGAGCGACTGGTGCACAGATGAGCCAATATTCAGGAACAGAGAAGAGAGTTTGAAAACTTAGCCTCGTGAACAAAGAAGCAAAACTTCGCCGAGCGCAGCCCCCTGCCTCCTCCTTGGAGGAAAGGATGAATATACAAGCAAATCATCAACGTGCAGTGCCGCACCTCACCTTTGAAAGTCTCCAAGTAGAACCCGTCTGAACCGCACCCCTAAGTCACTGATCACATGTTTGCCTGTGAGGGGCAGGTGAGCGATAGGCATCTACACATGCAAGAATGCGTGTGCACGTGTGTGCACATGTGACTCCCTGTGCAGATGGCACAGACACTCTAACTTTCAGGTGGGAACGGAGTTCGCCTTGCTTGTTAATTACGATAGTCCGCTTTTGTGGAGGCTGACCCAAGGCTTATCACTGATGGTGAGGAAAAAATCTGTTTGGCCTTATGGCCACTCTACGACAAAAAGATTCCTGGATTTTCCCAGGCTCCGCGTTCATCTTCCAAACCTCAGAAAACCCTGGAGCTTCACTATAATGCCATCGCCTGGGTTGATGCCAGGGAATCATTTTTCTATGATTCAGTTTCGATGCGGTGAATACTAGTCATCGGCTTCCCTTCCCAATACCTACCGAAAGCTCTAGACTCTGAAAACATGTCTGTGTAATTGAACCACTTCAAAGTTCCTTCATGACACTGTGTTACCGCGGAGTCAGGTTCCAGCTTTCAGGGTTTGTTTTCTTCAACAACACCCACCATACTTGGTTGATAGTTGCGTGCCTTTAAAAGAAAGGCAGACTCCATCATTTTCAAAATCCTGCTCTTAAAATGGTTCTGCAGTATTGGGAGAGATTGTGTGAAAATAAAAAATCTGGTTCTAAGGCAATTCTAAATCCAAAAAGAACTCTCATCTTGATGCTGGACTCCATGTTCTTTGGTGCGATGGACCCCCTGTGGACTCCCCAATGTTTGAGAAAAATCATGTCCATATAAATTTATTACATATGCTTAAAGAAGCTTGGGGGGTTTGTTTTGTTTTGTTTTGTTTTTTAAGTCTTTGACTTTCCTTTCTATTTGAATAGACAGATGCCAGGGCACTTCTCCTTTTTCAGTTCCAAATTAAATCCAAATTACGTGGAATTCAATCCCTGGATTGAACTGGCAATCCCATTGGACTCAGAGAACCCACCAGGTTCTGAAAGAAGGCGGGGGAGAGCCAGTGGCCAGCGGCCACGTGCAAGTTCACCACGACGCGCACCCTACTCTCCGGTTTTAGTCCTTTCTCGGCGTCTCTGTGGTTTCCAGCCCACCCAAAGGCCAATGCGGCCTCGGACTCAGGTTTCAGAAGGCCTCACGCTTGCCTGTAAGTTTACTCCTCCGACAGCTACGGATCTGTAAATATTCATTCTCTAGCTGATGAGCGGGATGTGGGGGAGGGGCTGTCACAACAGAAAGAGATGAAGCAGACAAGGACTGTCACATGCATTATATTAAAAATCAAAACTCCTCCTCTCCTGAATAGCAAATTGGAATCAATCTGATTTGCCCAACAGCATAAGAATGGAGACCTCAGTCCTTGAAAGAGCAAGCACTCAAAGGGGAACGGAGCCATGCCATGGGGACGGGGTCGGCTGCGGCCAGGAGCCGGTGGTGCTGGACACTGCGTGAGGCTAGCAAACAAAGGAAAGGGAGCATTTCCAAAGTCCCCTCCAGTTTGCTTGTGTCAGCCCCTCTGCGATAGCCCCCACTGCCACGGCACAATTGAACAGGGTCTGGAAACGTGAAGCAGGGCACCAGGGGCACCGGCTTATGAGCACAGAAGTGCTCAGCCCCAAAACCCCGCCGCCAAAGAAGAACGTGTGCAGGGACACGCGCAGAGCGTGGCTGTGACTCGAGCACTTGGCCCAGAGGCCATACCTGTGCGCAGGCCACCAGCCAAGAGAGCGCTGCAACATTTAAAAAAACAGCCTTCCCCACCTTTGACGACTGTCAGTATAGGGCCCCCTCCCTAAACGTGGGCAGGCAAGGGATGCCCTCTCCAAAGAGAGGCAACACCGGCAGAGATCTCTGAGCATGAAAACCTGCAGGTGTGCGCGTCCACACCCAGAGCACAGCTCGGAATGTCCCGGGATCTGAACTGTATCACCTTCTGGAAAGGACTGAGATGTGTCATTTGGTTGTAAAGGAAGCCTTTACAACCAAACTGGCAGTACCCTAATCCCCCAGTGGTTCCTCTTTTAGAAGACATGCCTTGCTTATAGATTTTAAAGTGTTAAGCTCCCCCAAAAAGGTAAGACTAGTAGAGTTTAATTTACCTGTCATAAGCCTGGGCCGGGGTCCTATACCTCTGGTCCCTTAATGAGTAACTACAGCAAATAAGCAGGAACAAACTCCCCATTTTCTGGTCACTTTCAGTTGGCATCTCAAATCACAATTCAAACAAAATTAAAATAAACAAAGGGATTTCTGTGGAATTAAATTTTGCAGCAGCATGAAATAGTATTTAATAAAACAACCAACAGACAATAATGGCCTCCTTAAAATTCAAGCAAGATGAGGACTTCCAAACATATGGGACTTATTTAGCATCTTTTATGAGATTGAAAAGCTCATCAAAATGGACTTTTCCTTCTCCCTCTACCTCCATTAAGATTTATTTAGATTCTGCACTACAAGAGACCACGCAGTATGCCTACAGCAGAACTCTCTTGATTCGTTTGCCTCTCTCGATTGATATGCTCAACCCTGCGCTCTCCAGGCTGATGTAGTCTACCCCAGCTGCTCAGGCAGAAATGCCGGACACGACCCTGAATTTGGTCACTTCCCTTCCTCCACCATACCCTATCAGTCAGCAAGTCCTATTGGTGATGTTCCCCGAATCCATCCCCTAGCCACCCACTTCTCCCCACCGCCACGGCAGTCACGTGGTCTACACCACAGCTGTCCAACAGAATTTTTTGTGGTGCCAGAATTGTTCCAACATGGTAGACACCAGCCACACATTTCTACTGGGCACTTGAAGTGCACCCAATACAACTGAGGAAAACAATGAGTGTTATGTTAATTTATTGGGGGGCTTAGAAATAGATGTTTTTAATTCCCTTCTCATATGCTATTTCTTGGCACAGGCTGGGTTAGATCTCTCTCCCGCTCTTTCGACCCTGGCCTCACACCCTCTGGCTCCTCTCTTCAGACCCTTTACTCCTCTTATCCTTCTCTTACTCCACAAATTTCTTATCCCTCACGTTGTCACATAGAAAATGTTGGCTAGCTCCCTTTTTTTTTCCTTTTTTTTAAAATTGTGGTAAAATACACTTATAAAATTTATCATTCTAATCATTCTTAAGTGTACAGTTGAGAATGGTTAAACATACTCACATCCTTGTACGTCAAACTCCAGGACTCTGTCCATCTCATAAAACTAAAACTCTACCTAGGAAACCACATGCCCTTCCCACCCAGCCCCTGGCGATCACCGTTCTACTTTCTGTCTCTATAAATCTGACTACTCTGGGGCCCTCGTGGAAATGGAATCAAATAGTATTTATCGCTCTGTGGCTCATTCCTAATATAATATTCCTAGGTTCATCTATGTTGTAGCATTTGTCAGATATGTTCATTTATTTGGAATTAAATTTAAGCTGCCACACGTGGCTAATGGCTACCATATTGGAGAGCCAAGTCTAAATCATCATCATTTTTCTCCTGTGGTCCCATACCCACTCCTGCCCTTTAAAATCCATGCCCTGCATTATCAGCCAAACTGATCTTCTAAAAAAACAAATCACAACATACCCAAACAGCCTATGCCCCCTGACCACCAACTTTAAACACTCCTATGACTTTATTTTCTTCAGAACTATCTGAAGTAATTCTTCCTTATTATTTACCTCTTTATTACCTGCTTCTTGCTCTAAAATAGGAGCACCACAAGAGCCAAAATTGGTTATCATCAAACACTCCTTGGCACATAGAGCTCTACTTGGCAAGTAGAGCTCAGCAAATAATTGCTGAATAATAAATAAATGAATTTGGGGTAGACATTGTTTTAATTTAATTTTATATTCCTTTTTTTCTTTTGCTTTCCAAAAACCCTCCACTGTTGGAGGTGATTAGTGAATCCTCCTATGATGGGGCCAAACTGCTCTGAGCTTCTGCATCTACCATGACAAAGCTTGTTATGAGGTGCCTACTTTCTCTTGCATGGTCCCTTGGAACCTCTGGTGCAAATCCAACAAACTAGCCAACCACCAGGTCCACAGGCTACAGACAGCAGCCTTAGGTCCTCAAGGAATCTCAGCAGCTTAGGAGTGCCATGCTCTAAGCCAGGGCTTTCAAAGCTGTGTTGCTGTGGGATGATGGGTGTACACAGACACGGGTCACCTGAGCACCCACAGCTCCCAGGCCTGCTGAATGCATGCCCTATGAATCTTAAACATTTAACTTTGTGTGCTGTACAAATATCACCATTTTCTATGTGTCTCAAGATACAAAAAGGATTCTGAAGCACTGTTAACCCACAAAGCCCATCCCTCAATAAATGAGATCAAATCCAAAACACTCAAAATATCATTCAAATATCTAGAAATCAGTTACTTCTCTCTTCCCCATATTTAACAGAAAGATAAAAGAAAAATACAACTGGTGAATTTTACCTTAGTTAGAGCAATCCTTATTATTAGCATCTTTCAATGAAATCATGTTAAGATTTTTCTTTCTTTCTTTCTTTCTTTTTTCTTTTAGAGAGAGAGAACGTGAGCCTGAGAAGGGCAGAGGGAGGGAGACAGAGAATCTTTAGCAGACTCCAGACCCAGTGCAGAGCCGGAAGTGGGGCTCAATCCCACGAGCCTCAGATCCCAACCTGAGCTGAAATCAACAATGCGATGCTTAACTGACTGAGCCACCCAGGACATCTACAAATTTTTTAAAAGCTCGCAAGTCATACTGCTGAGCCAAGGGGAGGGAGAGTCATTGGTCAGTAGCGTCCGCGTGTGCGTTAGGCCCATGGGAGGCAGGGTAGGGATGGGGCCCTGCCCTGCGTGACTGCTATTTAAAGAGGTTAGGCCCTAGGAGGCAGCCCACAAAGCCAGGAGATTGAGGGGGAAAAGTGAATATACTAAAGACACTAGAAGCAGGTTCTCACTGTTGGAGCAGGGAGATACAGATACGCTACAGGATAAAACTAGAATAAGCCCTGTGCTGTTAGACGAGAACTGAAGGTCGCGATACGGACTCAAATTTTTTAACATCTACAAGTAGATAGCGAAAGACATACAAATGTGTGTGTGTCTGTGTGTGTGTGTGTGTGTGTGTGTGTGTGTGTGTATTTCGTAGTTCTCTCTGCTGAAAGAGCCTAAAAACTGATACTTCAGTAGCAGTAAGCACACCCACCACCCAGACCCTGTTTCCCAATACCACTCTCCACTGAAAGGGAACGAGGACTCTTTGGAGAAATGACCAGTTCCTGGGCTGGGACGAGAAAGTACTAGATGAGCCCAGAATATCTAATTATAGCAGAAAGTAAGAAAATTGCTTAAAGAATGGTAGGGACATTTCAGAAGGACTCAGGATACAGTTTGAAGGGCTCCTACAGGCCAAATCTGGAACATTTTGAATATCAAAATAAATGTTGAGAGCAAGGGTTTAAAACATATTGGAAGAAATAAAAATCCATGATATACTATATGTATAAATATATCCTTTTTTAAAAAATATTTTATTTATTTGACAGACAGAGATCACAAGTAGGCAGAAAGGCAGGCAGAGACAGAGGAGGAAGCAGGCTCTCCGCTGAGCAGACAGCCCGATGTGGGGCTTGATCCCAGGATCCTGAGATCATGACCTGAGCCGAAGGCAGAGGCTTTAACCCACTGAGCTGCCCCCAATATATCCTTTTTTAAAACTGTTGAGTTACATTAATAAATTTAGAAGGAAGAACAGGGCTACAAAATAATTGGTATAACTAAAAGCAGAGGCTAAAAATCTGATGAGGAATAGAATATTTAAATAATCTCCAAGTATCTCCTTATCAAAAGCTTATCAGTTACTTTCAAATCCCTGGATATAAAATATTTACTACTTAACTTTACAGCAGAGAACCTGGCACACACTACCTCACCAGGGTGACAGAAGTTAACATCGCCAGCACTGGGCACACTGATGTTCCTCATCTGACGCCCTGAGAATACAGCATCACCGCTGAGGTCCTCCAGTCCGAGACACAGCACCTCACTGCAAGCAACGTGGACAGCCTAAGAGGCAGGTGCTCTTCAAAAATGTCAACTTGTCAAGGTAAAAAGAGAAGACTGAGAGACCAGACCTCAGTGAAGAAAACAAAAAAGACACAACAAAAAGAATGTGTGACTCTAGGTTGGATCCTAGAGCAAAAAGGGGGAAATGGAAAAGAAGGATTTTTCTCTTGTTTTTCTTTTCTAAGAAATATAGTCTGCAATATTTCAGGGTATCGGAACACGTCTGGAACTACTTTCAAATGATTCGGGGAAAAAACAAAACAAAACAAAACATATACCTATATTGAAAGATATAGATCAAAGCTCAACATTTTTGAAGAGCAGAGGGACAAGGGACGATGGTAAAGTAAAAATGACATAAAATGTTAACACTCGGGGCATCCAGATGAAGAGCTTACGGGAATTCTTTACATTAATCCTGTAAGTTTCCTGGAAGATCCAAAGTGTTTAACATCGTAAAAGTTAACCCAAAATGTATAGGTGACCAATGAAAAATAAAATATATTCATTTTTATTTGGCATTTTCTTGGAACCCTAAAACACACGCAAAATACATGTTATATACGGGGTCCGTGAATTAGCTGGAAAAAAAAATGTTCTCCTGTACTGCTCAGATGAATGGAAATATAAAGATCCATTAATGAGTACGAAAGAGGCTTTGAAATTTCTCTAGATTTAATTCAGGTCCCCGACCTGATGTTTTGTCTCACAACTCTCCTTTGATAGCAAAAAATGTCTGAAGACAAAGAACTACCGATGCACAGAATGGAAGATCTAATTTTGCCGTTGGCTAACACGTGACCATCACGTGAGAGGAAGGGGCTAAGATAACAAATGGAAATACCAAGGGGCAGAAGCCGTTGGGAAAAGCATGGCATGAACTGAGGATGAAGGCGAAAAAGAGGCCAAGGCAAACATGATGACAGGAATCAGACAATGTGAAAAGGCAGCATCCTCTGTCCTTAAGCAAGAAGTAGTCCCAGGGCTGAGAACCATCTCTAAGAGCTCTTGAAAGGGACCCGAGGTCATCCAGGCAAACTTCTCGCTGTCAGGAGAGGGAAATTGACAGCTAGAGCTGGGCAGTGGCTTGTCTTCCATCTGACAAAACCAGACAAAAACCCAGAGCCTCTGAGGTCACCACATCCCCTCCTTCTATGCAAAAAAGTTCTTTTGAGACAAAGGGGAGCCATCTGCATGGCGAGCCCAAGAGGACTTTCTGCCCTATATGCAGGAGTCCAGGCTCTACCCTGCATATGGCTCTGAGGGGAAACATCAGGACCAGAGCAGCTGCGCATGGACAGAATCAGGAAGGGAATGAGGAAGAAGCTACTTCGGATCTTGGGAGGATGGAATCAGGCTTTGCCACAGGCCCCAGTGACCCTGTAGGTGTCTTTGGCTCATGCTGCCAGCACGCCTTCCGCACTCGCCTTTCACTGCCCCCCTTCTCCACCCGGAGTCAGTGAGACAATATGTGCAATGACCACTTCACAAGCTCTAAGCTTTCCACCCACATAACCTGTGATGGCCCAAACTTCTCTAGACCCTGTAGCCAAAGTGGATCCGCCTTCTCTCTCTTCTCCCGTTGCCACTCCCACACTTCATACTGTTCCATCTCCCCAGCTTCTCCCACCATCCATGGATCTAAAAGATGGCCTCTCTCTGCCTCAGACTCCTCGTGACTGACTCACTCCTTCTGGAAAGCTATATACTGACTCACCTTGGGACCTAGCAGATGGACACACAGAGATGAGTTCTAAGGATGGGACCTGTCTTTCCCCTTGTGCTCAACCTTCTCTTTTGTGAACCACCTCACCCTCACCCCCTACAGAAAGAGCCCCAGCCAAGATTCTGCTTAACCTCATGGTACTGCTGCTTTGCCCAATGTCTCAAGTCACAGTGTCACTCTGATGTCAAGGGCTTGCACAGATCACGAATTCTGTTGGCAAGTTCTAAGATGTGAGGGTCAAAGAACAGCAGTACTTGAGAAGGCGGCGGGGGGGGGGGGGGCATCATTCAAACCACGTCTGGGCTGCACCAAGTCCAGGGGAATGTGTTAAACTTTAACTACGTGCTAGCAATTTGAGTAAAAAAAAGAAGAAAAAATGCAGTATATGTTTTGTATCTTAACACATTGGCTTAGCAAGTGCATATGTTTGAGATAAAAGACATCAAATTTATTTTGCTGTCAGTAAGATGGAAAAGAGGCAGCGTTCCATTTCTTGGGCCAACATGTTCATTCACAAGGGTACACCGAGCAGAAGGGGGATAATAGAACTGTGCCTCCGCTCTGTTTATCTCAGTAGCCTTCAGGTTTTTACTCCTTTAATTGCCGTTCCTTTAGAAAATTAGAGGAAAAACACTTTTTAGGTAGGCTGGGTTTCTTTTTTAAAGACAGAGAAAGATTACTTTTAAAGTACTTACATCTCCCACACCTACACTTTGTAAGAGGAATTCTTTTTAGATTCATGAAGTTGCTTTGAGATAATCTGGCCCCAATTTTTAATTCTACAAATGAGGAAGCAAAAAGACAGATGGAGAAGAGATTTAACATCTGCACTGCCTCTTCTTCCTCTCCACCCCTGCATATCCCTACACATCATCTTCAAGCTGGAGAAAACGCAAGTCTAAGGCTCCTAGCTTGTGACTTTGGTAAAGTCATTCAACCTTATCTGGGAGACAAAAACGACAGATGGCTTCTTGGTATCACTGCTTCCGGTGTTTACCGCTCATGATTCACCACCCCCGGGTCAAAAGGTTGTAAGTGCGCCTCTCTCAGTAACACAAGCAAATTGCCTCACAAACTGACCATAGGCAGTCAAATTTCTCTAAAATCCTCAAGCCCACTGACTGATCCTCTTGGAAACCCACCTTTATTTTCTCTAGAGCCTGGGTCCTCTGTATTCCCATGGTTGATCTCATGGTTCCTTGATAAAAGAAGTTTGTTTTAATCGGCCTCTAAAACACCCACAGGAACCTCTTGAACAACTGCTACTTACATCAGAACTTTCCATGAATACGAGCAAATAAGTTCACTGAAGAAGCCAACCTAAAATTCCCTTAGGCTTTTAGCCAATATTTTTAAGCACCATCTATGTTCGCAATTAAGATCTGGGGTTTTATTTTAACTTTCTTAAAATATCAATGTCTTTCTGCATTTTCCGATTATGTCTCTGACAACAGTGCTAAGGGTGCTTTATGAGGATGGTCATTCCAGGCAATAAATTTCCAAACTTCCGAAATTTTACATATTGAGACCTGTTCTCCATAAATTTCTGATCAGTTTGTCAGGCTTTTCAGTAATTTCCACGGTGGAAATGAAACAGAACAAAACAAGAAATATAGGGAGACGCCATTAAACCAATAGCTTCTGCACTTTTACAACCAACAGCCAGAAAAAAACCCACCACAGTAAACTGCTAAACTCACAATTAGAAACATGTTGAAAGTGCCAAATGGTATTTATATTGAGACAAGGAAAGCTCCCACGGCCACACAGAATGGGCTCGGAGCAAAGTATTTTCACTGACAGCTCCTCGTGCTGACACAAAGCACAGGTAACCAAGCCGACGCTCAGCCCCGGCAGGTCACAGTTCCCCAGCCTGTAAGACAGGAGGGGCAGCAAGGTGTTCTCAGAGGTTATTTCTAGGCCTGACACACATTCCATCAAGATTATAACTGAGTAACTAAAAGCTTGCTAACAATGAACTTGTCAATTTCTCATCTGACAGTCACACTGATAAGAATTTCAAAAAAGGTACGGCGGTGCTGAATCATCAGTGTGTTTTGTAGGATGTTGGTCATCACGTCCCGTCTCTTTAGGAGGGCCCTGGGAAAATCACTGTCTCGTGTCTCATTATTCGAAATAGCCCTGCTTCACTATGTAGCCTCACAGGCACCATGATTCACACAGCTGGTTATGGCTCCCTCATCGCAGTGGCTGCAGGAAAACTCCGAACCAAATCTCTGACTCACCTCTCACGAGAAGTACAGAGCCTCACAAGACTCATTTGGGGTCCTGACTTAACCCTTTGCTTCCTCCGACACCCCTTTTCCTCACTTAACTTTTTTTTCTTCTTTTTCCATTGTTCGTATCTTTGAAAGCCACCTTTCACCATTTCTGAAACAAAGGAGTATTTCAAGCTATTTTCATTTACTGATGTCGACGTTGAACGGCAAAATCGTTCCTTCGGTGACTTGCATTTTTCAACACTGAACACTGTCTCTATACCAACACATGAAGGCATCCAAGCACCCATTTAATGTTCTCTTACACATAATGGTATGCCAAGATTTAGATCACAATTGTCACTCTGAGTTTCATTATCATTACTAGAACATTTTTAAACCCTCCCATTTACATAGATCTGCACAGCATTTTGCTAGAGAGCGTTCATAGTCAGCTCATGAGATTTTCTGAATAACCACACGAGGTAGTTACAGCGAACACGACTGGGACTATCTTCGTGTTTACAGATGAGGAAGACAGACTCAGAGAGGTTAAAGCAGTGTGCCCACATGGACCAAGTTAATCAGTTAATAAAGCAAGACCACAAGGGTTTTTTCCTCCACGTCTAGCATTTTCCCCCGTAACTACAAAATCCTGTCTCTTATATAGTTGACTGTGAAATTTTGTCCTGGGATATATGAGTCAGATGTTTTACTTAGTTGGTTTTCTAAGCAGTATCAGCCTGCTAGTCAAAATCACATCAATTACTCTTTGGTAATGGAACCTGGGCATGATGAAAACGAGGCAGCCAAGACTCTGGAAAATTTCTTAACCATGAGAAAATGCATGAGTAATTTATTTCCTCCATTGGAATTCAGTGATGGCATTAAGAAAACTCATTCCTGCAACCTAGCAGGGAACACGAATGCTTTAATGTGGTCGGCTAAGGCGGTCACACCGAGTAAAACCGCCTCTTGTATCACTAGAGCGAGTAGAGCTGTTCAGTAGTAGAAGATGAGATTCAGACGAGGTCGGCTGGAGAGAAGAGCTAACTGCTTGCTTCTTGATGATGAGCTCACACTACTTCAACCACATCTAAGGGAAAGAATCATGGAGTTCAAATCATATTAATTTCCAAGTCATTGACATTGCTAATGTATGAGAGGGTGAAATGTTGACAACTTGAACTCTGGGGACCTTGAATAAACCAGTCTATTCATCCTACGAGTCATCAGTTTGGGAAGTATGGGAACACTGCATATGCAATTTCTCTGAGTTTTAATTTCTGCAGGCGAAATGAAGGAGAAGGTCACACATTTTTAAATTCAACATTCTATGACTGCATGAATACCTCTTAGCGCCACCTACCTGAAATCCTATCATTTTAACAATCGGCCAGGATTTTTAAAAATATTTATATAATGTGTGGGTAATGGGTCATGTTCCAGCACATTTAAATCATTATTCAGGAATCTGACTATTTTCCTTTAATCAACTTCAAACATATACTGGTTTGAATTACTAATTCCTGCCTATGAGACAGTGTATCCACGTACGTGTCTTTTCTCAACAGATCATGCATTAGGCGTTCAAGTTAATTCTGCTTTCCATCTCGACAGTGAGAAGGAACAAAAGTAAGTTGGTCTCTTACTTGTTTTTTATTTACATAAAGCATGAACTGTCCCCAACTAATCTACACAGTTCTACAGAGACAGGACCCTGTATGTGTTTTTAACAACGGCATGCTCAGTGCTCTGCATGGGGTCATTAGAATAAGCATTTGTTGAATACATTTAAAATTTACCAATGGAGACAACTTAGGAAACTCGAACAGCGATAGTAGCTCCTCCCTAGAGCAGGTTAAAGGGTGGCGAGCCTAGGTTCAAACACTATTGGAACCAGCCCATGGTCAAGGGCAAGTGCCTGGTGAGCCAGAGGTAGGCAAGGAGAGGAGAACTCCATGGCTTCCTGCTTCCTTCTGAAACAGAACTTCATAGCAGGACTTCCAAGTGTGCAGTTAGCAAGGTGTGAAGGAGAAAGCCAAGTCAAATTCAGGCTATTCCTTATCTGTATAACCTTAGGCAAGTTACTTAAGTTTCCTGAACCTTGATTTCCTCCACCACAAAATGGGGCAGGAGCAATAGTATTGACCTCAAAGAGTTGTTGGTAAGGACTAAAAAGATAATGGGTATAGAGTGTCTCGCTTACTGTAAGACCTCAGTAAGTGGTGGCTATTATTACTAGTTTGAAGTAAATTCCTAGAATATTAACCCACCCAGTTTTAAAGGGAATCAGAATTATTCATCTCTAAGAGGAGCACAGCTGATTTTGGGACACACACACTCACACACACTCTCACACACGCATCTACCGAGAATAAGTATTAGAAGAAAAACAAAAGTCCTACTACAGAAGTAAGAAGCCTGGTGCCAGGAGCAGTCTGCAGGGGACAACACAGCAGTCCGACCCCCTGCTCTGCTGATGGGGAGAGGTGCGGAAGGAAGCCATGGGCAGGGCAACTGCCCACAAGCTCACCAAGCACTTTGGATTTTCTCCTCCTCCCTTACCTTCAGTATTCCTCTTCAGGCAGGTGATCCTTCCTGCTCCCCAAAAGACAGAGCTAAGTTTGCCAGACTCCCAAGGATGGTTCTGGGTCATGGTATGTGTTACGAAGAAAAAAAGCAGTAAGGTAGGCCCACATAATGAGAGTCCTAACTGGAAAGACCGTGGGAGCTACCAAAGGTTTTCAAACAGGACTTGGGAAGGAGGCAGCCCCTCCGGGATTGAACTGGCCTCCTTGGGATGAATCCCTGTCCCGACACCATGACAAAACACGCGGCAGCTCCGTCCAAAGCTCTGGGCATAAACGACATTCATGACTCTGAACGCGTGCTCTGCCGTCTCCATGAGAATACCACACTACGGGCTGAAAGCCAACTTGAACAAGGCACTGAGAAACCGGAACACGATCTGAAAGAGCCGGTATCTTTAGGAGTCCATACTGATTCGGGGAGAGACAAAGGGAGATTCGAGGTCTCTGGGATTTCTAAACTCTGAGCATGACATCACCCAGCAAGCCTATCTAAGGCTTCTACAATATCGAAAGGTTCTAAGAAGACAGAAACCCGCAGGTGTCACCATGGGATAAAACCAAAGCCTGATCCCAAGTGAAGGCTAAGCGGTTCTGAATTCCCTTCAGGAAGGAAAAAAAACGAGACACCATGCTGATCCAACGGAAGGCCACATGGTTAGGGATCCCAGAGCCGCCCTTCATTTCTGCAAGGGCTGCCCATGGACCCCAAGGACATATGCAAAGGGACGATGAAGCCAGGAAGTGTGGGTTAGATCACAGAGCTTGTTGCGATCAGTACATGCTTAACTTCTAGGACCCCTCTATCAATTCTCCATCCTCAAGCCAGGAGGATTATCCATCCCATTCTTAACCAGAACATAAGGGGCGTGGACAGTAGGATCACACAGTTCCAAAGGGACCGAAGGCCTGTATCCCCAGGGAACAGAACTAAAGAACATTTTGGAAAGACAAAAGGCTGAATTAGAAATTGGTGGAGAGAAGTTTAAAGGGACAATGAAAAGGGAAAAAAAAGGTTGGGGGGCGGTTACTGCTCCCCAGGGAATTATGATAGAAATTTAATTTTTAAGTGCTGTATTTTAAATGCTGATGGGACATTCTAGGCATGGCTGACAGGGCACACAGGGGAGTAGGAGGGGCTGAGACAGTCAGGAAAACAGACGGGCCACAGTTAGTGGTGAGCACACAGGACTCCTCGGCGCGATGATGAACTCTTAGGTGTGTGGTCAAATTTCCATCAAAGTAAACCTAAAAAAAAAATCACCTACAAAGATGTATTTCGCATATAGAAACTCACATTCATAATTAGTGAAATCCAACGAGTTAACGAAAACGCGTGCTCTCACTAGATGGCTGCCACAGACAGGGGCAAGGAGCAGGTACAGCCCAGGTACCTTTCTGCAAATTCCCCGCGTACCTATGCCTGCTTGCACAGGCCTCTCGGCTTTCAGGTAAACACATCTTTGTTCTTAATAAACTGTGAACACAACGATATGAAATGAAAAATGGTCAAAATAATGATGCTTCCCATCTACATACAGCCCAAATACAGAAATTGCTGGTGCCACCTATTGTTGAAAACACAGAACTGAAAGGCTCCTTGAAAACTGCCAGACAGACACAGAAGCTCAGCTCTGTTATCCACTCCAGTATGAAGTTCAAAATCCACCTGCCCGGAGAGCCAAATAAAGTAAGTCCACGCTACTTGAAAATAAAACAAACCCGCGGTGGACATTAACAGCTCCTACATAATGTCTTGTTCAGGACAAGACGATCTAAGCGATAGTTAACAGGTTTAAAGTTAAAAAAAGAAAAAATATCCTCCGAAGACTCTCTGTATGCTGACAGAGGATGAGATCCAGGTGTGAAGCCTGTCAGGTGTAAGACCAAGGTGCAGAACGGTGTGTGTGCGTGTGCCCTGCGACCGTTTATTCTTGCAGAAAGGGCACACGCATGTGCATGCCTGGGTCACGGGAGCAGAGCCGCGCAGGAGGGCAGCGGCGCTCTTGGAGGGGGTCCGCGGGAGGGAGGCCCGGCTGGGCAAAGAGGCTGCTTTCACTGAACAAGCCTTGTGTGGAAATCTGACCTCGTCTACATATTAACTTTTCAAGGGATTTTTTTTAATAAAAAACAACCGAGAAGAGGTAAATGCTAATTGTGAAAACAGCAACAGCTGCTATTAAGCTACTGGATGTTAAGAAGGCATTTCGAGAGATCTAACCCGGGGAGCTTACGGCGACCAGTCGCCAGACTGACTCCAGGATCTGAGTGGAAGAGCATGAGCTGCTCTCGGGACAGCCCAGTTACCACAGGCTTCAGGAGCCTTTCCGGGGGCTGAGAAGTCGGCTCAGGTGCCCAGCAGCGCCTTCATACCCTGAAGAAGCGCCTAGAAGTGGGGATAGTTTCTGGTTCTTTGAATTTATTAACATGTGAAAACAACAAATTATTTTGCAGGTTTATTAACGTTGGCTTTTGTAGAAGCAAAGTCTATTCTACCACACTGTTTCTGATTTCAACGATAAGGGAGACCCTAACAACCGGGGGAGATTTGTCAGCTATTTCAACACACAAGAGCTAAGGGAAGTTTATACTTGGGTACACATCATATCAAATGTCACATCTCCTGAAAATTGGTTCTGGAGAATAATTTCTGTAAACTGACTTATTTCTTAATACTATTCTCCTTAACTTGGGATAATACTGACATTTACACTGAAGGTGGAGTCTTGAAATTTGTTCTGAACATTGCCCAATCAAAGTAATACCAGGAATAAAGAAAACCCCTTCGTTTCTGAAGCAGTGCTGCAAGAGCAGGAAGAAGGGACAGGCTAAGCACAAGACAGTCGCGCCCGGGCACTCCTGGGCAAACTGCTGGAAGACCAGCCGGCTGCGCAAAGTGCACGTGATCCAGGTCAGCTTAGCTCAGCCCTGCAGGTCCCGGCTCGGAAGCAGTGTCTCTGAGCCAAATACATATTTTACATTTTGAAATTTAATTTTTAAAGAAGAAAATCGGTAAGATATTATCAGATAACTCTACTAACTGGAGTAGAAACAGAAAGAAAGAAAGAAAGAGGTGGGGGAGAGGAAGGAAGGAAAAAGGGGGGGGTGCGCGAGGGAGGAGAGCAGGCGGGCTGGGATCAAAGCAATGCCGGACTCCCAAATCAGAAGCAGACAGCACAGAGAGAACTGGACTTCTGAGGGGTAGGGAGACCCGGCTGCCACATGCTAGCTGGAGATGCGGCCCAGCTCAGTGTCTGAAGCCCTCTTCGGCAAGTACTCAAGTATTCAAGAACCCACAGATTTGTGAAAGCTAGCTAAACGAAACAATAAGAGCTCCTAGTACCTGCGGCTCCTGTTTTATTGGCAGGCATGGGCCCAGGCAAGGAAGGAAGCCTTAGGAGAGAAAGGGAGTTATATTGCCTGCTTGCTGTATGAATCTGTATACTCCTCTAACCCTCACAGAGCAAGCATAAACACCATATAATGCTCAGTTATGGACGGGGCCTGAAGCACCAAGTGGAGGTAACTGCAAAACCACAAAGCCATTAGTCAAGGAAGGAGAATGAGAGACAGAAACTATGCAAAAAAGCAAAAACCCTTCACATTTTAAAGGAATCCACAAACTAGCATTCCAAACATATAAAAAGATCTAGTTCTGAGAAAGTCGAATCAACCATCCAGTTATGAATTCAACCCAAATGAAAGTAATCTCTTAGAACAGCCTGACAAAGTTTAAAACAAATAGGTTTAGGGTGATTTCAAAGATAAATGAAGATGCAATATCCATCAAAAATACACAAGAATTTATGGGGAAAAAATAAGAGCAGATTTTTAAAATTTTACTTGTTTATTTATTTGAGAGAGAAAGAGACAGAAAGAGCATGAGCAGGGAGGAACAGCGGGGGAGGTAAAGGGGGAAAGAATCTGAAGCCGACTCAGCACTGAGCCTGAAGCCGGACTCGGGGCTCCATCCCATGACCTGGGAGATCATGACCTGAGCCAAAATCAAGAGTCAGACACTTAACCAACTGAGGCACCCAGGTACCCCAGAACAGATAGATATTTAAAAAAAAAAAAAAAAACAATCAAAAGTCTTAGATAGTGAAAGCATCCTCACTGAGCTAGAAAAATCCAACAGATGAGATAAAATCTATACCTGACATATCCATAAAGTACAGCGAATTAGAAGACAATACTACAAGGTATAATTTTATTTTACCCAGAAGGTAGAACAGGAGAAAAAAATAATTTTCTTTAACATATTAAGATTCAATTAGGGGATTCAGAAGATAGATGAGGAGCTCTGTTACATGTCTAGTAACAATTCTAGAGAAAAAGAACGGAGGGAATTACAAAGATGGAATATTTGGAGAGCTCTCTCCCACAATTTAGGCAACAAGTCCTTAGAATGACTGCATGAGCAGGACAAAGAAAGATAAATTCACACCTTTGTACCCTGTTATAAAACTTTTTAAAAAAATCCGAATAGGGTCGCCTGGGTGGCTCAGTGGGTTAAGCTGCTGCCTTCGGCTCAGGTCATGATCTTAGGGTCCTGGGATCGAGTCCCGCATCGGGCTCTCTGCTCAGCAGGGAGCCTGCTTCCTCCTCTCTCTGCCTGCCTCTCTGCCTACTTGTGACCTCTCTCTGTCAAATAAATAAATAAAATCTTTAAAAAAAAAAAATCAGAATAAAACCAAACTCCTAAAGGAACTAGTTAGATGGTTAGCAAGCTTAAAAAGCAAAATTGAGGCCAACAACAATACTAAAAATCTTCAAAATATTGAGTAAAATTGCTGACAATCTAGAATTTTATGCCCAAATAAACTATTATTCAATCAATCAGGCAAAATAAGACATTTTCATACACTCAAAGGTCAAGATTTGACCACTCAGAGACACTCACAGGAAATACTATTAAATGATATTCCTACTCATAGACCATCACGGGAGATACTATTAAAGTACATACTGCAAATGAACCTAAGGGAAGGCATGGGATTAAAGACACTGAGGTCTACAAAGTTGATGAAGGCCTAATGGTTGTCCTCATGATCCTGTCAAAGCCCTTCATTCTGGTCTACAAAAGTTAATTTGCCCAAACAATACTTTTTTCCTTTTTTTTTAGTTACCAGAAATCAAGATAAACCATTTCTTTAAATCTTCAGCTTTTTTAAAAGTAATATTTATATCAGTTTTTTAATTCAGTTTTAGTTTAAAAAAAATTATTTAAAAAATTAAACAAAGGTGGGGCACCTGGGTGGCTCAGTGGGTTAAAGCCTCTGCCTTTGGCTCAGGTCATGATTCCAGGGTCCTGGGATGGAGCCCCGCATCCGGCTCTCTGTTCGGCAGGGAGCCTGCTTCCTCCTCTCTCTCTCTCTGCCTGCCTCTCTGCCTACTTGTGATCTCTCTATCAAATAAATGAATAAAATCTTTTTTAAAAAATTAAACAAAGGAGTCTAACTTCAGCACTACATTTTCTGAGGTTTCTATCCTCACCCTGCCACTAGCTTAAGCAATCAGATAACTTCTCTGGATCTCAATATGTTAACTAAAATATAGATAATAATCTCTAACTTATTTGCTTTGTTCAGAAATTAAAATACAACAAAATTTCTAAACATGACATAAACATGAACAGGTAGAATACTATAAAACAATAACTACTATCATCATCATCATCAATAGAGGTTTCTGTAAACAGCAATAATTAAGTTGCTAGAAAAGTCATCTAAAATTAGGAAACCACCTGCTATTCCTATTCTCTTCTTTTCCTCCTACAATTTCCATATACTAAGTCATGTTTAAACATCTGGCACTGAGATGTAAGTAAATGACAGGTTAAAACTACCCAGGGCACTGTAACCATACCAAAGAGAAGACTGTTAATCCTAATGTACCTCAGTGGAATCAATGCATAGGCAAAATGTTTTTGTGTTTGGGACAATTTCTTTTCTACTCTAATAACCAAAACTCTGCTCTCAAGATCACCACATGGCAGTAATGTCTATATTAACAAAAAGGATGAGCCCGAACAACCAGTTACATCATTTTGATATCAATGATATAAATATACTGGTGACACCCGTTTTCAATGAGAGTGTTCCCAAATTATCTTCAGTCTGTTAGACTGGCAGACGAGAGGGAGTCCTTGATCCTCCTGGTTAACTACTGCTTCTTTTGTGACAATCTCCAGCCAAATACCCAGAAGGTACAGCTGGCCTCCATTACTACAGAAACCCCTGATCAGGCACTTGCCAGGTCTCCTTCAAAAAAGCTTGTCTTTGTAGTAGGACTGATCCCTCCTGCTCAGTTAACAGAAGCGGTCCTAACCTTGCCAGTCTTGAAGGATCCAAAACCTTCTAACTCCCTCCAGCTTTGACTAAGGGAAGTTTTGCTCAAGGACAATGAAGCCCACAGGGCTTAGGGTATGCTCCAACGGACATTTCCAAAGACTCCCACTTCAAGACTTGGTGTGACTGCCATGGTCCCGCTGGACAAAGCATGTGATTCCTCTATCTCTGAGCTCAAAGACCTCTGACTAAAGTGATTCCCCAGACCCTCACCTGGGTTTTCCTGCATTATCACTGCTATTATTACTTCACAGACCCTTCTGGAGAGAAGTCTGTCTGTGGAATGCCTCAGCCTTTTTAACCCTTTATTTCTCACTACCTCTAAACCTCTTGCCAGAAACCACTTTGACCAGTGATGAGTTAGAATGCCAATTCTCATAGCTCTATCCTCCGCTCCCCCAAACTCCCCAACCAATAGAGGTTAAAAGCAAGCTCAAGTTTAAAATCTGGGGAGCTCCTTGGTCAACCTTTTCAATCTCATCTATTCAGTCTTTCAAAAGCAGAAACCCTGGTATATAAGAAGTCATACCAGGGAGTTTCAGGAGAAGCGGCATGGTGTAGTAGGGTAATCAAGGCTCTAGATGTACAGTTGTTTGCTGCATGCCACTATGTCACCGACAACAAGCTCTTTAACCTCTCCGGGTCTTGGTTTCCTCATTTGTAAAATCAAGATATAATAGGCTGTACACCAATCATTGTTATGAGGATTACACAAAACAGCATATGTAACATGCTTAGGCATAGTACTCAGTATACAGTGAGGGTTCAATTAGTGTTAAGCTATATTATGTTAGCTCATTATCTATATCCTCATTCTTAACACTGAGAGGTTAATGACTTGCTCAAGGTCATATAGCTATAAAAGAGACGGTGTCAAAGTGAGAACACCAGTCTCTCTGACTTTACACCTCCTGGTCCGAACTCTTAGGCATTACACTCTTTGTCCCTCACAGCACTGTCTCAAGTTGGAAGGACTAGAAACCATGCCACTCCATGCCCTCCCTGATGTCAGTCTGGTCTGCCTCCGTCAGGTACGGGAAACTGCACCCCACTTAATAAAAATGTGACGGAGGAGGTCAGTGGGCGTGCAGAGCTGGGGAGGGGCTCCTAAAATGTGCACGCAGGGAGGAGGCTCACGTGTGCGCCCTACTTAGGACTCAAATCGAAACTTTCATCAAGCTCTGCGTCTAACAACTTGATCTCAGTGATTCAGCCATGCTGGGAGTAAGCTCAGAAAGTTTCTTGTAGTGATTCGGCCCTTTTGGTAAGTGCCAAACAGAGCAGAAGAATTCATTCACCCCCGTCACTCCTACTGGCTCTGGGCGAGCACCCTTCCTAATGGCCCACAGTCATCCTTTCTGTACTTCTTGGAATCAAGGTCCTCTGTGAGTGTGCGGGGTGTGTGAATGCATGTGTGAGTGTGTGAAAAACACACTCCATCCCGAGGCACTCAAGTATCCCCAAAGCTGGAGAAATCTGTCATCTCAGAAGCAAACCAAGATCATTATCGCTTAATCACTTCGCTGTACTTAAACATCAATAGTGGCAGGGCTGTGCGCTGGCGAAAACTGATGAAAGAGAACCAAAGAAAGGAACAGAGGACTGAGTGAAGCCTTCTCGGCAGAGAGCATCCCGGCATACTGATGAACTTCTTTTTCAGATGGTGCCAATTGACAGAGACCACAATCACCGCCGAAGAGCAAAATCACTATGTAAAAGAGATTCTGAGTGTGGCCCAAGCTGCTTACTGATGAACGCTCTCGCACACAACACTCGGCACCAACCTGCGCCGTCATTGTTCCTAGTAAAACAAACCTTTGTTGACAACTGGAGACAAATGATCCTTGCTGACCAAGTTCACTGTTCTCACACAGCTTAATAGTTGGAGTGCTGCTCCCTGGCCGCGGCCAGGAAAACTTGACGTGGTTGTCAAAAAAAATAAAAGAGAGAGAGAGGGAAGAGAAAAGGGGGAAAAAAAGCAAAAAACTAGAGAGAAAGGAAAACCTTTTGTTTTGAAGGTGAGAAGGCTGAATGATCTCATGTGCTAAACACGTTTGTGGTTTACATCGGCGTGTCTCCTTCACTTATTAAAGCTGTGAGTTTTTAAATAGTTCCTGCTCCAACCGAATAATTTATAATATTAAGAATTCCCACTTTTAAAAAGTATTTCCCTTTCCACATGGGTTGGGATGTGACAGACTGAATATTTGTTTTTGTGTTTAAACAGTTTTTTGTTACAGTATTTGCAAATATTGGCTGTAGCATTGAACTGTAGAAGCATACCTCATTTTAAGAAAACCTGGGTGGAAAAACATCTAAAATTTCAAGCAGAACAGTCTAATTTCCACCACATGATCAAAAAGAAAAAAAAAAAATTCCCTTCAGGGTTACTTCCAATGACAAGTTTCCCACGGCATTTCATTTACTCACAAATAATATTGAGCCCCACTATGGGGAAGGCATTTTTAGGTGCTCTTAGAAAACAAAATTCAATTTATTAAAATTTTATTCACTCCCTAGTTTGGGGGCCCCAGTTCAAGGTCTTACATAAGACTGTGTAAACCTAAAAAGATAAATCCTTCCATCAGAGGCTATCTAAAGTTCTGTCTTGAGGTTACATTTCCTTCTTTTTTCATAGCAATTCATTAAATATATTTCTTGAGACCAGGACTCCCTTGGAAGCTGACGCAGCATCACCTCTGGTGAGAATCATTTCCAGTTGCATTAAATCTGGGGGATCCTTCATACAGTATAACTCCATTTAGGCACAAGTGGCCACATGCACACCTACTAAGCCTTGTGAAAATCGTGGTAATGTTTTAGAAAGCAGCTTGACAGTAAGGATAGAGTCAGCAAGACGCTCATTTCTTTTACTCATTTAAAAACAATCTTAAGGAAGTAGTCCGAACTAAGGGGTAAACGTATATTATGCAACGATGTTTGCAGCAGACTATCTGTAGAAGTGAGCATGCTCTTTTGAAGCAACCTGCCTCTAGGCATGGGGAGGCAAAGAGCCTCTGGGCGGAATATTACGCAGCCATAAAAATTATGCCAACAGGACAAATGACAAACAGCTCGCGGCAAATTCGTATTAACTGACAAAAAATCAGAACATAGCATTAAGTCTATACCATGACTATGGATATTTTAAAAGTAAATATTCAAAACAAAACAAAAGTAGTTTCAAGTTAGAGCCAGAAGATATCTCTACATCAGGCCATTAGTGAGCCTTGAGGCATGGCTGAAAACCTGTAAGTGGGATCTTTATCGGCCCAGATTAATGATTTTTTTTTAGACCACAAGTACAGCTATTTTAATATAGCACTTTCATTATCAAATTCTATTACCTTTCTTACCCCCAGTTTCATAAGGCTAAGTTTTCAAACGTGGTTTATCAAGCTCTTGATGCTCAGAACTTGATTAACCCTCTTATAAGACATGTCTTTGTTTTTCAATATTTTTTCTACTGCTTCCCTTGAGATTAAATTCAGATAATTACAACTGACAGGTTCATTTCTCTCTTCCTGTTTTGGGGAACACTGGAAGCATATTTTCTCTTTTCTAGTCCTCTGCTTTCCAGAGCTTCATGGAGCGTGGTGCGGTTTTGAATAACTCTCCCTTCCTTAGTTAATGGCCTAGCCCTGTGAGTTTCACCGGGCAGGCTGAGTCTCCCACGTGCTCCTTTTATTCTACATCTGACCACTGACTGTCCCGATCTCCTTTCTCGGAATTTCTACCTAAGAATGCTCTAGAAAAATTTCCCCCAGAAATGTCCTGCTGCCACCCTGTCTTACTTCCGTAGCAACACGCACACTGTCAGGGCTAGGCCTTAAGGGCCACACTCTCTGCGAAAGGAACCAGGACTTCTCAGTCGGCTTGGTGTGAAGCTGAACTTCGTGAGAGGTAGTCGGAAACAGCGTGGCCATGAGAAGACCACAGGGCAGGGCGGGAATCTCTCCGCAGACACTCCGTGTTTATCCCTCCCCCGTTCCCAGCCTCTGCCCAGAACTGACACAGGAGAGGGAAGTGTTGCTTTGCTAGGAAAAAGAGGAAGCATGTGAATATACTGCTTTTGCGTTGAGAATGAGAGTGCCGACTCACATGAAAGAAGGTGTTAATCATTCCCCAACATTCTCACTTCCTTCCTGAAATACACCTACATCAAACAGTTTATGATAAAACAAAATTTTTTTTTTTTTAATTTTAAAAGCACCAAATCTCCCCCTACCCCACAGTGCTAAAACCACTGTGGCTACCTCAGCTCAGAAGGCCTGGATGAGGCAGCCAAAGAAACGTTAACCATTAGGGGACAGCGTGATTGATTAAAGAGCCACCAGCGTTCTCAGTCCCTGATAACAGGACAAGCAAGTTTCTCAATGAGCGTTCGCCCGCGTGCCATTCCTCGTGAGTCAGCGCCTCCTGCCCGCCGCATCGTGTGCCCACTTGATGGCCTTCTTCCAGAGGTGGCTTTCTTTAATCAAACCCTTCAGCACTGATGCCCCAGAGCATTCTGTGAGTCAGGCTTTCCTGGGGTTCAGAGGTTTGAAATGCCCAGCAGAGAGATGCACTTTGTAATGACTGCGGCTGGTGTGGCCGTCAATTCTCCACCACGAGGAAGCCGGTTCAAAAGAAATTATTAGACAGTTGTTTTCTCTGGCCATGGTGTTGCAGCTTCTTTTCCTCTGCGACTGGGGAAGATGAAGTTCTTGTACTTCTGCATTCCCATGAACAGACCTAACTTATGGGCTCTGGGCCATTCCTTGCAACCTGGGAGTCAACTCTAGGACTTCAGTCATTAAGGAGAAAACATCTAGGACAACCATCCCAACAAATGACAATCATGGAGAGCTCGGCATCAAAGTTGAAGGGCATTCCACTTGTGCTATCTATCCTTAAATTCAATAGAACAGAAGGCTTAGCCTTTGGGAGCTGTGGGATCTGATCATCATTGGGTTCTATCCTCTCCTTTTCAGAGAGCATTACCAAAAAAATGATCTAAAGGTTTTTTTATGGCTATTACCTATTTCCCTCCTCTTATTACATTATGTCTAGAATGTTAAATAGGTTTCCACTTGACTTAGCAATAGCTGATTAAAAAGTATTGTGACACTATGCCTAGGTGCACTGAAAAAGAAGACCATGGCCAGCGAGTGCTCTCCACCATGATCACTAGATTTCACGAGGGCCTGCAAAGGGTGTTATGCACATCCTAACTCCGAATCATTAGAACTTTATCAGAATAAAGTGTGATAGCCCCGTCTCACCCACCTGCATTAGATCATTCTCTAGGTTCCTTTTTTTAACTTTAGTTGTTCTCATGCTGAATTATTTCTGTAACTTGATCTTTTTTGCAAATGATAGACAAAATAATAATATGTAAGTGGTGGGCATATATTTAATCTTTTTATGGTTATTTCATCATCTGAAGCATTGCACTGACCCTCTATTCCTAAGGTTTTCCCTCCAGAAAAAAAAAAAAAAATTAAACAGCAATAATCAGGGGCACCCAGCTAGTTTAGTTGGTAGAGTGCACAGCTTTTGATCTTGGGGTTGTGAGTTAGAACCCCATGTTGGGTGAAAGGTTATTTTAAACTGAAATCTTTAAAAAAAAATTAGCAATAATCATAAACAAGATTCTAAGATGGCACTAATATCGCAACACTAACAGATAACTGTATCTTCTTCACACAACCAGGATACATTAGTCTTATAATCAGAGTAAAGCAAAAATGTTTGAAACGATCTAAAACATAAGCTGGAATCCTAAAGGGAATAAAATAATCATCTAAATAATATAGTCCTGGCTCATCAAATTTCACAACAGGAAATATTAAAATAAAAATAATGACACGGGGAACAAGAACTTTGGCTGCTCTCAAGGAAAGAATGTGTATGTGTGTGAATGTTTATGTGTATGTGTATTTTTTTAAACAATTTTACTGAAATTAATCTTAACAGGAATTTGTTGTCCTTTTCTTTCAAATTACTGATTTCAAATAAGCCTCTTCACCACTGGAAAATCCCCCTTTATAACTGTGACTTCACGAGCATTTCCTTGCCTTTCGTGCTCACCCCGGAACCTGCAGGTGCACTAAACTCCACACTGTAGGAGGTACCCTGGGATCAGGAGGAAAGGCGGTGCTGATAAAAAGTATTCCTAACGAAGGGAAATCAGCTTTTTCTAAGGAAGAAGCTGGTGTGTCCTGAAGCAATTCGCTGTAATTTTTTTTTTTTTTACAGGACTTACATTTTATGTTTTAAAATGCAAGGCAATTTTGCATTTGACTCCTAATACATCCACCTTCGTTTTAATGTAAAAATATTCTGCTCTTTTCCAAAGTCTTAGAGTGAAAGCATACCATATTTACCGGTGGCTTTGGGCCCTTAGCAAAGCAAAGGAACTGACAGGGCTACCCCAGGGGTTTGAGCAGTAGAGGAAAGCCGCTTTGCTGCTCTCTACACATCCCAATCCTCCCTGGACCTCTGCAGATGACTTCTAACCCAGTCAATTTCAGGAACACGGCGTCGCTTCCAGTCCTCCGCTGAAATACATGCTGTTTCTTTACCATCTCATTCTAGGGCATCTCCAGGAAGTAAAAAAAATGTGTGCCAGCCAATCTACAGAAAACCTGCTCAGGCTTGGCCATTATCCAGGAAACCCTATACCTGTTGCTCAACACGTCTCTTTCTAAAGAACAATTCTTTTTATTTAGAGCTCTATAGGAATCCATCTGCTCCCTTTGAGGTGAAATCAAACACACAGTGGCTTTCCAAAGCCCCAGGCTCGACAAAACGTTCTGATTTACCAGCTACATACTAGGCATGACCAACACATACCTTGAAACTGCTTGGCTGACGGCAGTCATCTATGAGGCTCCCTCTATCCCGTGGGAGCTAGCACTTAGAGAGGACACGCTCCCTGTTCTCACAATGGGGCACTCCCCAGACCTGTACCGTCTAATAGGGTAGCCACCAGACCCGTGCAGCTACAGAGCCCTGACTACAGGTGCACTGAATAAAGTATACATCAATACTGAAGACAGAGCACACAAAACAAGCAAAGCAGCTCCATAATTTTTGTACATTATTTGTTCAAATAGCATTTTAGATATGATGTGTCAAATAAAATATATGATTAAAATTAATCTCACTTCTTTCTTTTTACTTTTTTTTTAAATATGCCTACAAAAACATTTCAATTACATATGCTGCTCCTATGTGTGGCTTATGTTCTATTACTACTAGAACAGAGATAAGCCACACCTACAGGAAAACCCACTTTGCGTGGACACCAACAAGATTTCAGTATCGCAGACAAACTACCACGAATGGCCCCGCAGCCACTTGGGCCCACTAGAAATTCTAGGCCTTCGGGCTCTAAGACCTTCTGTCTTCAAGGCCTCTCATCTCTAGGAATCCTCTCTTAAAAACACATAGCCCCAAGAGACCAATATCTGAATCCATGTGTAGCAATAAACCCATTTAAGAGTCAGAAGGAGCTCAGCAAACTGATAAAAGGCTGCGATGTTGTTTAATCCGTGAAGCAGTACAGAGCCCAGGAAGGAGCAGGAAGTGGCCAGAAAGGATCAGCCCAGGAGTGCGTGAGGGAAAAGGGTATCAAATAACCAACCTTCCTTTCTGTCCGGTGATCTCAACAGATAGAACCTTGACATTCTGACTTTGAAGTTATAGCTGAGAGCCTGCCCTTGGCACTTCATCCAATCAAATGTCTTTCGAAAGCTATTCTGTCGGTGGATGACTGTGAGTGCATTTGTGTGTATATACTTACACACTATGTTTTAGACCTATGTTTATGTCATACATGCATTCACACACACAGCACTAACATATATAGTACTCACACCCTTCATGGCTGATTTGAACCTGTCCATGGGACATGCATGCTCTGTATTTTTTTCTTTCCACTTTATAAATTTAGAATACAGAACGTATGACATGATGAGCCTAGCACTTTGGGATAATCCAACCCAGACACTGGAAGATGGATTTGGTCATCATTTTTAAACATGTGCAGAGCTATGACAGAAGGCTGGAACATCAGAGGGGATCACTAAGGGAAATCATAAATGCATCCCTGCTGGGTTTCTTAAAATAGGGATGGATCTGCCTGGAGGAGTTAAATGGGGTCCACACCAAATGCGGGAGACTGAATAACCATCTAAGTTCCTAACTACCACGCTGATTTTACCTGCTTTACAAAGTGAATCCAAATCTTCACCAAACCTACCTGATACGAGGAGATTTCCTACATGAGGCAAAATTCAGAAAAGGATTGTGTTTAGACGAAGTTGGTCTATCCTAGAAGTGAGCTTCTTTCCTTTGCTGAGAGCACCTGGTCATTCCCCACTTACTGTCTGTCTGTCTGTCTCTCTGTCTCTCTCTCTCTCACACACACGCATGCACACACAAGAACTCCTCTCCTAAATCCCACCCATCTCTCTCGCCCCAGCTAGCACTCCAAGCCACACATCAGTTTTTGGGGACCACCTCAACACACCTGCTCTCTGAACTTCTGTAATAGTACAAACTGTTCTGCATTACAGAGCAGCTAAATCTCTCTTAACCAACTCATTGGCACAACTGGTGTCCCCCACTCCCTCTGTGAAGTACACAGACTGTTCCCCACAGGACACGGAGTGCTCTGGCGAGGAGGTTACCTTCTAATATGCCGGTCTACTTCCATTCCCACCAGCTGAGCTGGATATTTACCAAGAGTCATTGTGTTTATTCTCAAGCCCATGTATGAAGACATGTTTATGACTTACATGCTATTATATTTACATCATTTGCTTAAAGATTACATAAAATGAGTAGAAAGAGAAAGCAGCTTGTTTTTCTATGAAACAGCACTGGAAAGAGTAAAAAAAAAAAAAAAGTGACTGCTTTTAAAAACTGAATTAGGCATGGGGTGAGTATCTATAAAAGAGCTTCAGTGGTGGCCTGAAGATCTAAAATGGTTCTACACTCGAGATTGCTTCACAAATGTTTTTAAGTTCTCACTGCACATTAAAGAAATTAATAATTTTAAATTATAGAAGAACTATGCAAGAAAAATGATTGAAGTGGACTCCCAAGAAGAAGACCCCTTAACCACAGGAAAGACCTTGGTCCTACATCAAAAGACTGGCAAATAAATATGCATTTAAATCCTCTGAGTTGCTATAATTTGTGGAAGGTATGTATATAAAGCAACTTCAGGATTTCCCACTTGAACCAATTTTTTTTTAATTATCTGAACAATTACCAGTCCATACCATGCTGGTTGAGGGGAATTCTGCTATTTGGAAGGTATGTGACCTCAGACCCCACAGAGACCGTCATCACCTCTCTCCAAGAATAGATAATTGTGGCCTGCAACCTTAGCATTCCACACAGTATTAAGTGTTGTACAAAAGCAAGAAATTTGTTTAAGAAATTAAAAGACCAAAATTCTGGTCTGAATTCACCACTTTCCAGCTTTCGACGGGGAGCAATTTTCAGGTTCTCTATAAAAGAAGAGCCATAAAATCAGTCCTACTAACTTCATAGTATATTTACAGGAAATAAGACAATTTTGTAAAGGCATTTTGAAAAGCACACGGAGCTTTATACAGGCAAGGATATGATGGAGGACGCTGGGCATTTTTTCATAAATGAACGAACAAGGAGGACAGTACGTAGGGGAAGCAGGAGGGAGGTACAAGAGGGACTCTCTAAGACCCTACTGACATGGAGAAAAGGGTGTTTTGGAAATCGATGTAATGTCTAAATGCAACCCAAATGTATTGTGGGTCTTTCCCCAAACGCATGGTCATTTGCTGCCAAAGTGATCTTGAAACAGTTCAAATCACGGCATTTCTTTACCCGACATCCTTCAATGACTTCTATCTGCCAAGACAGTCAAGACTGCTTGGAAGGACTTTCTAGGCTCCAGCCCCAACGCTTCCACACCCCCAGGCTATGCCCCTGTTTTTACCCTGTCCTGGCAGGGACTTCGTCCACAAATCCATCTCAGGATTGAAAAGCTCAAAAACCCTCCACCTCTTCCATTCGTCCAGGTCCTCTGGACTCCCACAATACTTCATATTTTCATCATAAACGGAATTCTGCCTTAGGCTGGAGTTAAGCGAACCCTGCTTGTTAACTGTCTCTGGGGTGGATACCTCCCGTTTCATCCCTAAGTCACCCGAGAGTATCCATTCAAGTGCCCTACCCTGGGCAGAGTGGGCCTGAATGCAGGATTCCGACTATCAAAGTAGTTAAAGCTCACAGGTTCTGTTCCTTCTCCTATCTTCTATTCTTTACTCTGGCATTTATTTTTCCTTTTCCAGTTTGATTAGCAAACTACATAAAGAATAATCAGGGACAAGTAATTCTTGGCTGTGTTTCTTCCTCCCTTATCTGTTAGGAAAAAGAAACACCCCACTGCAAGTAGGGGCCCAGTTAACATAGGAGTCCAATAAGTAATAACCCCTCTTAAGATATTTTTTCCATTTCAAGTGGTTAATAATGCTTTTGCTGATCAGCCTTTGAAGAGTTGTTTTTTTTTTTTTTAAGATTTATTTATTTGAGGGGCGCCTGGGTGGCTCAGCGGGTTAAGCTGCTGCCTTCGGCTCAGGTCATGAACTCAGAGTCTTGGGATCGAGCCCCACATCGGGCTCTCTGCTCAGCAGGGAGCCTGCTTCTTCCTCTCTCTCTCTCTCTGCCTGCCTCTCTGCCTGCTTGTGGTCTCTCTCAATAAATCTCTCTCAAATAAATAAATAAAATCTTTAAAAAAAAGATTTATTTATTTGACAGAGAGAGAGAGAGATCACAAGTAGACAGAGAGTGAGAGGAGGAAGCAGGCTCCCTGCTGAGCGGAGAGCCCCATGCAGGGCTCCATCCCAAGACTCCGAGTTCATGACCTGAGCCGAAGGCAGCAGCTTAACCCGCTGAGCCACCCAGGCGCCCTTGAAGAGCTTACATAGAGTCAGTCTCTCCGCACAGCAAGAAATAGGCCGCAAAGTGTTCCCGTGTATGCAGATAGGAAGAGTTCCTCTCAAGATCTTGTTTAAGGTAAAATGATTCCGCAACTCTATAGGGGATCCTGTGTGGCTACAATTTACATGCATTTTTCTCTAAGTGCCCCTTTGGTTGTTGTGGGATTTCTAATGGCTCCCACTAAAAGAGTTCGAAGTATTTGCTGAGGAAGCCACAGCCACCATCGTAATCATGGTCTTTTCCAAACTGAGGCTGGACTCAGGGCTCCCTACTAACAGCTGCCGGCTCAGTGCAGCTGCCTGATGAGAAATGTGCCAAGGTTAAAGGTAAGTACTGATGTCAGCCTTTTCCTCCTGTCATTTCCTGAAACAAAAGTGCCCGCGGTCCACTGTACACCCCATCTGCAGTTGGTGAGCAGGCTCGTCGCGTGCCATCCCTGCGACTCCCGACACAGACTGTGGATTCCGTTTCATTGGTTTTCATGAAGACTGTCCAATGAAACAGGGTCTGTCGTTTCCCTCAGGTTTTTTGTCCTTTACTTACACACTGACACCAAAAAGACAAGAAAAGAAAAAGGCAGCTTTACCCTAAATAAACCAGCTCGCAGTTTGGCTTAAGCATAAAACAATACATTTCTGCGAAGTGGTGACATTCTCCATTCAGAATCTTTCATGTGTCACTTTGTCAGTACTCCCTGCCTTGGTCCTCATGAGTTCGACATGTACCAAAATGCCATTCAAATAGCTTCCCTCCACCATTTTCTAAGTATCTCCAGCCTCAATCGAGCCAAGTTTAAATAGCACCACTCCCTGGGCTCCCCGCTGGCTGCGTTCCCGCAGAACACAATATCGTCAGTCCGACCAGCTCTTTCAAGGGACATATCCTTCAAGCTTAAGGGGCAGCTGTTTTAAAACAAATGCAAGGAAAGATGAACTCAAACAAAAGGATAATAATCTCATGATAAAAAGAGAAGAACAAAGGGACATACTATTTACATGATTACAATTATACATCTAAATATAATATAAAATTTATTAAAATATATGTTACAATATATAAGAACAAATATATAAATACTTCCATACACAAAATCTCTCACATCGAATCAAATCTGCCTACCTATTCTAAGGGCTAACAGCATTATTTGGGGGAATACAGACATCTCAATAAGATACAGAAAAAAAAAAAAACATTTCAGTATCAAAAGAAGTAGCAGAGCAGTCATTACCTATAGAACATGACAGTATACTGAGAAAGTCCAAGATTATGAACTAAAAGGCTAACCGGATGAAGCATAAGAATTCAACAGTGGCTGGATAACAGAGGAAACTGACGAAAATCAATTATTCATTTCACGAAACATTTATTTAACATTTACTGCGTGTCAGGTAATATGCTAGACGCAAAGGGCACAAAGAAAGATAAAGTTCAAGCACTATGTAAGAACCTCCACTATGTACAAACACAATCAAAAGACACGTAGAAATGAAGATTCCATTCATAGGAGCAACAACGTCAACAACAACAAAGCATAAAGTAACTTGAACAAGAAATGTGTTGGATCTATCTGAAAAAAATTATAAATCACCTTGAAAAATACAGAAATTTTTTTAAAAAGACTGAATAAAGAAACATGTCATGCTGCTGATTGAGAAGACTTGCAATTATAAAGCAATCACAGTGAAACTGGACAGTACATATTCCTCTCTGGAACCGGAAATAAAGGTTCCAAAGTCCATCTGCAATGGCAGGAAAAGCTAAAACATTTTTGGAATAAAAAGATAAGGAATTTTCCCGAGCTCTTAATAAGAGTTCTAAAGGTAAAATAATAATGGCATTGGCCAAAGATACAGAGAAGCCACCGGAACAGAGGAGTGACCCCAGATAGAAACGCTCCTATAAAAAAAGAACATCACAGTTCAGTGAAAACAAGATAGGCCATATTCAATTACAGTCTTGGGGAACACGGACTATGTAAAAAAAAAGTCTTTCTAGATCATTATACCCTACTATTCGGTAAATGTAAATTCAATTAGTGATACCTCAAATTGTTAAGTATAAAATGTTAATTTATATAAGCAGAGAAAATATAGGTGAATACTTATCGGGTAAACTTTTGTAACAGAGAAATGCAAATTAAAATTATTAAGATATCCAAATTTTCATCTATCAAATTGTGGAAGATTAAAAATTATGATGCGCAATGCTAATAAAAATGCAGCAAGGTGAGTATCTCAAAGAATACTTTGGAAATATAAATGGAAACCATGTTTCTGGATGGTAACTTGGCATACATCAATGGAGGCCCACTGATCCAGCAATTCCAACTCTAGAAATTATCCTGAGAACATCATCAGAGAAGCAGTAATAGATCTATGTTACACACTTCACATCAAATGTAATTTATAGCCAAAATTAGAAAGAGCTAAGGGCTGTTTACCAAGAGATGAATGAGTAATTATACATTTGATGTCAAGATTTTTAATTAAATAAATTTCTCCTAAGGTAATGTCATAAAAAATATGCATTTTAAAACCATACTGCGGACATAATAAACTTCATTTGTTAATGCATACATAAACACACAACACAAAATTGGGTCAGGGATGGGGCTACAATTAATTTTATTTTATTCTTTAAGTTTTTCAGTATTCTCAATTTTTACAATGGAAAAATATATTTTTTGTTTTCAGAAGGGGGAAAAGCACTATTTAAATAAATAAAGTAGTATTACGGGCAGTATCAAACTTTAAAAAATAACTTCAGTAAACTCATAGATAAATGATCCACAACAAACTTGTGAGATCTGAATAAAGTCTGGAGTTCAGTTTATAGTAATACACCAGTACCGATTTCTTGGTTTTGACAAATGTAATATAAGGTAATTTAGGTAAATATTGGCCAGTACAAAGCAACAGGGATACACCTTAACGTTCATTATGAGTCCGTGAATAATCTTGGTCAGTCAGCTGACTTGCTGGGGGGTGAGGGAGGCCTGTCTTTGGGGCTTTGTCTCTGACTCTCTTTGCAACTTTTCTGTATATCTAAAATTATTCCAAAATACAAGTTTTACTTAAAAAAAAAAAAAAGAAAGAAAGAAAGAAAGGAAGGAGGAAGATTCATGGTGCTTTAAGAATTTCTTTCTTTGGAAGATGATTTTGCTTCTAAGGACCTCATCACCAAGGGACCATGTTCATTCATAAATCACCTCTTAGAACTCTCAGAAACGACATAAAATCAGACCAGTTGATTTTAAGTGGCAGGATTGGGGGTGATTTTATGTTTTCATTTGTTCATTTTTTAAAATCGCTACAATGCTAAATGTAAATACTAAAAAATGAAGCCACTTGAAGACAAAATACTAGGCTACCCTAGTATAACATTTCTTGGATTCTTTTCTTTCTTTTCTGTTATCCAAGCAATCTTCCACATTCCCAACATGCAGTAATAATTCAACCTCTGTACTTCCCCAATCCTATCACTAAATGTAGTTCTTCAGCTTACCATCACAAAGCCTCAGATGTCATCCGGCAAGCAAACTTACTCTGGCAAAAACCAATGGACTTTTGTGAGCTTGCCATCTCCTACTTTTCCCCTGCTTCATCTCATACCCTCTCCCCACACATTCTAGTACTTCTTCCCCTATCATCAGTGGACACCCTACCACCTCTTTGTTACAAGAGCACAGATGAGCAACACCTCAAGTAAGGTCCGAAACTCAGAAACCTAGTAACAGCAACGACTAGACTTCGTAAGACCCAAGGGTCTCTGGGTGCACATTTCTAAGAGAAGCCAGATAATCGACTGCTGAACCAACAGTCCCCAATTCAGCACCGGCACCGTCAACACCCCTCCACCTTCCCCACTGCACACAGAGAATGGAAAATAGACCTTCTTTCGGAAAAACACTGGAGGGTCCTCATCTAATCAAATTCCCTATTTCACAGGAAAGAAAACAGATGGAAATTAGGAGTAGGGGGATTAGGTGGGGCTAATTAAAACTGACCGTATTTCCATTTTATTTACCTGGTTATTGACAATTTACCAACTCCCTACCCCCACAGCCCCAGCCCTTGGTCCTCAGGGCAGACTCAGACCAAAGTTAAATGGGGGCGCTTTCAGTTTATGCCTGTGTTGGTGTTATGCAAGAGCAACCCAAAGAACACAAGATAATGCTTAACCAAGGAGAAAGAAGCGGGGCCTGTTCAAACTTGTCTCTCTATTCACAGATGGGGGCTGGGGGTGGGCAGCACCTTCCTGTCACTGTGACATGCAAACCATGAAAATACATGACTTAGACTCGCTGGCATTTCAGTCCTCCTAGAGTAGTGTCACTGGGTAATTTCAAGACAACAGATAGATCTCCTCCTCCTTCTCCATGTGGCCCAAGGTATAAAAAGGAAGAGAATATGTTTTGCAATTTAAAGGACCTACCCAAGCTCTTAACTTCTAATTTCACCAATAAGACTAGTCTGTCTCTGTTTAAGTTCTGGACTTCCAAGAATTAGGGAAATTTAAGTATGGCAGGTGGAAATAGGGAGCAAAAGTGTAACTGCGTGGTTGTATAAAAGACTGCTGGTGACTCTTGGATTTCTATCACTTCAGGTCAAGTCCCTGTGCCCCCAGCACACAAACTATCCGATTAAAGTAATTAAAAGACTGACATTGAACTTGAAGGTCCTTCCCAAGACCATCTTATTAATCAAGCACCAGTTCCACTCTCTCAGCATTCTGGAAGCATAAAGCTAAAGAAATACTTCTGGTTCATTGTCTGAAGCTTCTCTTTCTCTCCATGCCTTACTACCTGGAGCCTCACTAATATGGTAGCCAGTAACACAAGTGGCTCTTGAGCAATGGAAATGTGGCTTATTCAAATTAAGATGTGCTTTAAGCACAAAATACACACTGGATTTCAAAGACTCAGCAGGGAAAATAGCTCATTAATAATCTATATGTTGATTACATATTGGGATAATAGTTTAAGGATATTTGGTTTAATTGAATATATTATTAAAATTAATTTAACTATTTGATGTTTTATTTTTTTTAATATGTCTACCAAAAAAGTTAAAATGAAGTCTTTGGCTCACATTTGTGGCTACCGTAATATTTCTCCAGGGCTGCACTGCTCGGGAGATAATGTGGTCCCACAACTAGAGATGTTTTACCAAGCAGCAAGTGCAGGCTAAGCTTTCTGAATTTTATGGAATTCTGGAAAACCAGTGGGGGAACTGAGACCTCAGTAACTCATCCCAAGGTAAAAACTCATTCATAGAGATCATCTGTGTCCTACCCACGAGTTCAACACGGAAAGTGTCACAAAGGTGTGGTGCGCCGTCCTGATCTGGGGGGATGCTCACCGTCCAACACAAGCACCTCTTTCCCTTGAGGTTACTTAGAGTGAGACGTGGCTTGAGGAGTCTGCTCTGATGGAAGCAATGAAGAGGGCTTACAGGTGGAGGAAGAGAGGCGGAAGGGACAGATTGAGACAGAGAGCAAACAATGAACGCTGATTATGGAAAATGGAGATTGGGAAGCAACAGAGGTAGGGGAGAATCTCTCTGTGGTGGACTAAAACAGCCTCCCTTCCCACTGCTCCGGGGGTTCTGAAGGCAAAGACTGAGAAGGCCAGGATCAAGAAGGAAGTGACAATGCCCAGGGAGGTAACCAAGAGGCTCACTCCACTCAGCAAAGAAAGACTTGACAAAACTAAAGAGAAAGGAAACACCTCTGGGCACCCCGAAGCCTTCAAACACCCCTAAGCAAAATGGACAAAGTCACATCATGTCACTCACTCACTGCCTTTCATCTCTCCCAGTGGTCACAAACATGCGGTTTTGCTAAGTCTAATTCCCCTTCCAGAATCTTAAAGCACACGGCGCTGCCTCATGACCCCACGAAGTCGGATCTCTTTCACTCTCTTCTCTTAAATCTTAAAATAAATAAGTAAATAAAAACAAAAAAGCATATTCCTATAAGAGAATACAGATTTCTCTGAGTCTTTAAGGGCCAAATATAGTGCATCAGAACTAGACTGTCCTCTAATAACATCTCCCGAGATGGCTGTCCACAGATCCATCCAGCTGGTTCCCAAGTTACAAAGGGCTGTGTTCTGAGAGTTCACTAGTTGTCCTGTGCTCAGAACACACTGTCATGGAAAACTTTAAAAAGCGAATGGCTAGAGAAACTACATGAGAGAAGAGTCCCGGCTTTAGGAGCCGCCGTGCAGTGCCCCGGGGGGAGAAAGAGGACAAGGGGACAGACGTGCTTTCACTCTTTCACGGGTGGGAAGCAACAGGGGCCCTTCGTAAGTAGGGCCAAAGGCTCAGCGTCACAGGCAGATGCCCACGGGCACCTGTTGCTTGGGCGTGGAAGAGTCTGAGGCGGCCTGTGGCGTGTGATGGTGTGGTGGGCAGGAGGCCCAGCTGGGGACAGTCTCAGGACCGCTCTCTCCCCTCTGCCGTCTGCTCCCTAGTTGCCCCAGAACGTAGACCACCGGACTTTCTCAGGTCCTGACACCTTCTTGTTGAATACTACTCTCATGGTGCCCCGAAGCCCAGGGAAGTAAATACCCAACCCTTCTGTCTGTGAAACAGGTAGGTTCAGACAACTTAAGTGTCTGTCCTAACAACTTAGTAGCCACTCGAAAAAATAACAGACATAAATTGATAGGAAAGCGATGTTTTTATTATTTCACTCGTAACTAACCACAGCTGCTCCTGGGATGTGACTGCGGCCGGCGCCGGACAGCAGCTCAAACTTCGGAGTCCGTTTGAACTCTGCCATCCTATTTCCTGCTCCACTTAATTTTTACACTGGCTTTTTAAGGATAGTAAACCCCAAAAGCCCAGCTTTGCAAAGTTATGACATCATTTGAAAGTCATGCAGTGAGTTAATAGTGAAACTAGGAACCACCTGGAGCCAGGAGCTCACAGGGTAGCTGACAAATGCTGAGTATTTGTTTTCCTCCAAAAAATTAAAATATCCCACAGCCTCTTTGTGAATCACGGTGGCAACCCAGGGTACCTCAGAGAACAGTTTGGGAGACCTCGAGCTGAGACTCATTCCCCTGCAACCAGTCAAGAGCGTCCTTGCTGGGTTTCATCTAAAACAAACAAGAAAAGATCTATGCGGCCCGGACCGAAATGGCCTGTGGTAACCTCTGATCTGTTCTACCGAAAGGCCTACATTTGAGCCCCAGCAGCCACTGGGTAACAGATAAACCCCCGGGTGACTCACGTAGGTTCTGCAGACACGACGCAGGGAGGGCAGGGGGTGCCCTGTTAATGGAGCAATCAATCACGTTTCTTTAACTACTTCACCCCGCCCGTAAATGGGGGTCATTGTCTAGAAAAGTGGTAGTCTGCATGTTTTTTGTTAATTAACACGAGAGATGAATGCTGGGTCAATATTACGGCCTGCCGACAGAAGGCCGGTGCCTTGTGTACGTGTTGTAACAATCACGTGGTTTTTTTGCTCCTGCTAAGACTGAAATCTAAATTCTAAAATACGCAAAGATTGGGACACCTGGGTGGCTCAGTCAGTTAAGAGTCCAGCTCTTGATTTCTGCTCAGGTCATGATCTCAGGGTTGTGGGATCGAGCCTCATGTGTGGTCTGCTTCTCCCTCTCTCTGTCCCTTCCCCTGCTTGCTCTCATCTTTTCTCTCAAATAAATAAATCTTTAAAATAAATAAAATGTATTTTATAGATCATACTGAGATTAAATCTCATACTGAGATTAAACTAAAGGAGGAACGCAAATTCATTCATCCCTCCATCTAGCATTCTATAGATGTTTTTCAAGTTTTTGTCATGCTCCAGGCAGGGCGTGCATGTCACTGGGGGCACAGCAGTGAACAAGCCAGGTACGGCGTGGCCTCTGTCCTCTAGTCGGGGGCAACAGTGGCCTCTGCCTTCCCCAAATCAATAGAGAATTTTCAGGCATTGCCTCAGCCGACCTCCTTGCATCCTGTGGCTGAGGGGACCACTTCCTCTCTGCTGGAACACCTGGCGCACCTGCGTTCCCAGACCTCTTCCGCCCTGGCCTCCGCCTGACTCTCCGCCTGCATCTTCTGTTTCTCCCTCTTCTCGGCCTCCAAGGCTGACTGCCTTCTGGCTCGGCTCGGGGTCCGTGTCTCTATCCTCACTCCCTCCCTGCGTGTTTCCTTGCAGTCCTGTGACATGGATAGCATCTCTGTACGGTGAACCGGCACATTTCTAACTCTAGCCCCCACTTTAGCCCGGAGCTCCAGGCTGTATTTCCAATGATGGACTTGACACCTCACTCTGAGGACAAATAGGTATTCCACACACCATATGTGCAAAACAAAATCCTGATCTCCCACCCCTAAACCCTGATTTCTCTGCCTCAGGAAATGGTACTGCCATTCAGTACATGCTCGGGCCACACACCTAGAACTCTTGATCCTTCTCTTCCTTATCACTTCCTTATCATCTTTAGCAAGTGCTGTCGGCTCTAACCTTCAGATCCTATCCGGAATCGAAACGCTCCAGACCATCTATCTCGCTCGCTGCAACACACTAATGCTTTTCCTGTTTCCACTCTGGCCCTCCCACTCGCTCTATTCTCAACACAGTAACCAGAACTTCCTTCTTAAAATGTAAGCTAGATAATATCAATCCTTTACCTAAAACCCTTCAAGAAGTCCTATCACACTTGCAATCTCTGGATGCTCTCCTTCAGGCTGGAAGGACCTAACTGCACGGGAATCACATGAGGACTAACATTGCTTCTCCCTCCTCCAGGAACGCTTCTCCTTAGACCTTAAGATGACTCCCTCCTTGCTCGAATCAGAGAAGCCTTCTCTGGACACCCTTTCCAAAATACTCTTCCTCTCCTTCGAACCCCATTATCTGTTTGATTTCTCATGATAGCACTTAGTAGCCTGTGTAAATACATCTCAGGTGTGAACTAGGGACCGCTCCTCCCACTGGAGCATAAGCTGAGTGCGGTCACACTGTCTTGTTCACACAGGCACTCGGTGCGCTCCCAAATCCTTAGTGAATAACAATCTCCTGCCTTCGCAGAGCGGACACACGGTGGAAGATGACAGTGAGAAGACCTGGGTGCCCAGTGTAAAGTCTGTTGTTTACTTGCTTCACCTCCTGATTTGTTACCTAATACATGAGCGTTTCGTGTGCACCAAATATCATTCTCCTAAGTCTGGATGTGTGTTATCCCATTTGTTTTATACTTCTGCCAGGTGGGTAAAAACACCAACCCTCAGAGAGGGTAAGGCACTTGCTCAAGATCCCAGAGGTGTCCGAGGGAGAGTTTGCATTCGCCTCTGACCCATCGCGCTCCTGGGCTGCACACGCTCACCCACGACGTCATGCTATGCACAGCCCCTGGATACCGCCCTCTGGGAAGGCACAGGCTGCGCCACAATGACCTCCTATCTACCTCCTACCTATCTATCCATCTACCTACCTACCTCCATTCTACCTCCTATCAAAGAAAAAAGTGTTGTCACTTGGGCTGCTTGAAATTTAATTTCTAGATTAAATCACAAGAACTCTTTGACCCAAGGACAGTTCCGTGATGACAACCGACCACTGACCAAGCCCGAATAAGTGCATCCAGAGAACAGGAGGTGAGGTGGTGAGGCATCAGGTGAGACATTGTCCTGCTGCTTCATTACCTGTATTACCCACACGAAGAATTCTCCCCTTCTAAAGATCACACATTAAACAAGAGCTGCCAGAGGTGACAAGCTCACAAGTTTGGCTGGATTCAACCAAAGCAGAAGACTTCAGCAAAATACTTTCACCCTGGTTCTTTATCTGTCACCAGGAGAATTAGCTGCCTGGCTTGTGCAGAAAGATGCAAACCAACTCCTCGCCTTTATTTCTCCATAACTAGCTGTGCAAGACAGAGTGCCTCAGATGTGACCATCTTATAGCTTGATACAACTCTAAGCTCCATTCTGGGATGCCCTCCAGCTCAGTTCTGGAACAGCATGAGACCTGAGAATAGGCACCACAAGTTCAAAGATACATTAAGGTGACTTTGCTTCTTTCTTCTACTGTCATAAAATTAGGAACAGGCCATCTGTGTGTTAAGATACCACTGGTTCTCACGCTCATGTTAGCTAGCACACACACCAGCAGGCCCACATTTTATACACACAGACACACACCTGTGCACACACTCACACACGCCCTCATTATTCAACCCTGTGGTTCTTGATTGCATATGGGATAAATATCACAAAGTATGACAATGATGCATAGTTATTTCACTGCAAATATTACAAATGCTAAAAAATACCCAGACTCATTTCAAAGATTATAAGGAATTATTTTGGAAACAAAGTATCTGTATTCAACTATACTCCTGAACATGAGCCAAAATAACTCTTCTGTCCTAGATTTACCAACTATAACATCGATTGTGACATTTGGCAACACCTAGTACCTAATTTAAAATCGCTTTTGCCTCTAAACCCGTAAATTTTGTAGAACTGCTAATAAGTGCTTCATGCTATAAGATGGCCCATTTATGTAATGGCTTCGAGGACTTGATCCTTTGGTAAAAATCAAGACTTGGGAAATGTGGGTGGGAGAAGAGGGACAAGAAGGAAAACAGGAGAGTGTCTGAGCATAAAAGAGAGTATCACTGCTGAGAGAGTAAGAGAAAAGCTCTTCTTTTCTCTTACTCTCTAAGTGACACCCACCCCCCACATACCCATGTTCCCTCCATAACCTCAGGAGAAAGTTTTTTAAGCCAACACAACTCATCACCCCTCTTCTAAGCTCAGAGTATTTTTGCTAGACTTTTCTAGCTCCTGGGCATTTCCTCCATCTCTGGACTACAGGTCTCCAGTCCTCAGATCAGAGGTGAGACTACAGATGGGCTCTCTACAAACTGAGAAAGCTGACAGCCCTTAAGAGCATGAAAAGCTTGAAGAAGGGGCCTCCTCTCTTGGCTAAATCCCCAGAGATGAAATGACTCCTAAGTAGTGCTTCACAAATTCTTGGCAAGATTGATTTCTGGATGTAGGAAAATGAAAATTAAGGAGGTGGGGGAGGGGGATTCAAACGACAGCCAACGCCACAGGGCTCAAATGTCTGAAGAAAACCCATCCTTAATCTCTTCATCCTTGATAGTCCCTTGCTAGTTAGCATCACCAGAACTTCCACTTCCAAGTCTGTGTCTGACACTTGGTAGGAAACTGACGGCTACCTCACCCTGAAGGTCAGGCGTCAGCTCTACCTCCCAGTTCCTGGAAAGTGATCGGGCTCCTTACAAACCAGAAAACAATGAGAGTTAGAAAGGAGTCTCCAAAAAATTTCACTAAACTTCTTCATTTTACTAAGAGTCCAAACTGCTAAGGTGACCTCTTTTAAATCCCTAAGAAAGTTGTGAAAGACCTAGGTCTCGAGCCTCCTTCTCCTAATTCCCAATCTCCTACCCTACAAGAAACAAGTGGATTTGTTATCCATGCACCCATGCAGCCATCTGTCCATCCATAAATAAACAAGGACATACGTTTAAAGAACAGACATACAGCCAATATGCCTTAGCGGTTAAGACCATGTACTCTGGAGCCAGACTGGCTGGCTTACATCCTGCCTCTGCCACTTATTAGCTACGTGATCTTGGGGAAGTTATTCAACCATACCTCAGTTTCCTCATCCAAAAAACAAGAAGAGGAAGAACAGTAACAACTAGCATGATGGTATCCGAGACCTCCTTAGGTTTGGGGGGCAACTCGAATGAATTAATATGTCTTTTTAAAGCCTGAGCCTGGGTGGCTCAGTGGGTTAAGCCGCTGCCTTCGGCTCAGGTCATGATCTCGGGGTCCTGGGATCGAGTCCCGCATCGGGCTCTCTCTGCTCAGCAGGGAGCCTGCTTCCTCCTCTCTCTCTCTCTCTCTCTGCCTCTCTGCCCACTTGTGATTTCTCTCTGTCAAATAAATAAATAAAATCTTTAAAATGGGAACTCAAGCACCTAAAGTAGTATCTACCACATCGTAAGTACTATGTGAATACCAGTTATCATTACTCATTCAAGTTTGAGTAAGACTTTAAAGAAATATGAGAAGGAGGTTATGGTCTCACTTTGCTTTAGTTCTCCAGGCCTGTTCTAAATACTTTTCAAATATACAAGCTTCATTTGATACAAGCATTTTGCTAGGAATTCAACAGGCTGGTTTCGTGTTCTGCCTAGCTCTAGTGCAATCATTCTAGGCAATTTAAGAACAAGAATAAAAGGGGGGGGGGTGACCCTACTGGTATTTAGATCTAATCCATGACTTCTGTTTTGAGAATTGCTATTGCTTTGACACCCGTACACTGTACTCCAGGATCCTCGGTGACGCTTCCCAGAGAGTAAGGGCTCATACTTGTTGGTTTGATTCTGGAAGAACCACTGGGAGGGCAGGAGGTCCTAGCGCTCCAAGTACCAGCACCAGCCGGCGACACCTCCTCAGAGCTCTGGGTCCCAGCTCCACCAGCTCCTCCCTCCAGCTTCCGGTTCTGGTAGCTTCTTCCTTTTGACCCTCCAAGCCCCAGGGCTGTCGCTGCTTCTGGCAATTACTATCTTTACCACATCAAAGCTCCCCTTGCCTTTTTAGTCTTTCAACACCTGCTTAACAACTTTCTGCTACTGGAATCTCTCTGTGACAGTCAGGAAAGTGGCTTCTCTTTTCCCGACTGGACCCTGGCTGGTGCGGCGACCCTCTGGGTGGGGAGTCAGTCCCAGCTTTCTCACACCACACAAAATCACCCCTTACCATTAAAATCAACAGAGAAGACAACTCCAGTCCTTCGTGGAGTACGTTAAAATGCCCTTGAACCCCTTACAATGGCCTCTTCTTAACGTCTAATTTCAATGTATACACTTGAGATGACGGAATCATCTCCAATTAGTGTGTTGTCAGTGAAGCCAAGAGTGAACTGTATGGCAACTAACAAGAATTTAAATAAATAAATGATTTTTAAAAAGACATACTCCGCACTGCCCAGACATACTCTGTCATCCACGCCCACTGTGTGACAAGACCTGCCCCACCAATCTGGATATGAACTTCCTTAGAATACCTACTACTTTTCCAAATTTCTCTCTTTTCTTTGGGTATGGAAAATGAGCTTCCAACTCTAAAAGATACCTTGGAAGAGCATATATGATGTCATATTTCTAATGTAGAAGAGTGGAGGAAAACTCACCTCTGGGTACTTTTGTTTATCAATTTAATAAAACCTTTTACATATAAACCTCAGTATATTATAGATAATAATATATAATTGTGCACGATATATACATAGGCATAGTATATCAAAAAGCATATATAATTTGTATTATTTTATGTGCTTAATGTATTTATATTACTAGTTATAGATTATATATAAGTACATAAAGTCTATGAAATTCATTTATTATTTTAATGGACCACTATTTATACAACTTATTGGGGTTTTATTTTAATTTGAGAAAGAGAGAGAGAGAGAGAGACTGAGGGAGGGGGAGGGGCAGAGAGAGGGAGAAGCAGACTCCCTGCTGAGCAGAGAGCCCAACACAGGGCTCCATCCCAGGACCCTGAGATCATGACCTGAGCTGAAGGCAGACACTTAACTGACAGAGCCACCCCCTACAACATGTTGCTTTTTAAGGTTTCTTCTTTTTTCTCATTTGATCGTGAGCTCCCTGAAAGCATATGCATGTGTGTGCACGTGTTTATGTGTACACATGCCTGGCGCGGTGCCTTGCCCTGTAAATATGCGCTGGATTGAGTTACAATCCCAAACCTACTGAGATTTCAGGCTACATCTCAATGGCCTTTGATCCCTGCAGCTAAGTACAACAACATCTTGGTTAAAGTCAGCGTTCAGAAAATATCAAGTGATTGACAGAGAAGCTCTTAAAATACAACCAGATTTGAAAAAAAAAAGAAAAAAGAAAAGAATTTGACTTAGAAAGACATCTAATTTGTCGTGTAAAATGTACGTGGAGCCTAAAGAAAAAGGATATAGGAAGAAAGGCTAGACTCAGAAATAGAATGAGGACATCAGGCCACGTAGTTTAAGGATTGCGAAAGGGATCCTCCTCGCCCCTCAACTTGCCACCTTCCAACCCCTACTAATTCTACCACGAACACTGCTGTTCTTTGTCCTAAGGTGTTAGGCCAGTTAAAAGACAAACACCTCTGGAAATGGTCATACTTTAGTCAGTTGACCAGCGCTTTTACTGAAAGCAGATCTAGATTTAGATCGGTGGGTTCAAGGGGTACTGCCCCAGGGAGACAACTGCAAACTCCAGGGCATTCTGGGTTATCGCCGTTACAGGCATTCAGTGGTAAAGGCAGGGATCCTGCATCACCCCGCACACAATGAATGACCCACATTCCGCATGATTTTCAAGGACCTCACCAGACATTCATGTCTGTAAAAACCTGCTTGTAATTATCAGTGTTTACATCAGAAGTCCATCTTAGGGACGCCTGGGTGGCTCAGTTGGTTGGACGACTGCCTTCGGCTCAGGTCATGATCCCGGAGTCCTGGGATCGAGCCCCGCATCAGGATCCCGGCTCCATGGGGAGTCTGCTTCTCTCTCTGACCTTCTCCTCATTCATGCTCTCTCTCACTGTCTCTCTCTCAAGTAAATAAATAAAATCTTAAAAAAAAAAAAAAAAAAGAAGTCCATTTTATTTTCATGATGCCTACTGATGCTAAATTATCTAAAATGAACTTAACAGTACAAATCAAAGGAAGACAGATCATTGTTTGAATAGACATATTGTCAAGTATTGCCTATCATTCTGTAAAATCGTATCACTGAAAGCAAAGCAACTAGATACCTGAGCCACCACAAATACAATTCTGAATCATCAGAGTTTGAGCTAAATCCACATTTAGGTGCAAACTTACCTGACTCCTTCCTTATATCGTCTGGCATAGTTATCCTGAAACACTGTCATATTTATATCCATATTTATTATGAATCATGTTCCTTTCTTTCCTTGTATCTCAGTTATGAAATTATATTGACTTTTTAAAATTACAATCATAGGTAGATAATATTATCTACAAATTTTGTTTGAGAATAATAGAGAGGACCATAAAAAAACAGGAGTGTTGGGGCCCCTGTGTGGCTCAGATGGTTAAGAGTTCGACTCTTGATTTTGGCTCAGGTCATGATCTCAGGGTCTTTAAAGAACAAACAAACAACAACAAACAAACAAACAAACAAACAAACAGGGCTATAAAACACTCGTTTAGATGGAGAGAAGGTTGAGAGCAGCAAAAGGGAACACACCACCGAGAAGGAGAGAGAGGAGGCCTGGCAGGAAGCCCACAAGTGTTTGATGAGTGCCTGAAGGTGAATGGGCTTTATGTAAGCCTTTTTCAAGGCAGAACTGCCACATCCGTGTTTGGAATGGCTCACAGGAGTTGATCAGATGCATGGAAGGAACAGGAGCACCACAGGAAGGTAGACCAGCATTCAAACCCTGATGCTGCCTCTCTTACGAGTCATGTCAACTTGGGACGAGTAACTTCACTTCTTTGAGTGTTGATGCTCACATTTGCAAAATGGAAGTAAGAAAAAGGGCTTGGGCGCCTGCGTGGCTCAGTGGGTTAAGCCGCTGCCTTCGGCTCAGGTCATGATCCCAGGGTCCTGGGATCGAGTCCCGCATCGGGCTCTCTGCTCAGCGGGGAGCCTGCTTCCCCCTCTCTCTCTCTGCCTGCCTCTCTGCCTGCTTGTGATCTCTCTCTCTGTCAAATAAATAAATAAAAATATTAAAAAAAAAAAAAAAAGAAAAGAAAAAGGGCTTTACAAGTTGGCCTTCCTGAATCTTAAAGTCTATCACCATGTCTGGCATACCATAACTGTTCTTAGAGGTTGCCTCATTTCCTAGTATGCCTGGAACGAGAGAAAAGCCAGGATGATAACTACATTAGATACCTACTGCTGCATAACAAACTACCAACAAATCAGTGGCTCAAAACACCATTTGCACAGCGGACCCCTGAACAATGCAGAGGGTAGGGGTCCTGACACCTTGCACAGTCAAAAATCTGCTTTTTTAATTACTGACTCCCCCGAAACGTAACCACTCATCAGCCTACTGTGGACCTGAAAAAGCCTGACCAATAAAAAAAAGTGGATGAACATATATTTTTATGTTATATATATTATAGACTGTGTCCTTGCAATAAAATAAACTAGAGGAAAGAATGTGCCATTAGGAAAGTCATAAGGAAGAGAAGATACACTTATGATACTGTAATGGAAGTGGACCTGCACAGCTCAAACTCGTGGTGCTCGAGAGCCGACTGTATCATCTCCGTGTCTGCGGGTCAGGAATCTGGACACGGCTGAGTGAGTCCACTGATCAGAGTCCCTCACAGGGCTGCCATCCAGGTGACAGCTACAGCTACAGGTGAAGGCTCAACTGGACAAGATCTGCTTTAACACTCATGTGGTTGTTGGCAGAATTCAGTTTCTGGAAGGTTGTTGGACTGAGGCCTTTGGTTCCTCGCTGCCTGCTGGTCAGCTGCCTCCCTCAGTCACTTGCTACGTGGGCCTTCCCAACATGGCAGGATGCTTTATCAAAGCATAAAACCAAGGAGACAGCGAGTCTGACAGCAAGACAGAAGTCACATCTTTTGTAATCTAATAACGGAAGTGACATTTCATCCTCTTTGTCATACTTATGGGCAAGTCACTATATTCAGCCCACACTCAAGGGGTGGCTGCTACAGAAGTATGAATCTGGGGAGACAAGAATGGTGGTAGACAGGGAGGGATCTTGGAATCTACCTGTTACAAAATAAAATAGATAATTGTACAGAATTTTCTTTTAGGTAAGTGGGGAAATTAGCTGAGCCCAATATGTTAAAAAAAAAAAAAAGGTTTTCAACACCCAATCCATGTACTCTAACTTTTAAAAATTTAACTTACTGATTAATTTTAAAAGTGTTTTGTGTCTGACAGATTCCTATTAAAATCTGGCATAAAAGCCAGGAATATTCAAATCACAGTGCTCTTTAGAGTGCCTGGGTGTCTCAGTTGGTTGAGCATCTGACTTTTGATTTCAGTTCATGTCATGATCTCAGGGTCCTAAGATCAAGTCCCACGTCAGGCTCTGTGCTTGAGCATGTAGCCTGCTTGGGATTCTCCCTGTCCCTCTCCCTTTGCCCACACCCCACTTTCATACTCTCTTTCTCTAAAAAATAAATAAATAAATAAATAAATAACAATGTTCTTTGATTATATAACCCAACCAGGAAAAAAAAATGCTGAAAATTTTCTAATCTGACCGCCAAACTTCTTCTAATTGCTATGTTGTTCAATGAGGTTTCAAACAGAAATCATGGTTCTGTGCACCTGAACCCTGGCAATCTTCTCCTTCACCAAACTCTAAATAAAAATAAACCTAAAGGCTTAATGGATCATCCATTAAATGCTCTTTCTTAATTCCCACCTCCCAAAATAAAAATCTACATTACCTTAAAAAATGAATTTCCTTATAAAATGTGGTGGTCTCCACTGAAATCTGATGCAAAGCACCACAATCTATACAGTTCAGTGTTTCAGTGGTTCATCTTACAAGAAGAAGAAATTAAAAAAAAAAAAAAACACACAACTTCCTAGATCTGTCTGTAGGGAGAAAAAAATGAAGGGATGTGTACAGAAAAGCAGAAATAGAAGATCATGTTGCATATGGGGAAGTATCCTGTTCTTATAGTCCTTCAGAAGATCTGCTTGTCCACCCTGTCCTTGGGTAACCATGATTCTTTATAACAAATCCCCCTTTCACATAAACTAGCACAGTGGGTCACAGGCACCTGCAACGCAGAGTCTTGAACAAGGTACTTGGTGAACCAGCGCTCTTGCAGGACAAAGTCCCCATCTCTAGCCTGGCTCCCTGCCTCACCCACCTGATAGAACACAGTGAACAGCCTGCATTCCGCTCCCAGCTCTGCCACATACTGGCCGTGCGACTGCTGCTAAGTAACCTTACCTTTCCAAGCCTTGGTTTCATGATCGGAAGACACATGGGGCTGTTATGAGAATTAAGGGAATTCTGAGCTCCAGGCCATCGTGGAAGGCCTTCTGGACAGCACTCCAGTTGTGTGGCCCAGGTAGCTGTGTTTAATGCAGCAGCTGGGTCAGAGAAAGGGCTCAAAAGTTAGCCATTATTTTATCTTTTTTACGTCACATTCCCTACCTGACTGCCACCAAAACCACTGTCTTATGCATGTGAGGAGGGGCACTTTTTAAAAAAAAAGATTTATTTATTTGACACAGAGAGAGATCACAAGTAGGCAGAGAGGTAGGTGGAGAGAGAGGGGGAAGCAGGCTCCCCACTGAGCAGAGAGCCTGATGCGATGCGGGGCTTGATCCCAGGACCCTGAGATCATGACCTGAGCCAAAGGCAGAGGCTTAACTGACTGAGCCACCCAGGTGCCCAAGGAGGGGCACTTTTAACACAAATTGACACAAACATCTGCAACAATGTGTCAGTGGTTCTTCTGCTTCAGTTCACTGTATTTTTCAAAATAAATATACACCAGACACTACACCACCATGCCTAGTAAAAATTATGGTAGACATACTGTCTTTCAGGAAATCATTCTCAATTGCCAAGACCTTGCTTTTGCTGCAAACCCTTAACCAAAACACAAAACAACATCCTACAGAAGTATAGGGCTCTGGAGTCAGCGAGACACTGGTTAAAATCCCCACATAGTCTTGGTCACGTTTCTTATTTTTTCTAAGCCTTTCTTTTCTCGTGTTTTCAAGGGGATATTTCATAAGATTGGGAAGGATTAAGTAAGTTATGTAAAGCTAAGAACAGTGATAAAAGGAAAGTGCTAACTAATTATTAGCCTCTTTATTTCCAACCCTAGAATAACCAGGAATGGATGCATTCTATTTAATAATATACTAATAATCACTCAATGGCTCCAAGAAATAATTTTGCTATTAACTTCTCTGGGTCTAATCTTGTCAAGGAGGTTGGACTACTTCACCTTAAAGAAGTTGGGTAAGATTCTGAATCCAATGTAATTAAACTTTGCCCTAAATGGGGGGGGGGGGTCCTGCACTCCAGCTCATCTGGGATAGCTCTGGGCATCATTATTAATAGGGCCCCATTTCACTCTTGAAAGTGTCCTGGTCTGGATAATAAATTCTAGGATCACCTTAAAGTAAAAGCTTTAGGTGAAAGATATACTTTTAAAATGTGTTGTTTCACATCAATGTCTGTTTATAGCCGTTTGTTAGGATTTAAGTGTTTTCTGTCTCACCTCTGAAGCAAACTGAAACTAGAGCGCACTCAGGTCTCCGTGTACACACGGCAAGTAGCTTCTCATACCCGCCAGCCTTGGGAGCTATGACCAAGCTGTAAGCCTGTATTTCACAGGACGCGCGGCAGGGGCGAGCAGAGGTGCAGGACGGGCTGTCCCGCGCAGCAGCAGCTGCTGTGGTTTTATGAAGACCCACACTGCCCAACACAGACTTACAATGAAGGAACAACACGCCTCAACGTGCCTCTGGCACTAGACAGTATAAAATGCACTCCCCCATTTGCCATCGAATTTAACTCTCCAAAGCAGACACCGTTTTCTGCTTCTCCATGTCCTGTGCTCCTGCTGCTGTCACATGACCAGGTGGCCACCTGGAAAGCCAATGCATTAGCCCCCCCCGCCCCAGTTCTCTGAAGCTCACCTTGTAGCCACCCAAGCCCCAGAACTTGCCTGCGTCGGTGGCTTGACCCTTACTTTCCACCCACTAACACGGATGTGAAGACCAGTTCTGGGTCTTCTTTCCCACTTGGGGCCCTGCCCAGAATGTCTAGCTTTGTTTGTCAGCGTCATAAAGCCAAAGCCTAAGGTGAGAGGTGGCCTGGACGCACTGCTACTCAAGGACATGTGGCCAGGTCTGCCCCTCACCTAGACCCTGCCCAACTGGAAAGAGGGATAAAACACTACCCCCTCCCCATTTTACACATGAAGAAACTAAGGCAGGGCAGGTCACACACCGGGAGTGCTTGAGCTGGGTGTGAGTCTTCTGAATCCAGTGGCCACCTTCTTCCTCCCATACCAGTGTTTCTCAGATTACAGCAGGTACTTACAAGGTCAGCTACATAATTTGCAAGGACCAGTGAAAATGACAATGTTGGGTCCCTGGTTCAAAAAGCAGAAGAAAAACATTTTTCATTCTTCTCTGGTCTTCCTCATGATGGGTTGCAGTGTTTTCATAATTTGCTATTTACCACTGGGCTCCTTCCACATGGGGATACTTAGAGGGTAAGCGCAGACTCTCAAAGGTGCCGTGAACCTCCCATGGGACAGGACACACAGCACACGCACCCTACCCTGACCTCCCCACATTCATGCCCAAGTCCCCAGCGGAGGAGGCAGAAGGCAGAGGAGATCCTGGGCAGGGACAGAAGAGCCAGGAGCTATCGCAGCAGGATGGGGGACACGAACGGAGACTCCAAGCACCCTGCACATGCTCCAGGGGCCCATCAGATTTCCTTTACAATACACAGGTCCGAAGACAAAATCGCTAAGAATGTCAAGACAGCAATTCCAGAGCATGATACCCCAAGCACAGAGCACTGCTTCCGAGCACCGGACCCCGTACAGTCACCGCTCACACAGCCAAGAAGCTGGCCTTGTGCTGGGGATCTTGTTACAAGACACAATCTGAATAAGTCGGTTTGGGATGGCCCTGAGACCGTGCGTCTCGAACCAGCTCCTCAAGGACGCCACAGCTGCCGGCCTCAGCCTATGCACAACTAACAAGCTCCTACACGGGTCTCATTTTCTAACTTGTTTATTATGTCAGAGCCAATTACAAGCCTTCTATTTCATTATTCAAATAAGGCAGCCATTATAATAGGTATTAAATACAAGTCACCATCCATTGTTTCCTTAAAATTTGATGGGTCAGAAGTACCAAATCTATTCATATTCATGATACCCTCCTGCCCAGGTCTAAAGACATCATAAACAGAGGTGTGCAAAGCTACTTCTGCACACACTTGTGTCACACGGGGGGGCCCTCATTCCTGCCCAGGCAGAAACTGCTCTCTCTGCTCAGAAGGGCCTGTTACTGGAAATTGTCAAGTCCAATTTTCCGAAACAGGAGCAAGGGCCCGTTTCCTCAGCTCATGGATGGACGCAGCAGCTGAACAGTACGCATCCTCATTCTGGAATGGCAGCAACTGTGACCTCTCAGGAAAAAAGGGGACAAGGCTTCTCAGAACTCCCACAGCAGGAGCTCTCGGACTGGAGTCCCGCTCTGAGTCAACCCACATGGCATACGGAGAATGAGATTGCCAGCAAACTGAGCCTCAGTCTCTCAGTCCCTAAAATGGGGCCAATCACACTTGCCCAGCCCCCTCGGATGGAACCTTTGATCCAGTCACAGAAGACAATATGCAAGTTTGCGAACTACAGAGTTCTGTGCAAGTCCGAAGCTGCTGCTCTTTAACAGTCTAAGAAAATGCTACAGGTGACGAGTGGATGGTACCTTCCAGCCTGTGTCCTACAGTACGTGAGGCGTGTCTAGGGGGCAGAGAGCACTAAAGGAATATGTTCTTTTACAGGTGGACAGCCACCTACACACTGCATCCGTGCATCGCACGAAGGGCAGCCCGTGGAGCCCAAAGAGTAAACAAAAGCAAACACCGTGTTTCACCTGCTTTGTTGACGAGACCAAATGAGAACTCCAACTATCTCAACTGGAATAATGCCTTCGGTCTCTGACCGGTTATTTTTAGAACCTTTATGGAATATTAACTTTATTTGCTCTAATTCTGCAGGAAGCCACATTGGAAGCGCAAGGAAATAAAAACGATTAAGAAGCTGAAGTGAAAAAAAAAAAAAGATAACCAAATATTTTGCTGCAACTTTCATTAGCTCATACAGTAACTGCATCTCTTCAAAAACGTGAGATGCCAGTCGCTATTCCTGCCCCAGGGCTAACATGACAACATTCAACACAGTTTACTGACTGGTGTTAGCCAATTTTTTTTTCATTGTCTGTTTGTCCAGAAATAAGCACAAGTAAAGGAATGATTATAGGAAAGTAACATTCTAAATCAGTGACAACGTTTTAAAATTTAGAATGTGGCAGCGGGGGGAGGGGGGGGATTTGAAGCTAGCTGACCCACTAGGGGATCAAGCTCTAGTCTAAGCTCCAGGTTATAGCCCACTGAATTAGCAAACCACAAACAGTAAAAAATCAAAACAAAACTTGATGTATTATTTAAAGTACACTTAGTTTCTAGACCTCCCAGGTTCACACAACACATTGTTTTTTTAAAACCAGGTCTTTACAAGAGACACCAGCCTTAAGTTATACAAAAGAGTTTTTTAATCCCAATTAGTTAGTGTCCTTTGTTGATATTATTCTGCTTTTTCTGACCAACAATAATGAATAACCCACAAGCGCTAATGAATAACTAACTCCCTTTGTCTCCAAGGACAGCAGAGCCCAACAAAAAATGTCAGAGGCCCTAAAGTAAAATAAAAAACCTTTACAATGAAAATCTTCCCAATTAGACAGTCCTACGGGTACTGCAAATGTGGAATTGTCTTAAATATTTAAATAGCTGTGTCAAATGTGCTTAAAGTGGGGATCATAAAACTGATTTCCCAGATGCTTTGAAAAATGCATTTCTGCCAGTCTAATTACAATTCATAACTGCTGAACAGGAAGTAGAGAGAAATGCCATTCTTGGTACAATAAATATAACTGAGGGCCTCGCAGGGCCTGGAAGTTGCCCACGGTGAAACACGGTCCATGCTCACTTGGTGACTCAGATAAACACAAACATTCTCATCTCGGTACATGAAAAATTTACATGTAGTAAAAAATCATTTCTAAAACTAATTTCTGCTATCTTAGAAATGTAAAGCTATAAGTAACTCCTCATTGTAGGACAGAGCCCATAAACAAATACACTGACGTTGCTGAGAACCAAGCATCCCACTACCACGTGTGCCATGAGGAAGTGTGAGGAAGAACTCTGTAATGCCGTGTTTCAGTGGGAACACATCACCTTCTGATAGATCTCCTAACTCTGTCCACACACAGGGCCTAGAGGCAAAGACACCCTAGAATCAATACAAACATGCTTTCATCCGGTTTTCCAAATATTTCCCACCAGAAGGGAACCAAGTACTTTTGAAAAATGGCTGATTCCAGGTCCGGGGCAGGGAAGCGCTAGTGGGCCTGGAGTATCTTGTTCTGTGTGAAAGCAAGGAAGTGCTTCCTGGGAACATAGCGAAAGGCATCAGGGCTGGCTTGAAGGGACAATGTCAGCATCGAAAAGATCAGTGATGGTAGGTAGTGATTCTCCAAAAAAAAAAAAGGAGAAAAAGAAGTTCCTTTTTCCAGAAGAATACCAACTAATAAACACAGAAGGAATACTGGAATGAGAAAACCACCGTTATGCAGTTAATAATGTAGTAACTGATTCACACACGCGTCATTGATGGAGAACAATATATCTGCATAAGATTATGTATGAATTTTGAAAGGGAAAGTGTCCACAGTGCAGAGATCCTGGGGACACCACCTTCGCCAGATGATCAAAAGCAGCACCACAAACACCATGACAAATAAGCATTCAGTGCTTCCAGTATATATAATCCACAAATAACCTACGCAGTACTCCTGTCAAAAACATTTAACCCAAACTGAATCAGGAGGAAATGATCAGATGAACCCAGTTGTGAGGCAAGACAACTAACCTGAACTCCAAAGTATCAACATATTTTGTCAAGAAACACAACGAAACGACAGGGGTAGAGGGCCACTCCAGAAACAAAGGGGACTAAAGAGACATGACAACCAAACACCCGGCAGGGTTCTTTAGTTCTTTTTTTCCTTTTTTTTTTTTTTTTAAGTAGGCTCCATGCGCAATGTGGAGCCCAACATGGTGCTCAAAGCCACAACCGTGAGATCAAGCCCTGAGCCAAGGTCAAGAATTGGGCACTTAACCCACTGAGCCACCCCGGTGCCCTGTAATGCAGGGTTCTTGACTGGATCCTGAATCAAAAGAAAAGAATAGCTACAGAGGCCATGTGGGCTATAAACGGGGGGAAAACAGTATGATAAGTAAAATAAATTATAAAATAATAATATCAGGGTGCCAGAGTGGCTCAGTGCGTCAAAGCCTCTGCCTTTGGCTCAGGTCATGATCCCGGGGTCCTGGGATGGAGCTCCGTATCTGGCTCTCTGCTCAGCAGGGAGCCTGCCTCACCCCCTCTCTCTGCCTACCTCTCTGTCTACTTGTGATCTCTGTCTGTCAAATAAATAAATAAATAAATAAGTTTTTAAAAAAGAAAAAATATATAAAATAATAATATAAAAGATAATTTGATTATGAATTTAAATATGTATTATATTTTAAGATATAACTCTATATAAGCAATACGGTTGTATCGCAGGTAAATTCCTTGGTCATGATTCATGTATCCCAGTTGTACAACATGAAAGACACCTGCTTAGCAATTTAGGGGTGAAGGGTCAGAATGTCTGCAACTTACCTACACGTGGTTTGACTTCCTTGAGAGAGAAAAAGGTAGCAAATGCTAAAAAGTGAGATAAAATATAATAGAACATAACACAAAATAAGATAAAATCTAGTTTTTTTATAAAGATAAATTCAGGAACAAAGAATGAGTTTTATTTATAAGTAAGTTATGTACGACTGACTAAGCATGGCCAGTTGGGTGGGGCTCCTGGGAAAGCCAATTAAAGAGGGTTGATCTGGAGGGAGCTGTCGCTTTCATCCTTCTGCCTTTTGTCCCTCCTCCTTCAGTCTTCTCGGAAGACAGACACCAGGAGCAGGAGCTGTGGGAAGCTCCATGCTCGTGCACCTGACATCCCTGAGCTTCTAGCCACTGGCAGCATCACCCACCCTGGGCTGCTCTTTGCGTAAGAAAAATGAACTCCTGTGACGTTCTCAGTTCGTGGCATTCTTAGCATCTCAGTAATTTTTTCATGGTGCCCCTAGGCCAAAAAGAAACAACTAACACTACCCTTTATTAAGTACTTCGGTGCCAACAAGTTAATAGTATTTATGTACCAACAACCTATTAGCTGGTTGAAAAAAATAATATACATAAATTAAGAATAAAAGTATTTTAATTTCATTCTTAAATAACCAGTCTTCTTGGTGGGATATGCATTCTAACTGTGCCCTCTACTACTTCAGTTCTTGGAATCAGATTGAATACCGTCCCCTCAGCTCCCACTCCATGCTGATTTTCACTTAGAACTTGCTTATCTCTATTATTGTGATAAAATACACATAACATAAAATTTAGCATCTTATCCAATTTTTTTATCTTAGTTTGTTTATCTATTGAAGTAATTCCTATACCCCATGTGGGGCTTGACCTCAGGACCCCGAGATCAAGAGTCACACACTCTGCCAAGTGAACCAGCCAGGCACCCCCAATCTTAACTATTTTTAAGTGTATATTAAGTACATTCACACTGCTAGGCAGCCATCACCACCATGCATCTCCAGAACTCTTTCATCTTCCCAAACTGAAACTCTGTCCCCACTCAACTCTGACTTACCATGCTCCGCTTCCTCCCATTCACAGCAAACACCGTGCTACTTTTTGTCTTTATGATTTCACTGTTCTAGGAACCTTGTATAAGAGGAATCATACAATATCTGTCCTTTTGTGCCAGGCATAATTGACGCAGCATAATGTCTTCCAGGTTCATCCATATTGTAGCATATGTCAGAATTTCCTTCCTTTTCAAGGCTGCATACTATTCCACTATAGGTATAAGACATACATATTCTTTATCCACTCATCTGCCTACACTTGGGTTGTTTCCAACTTTTGGCCTACAGGGTACTAGCTTTTTTATCACAGCTACTGAAAGCGAATATGACATCACTAAAAAGATATAGTACAATTTCATGTTGAAACTGTGAACCTCCTCAAGCTAATAGTTTGCCCAAAGTATGCCACAAATACTTCTGTGGCCTTCAAAATTAAAATTATCCCATGGTGGTTCCCCCTGAGTTTTCTGTGGTACTCCAGTGTCCCTGGCACACTATTTGACAACCAGGCTCCACAATGTGAAAGTCACTGTTTTTTTTAGCTTTTAGTTGAGTAGAACTCAATCCTTAATTAACATAAACACTACAATTGAATTTATATTTCTCATGAGGCTCCCACTGGAGGGAGATTTGTCCAGTTCTCCAGCCTTTAAGTCAGATATCTGACTGTGGGGCAGTCCTTAAATGATGTATTTCCCGTACACAGTTCCTCTGGATTCCTGAGAGATGCTATAATGACCCTCAAGGCTTAGAGAATGTATTTTCTTCACCACCCTGTAAACTGTGCTTGGCCCCAAAGCAATGGTACCCCGCCACACTGTGATGGTTGGTTTTATACATCAACTTGAGTGGCTCATGAGGTGCCCAGATATTTGACTCAATACCTTTCCGGGTTTAATGTGAGGGTGTTCAGATGAGATTTACATTCAATCAGGAGACTGAGTAAACCAGATTACTCTTCCTAACGGGGATAGGCCTCACCCCAACAGCTGAAGGCCTGAAGGGAACAAAAGGCTGACCTTCGAGCAAGCAAGAAAGAATCCCTCCCTAAATGACTGCTTACAAACTGGGATAATATAAGCTTTTTTCCTGCCTCTGGACTCAAACTGAAGCATCCTCTCCTCCTGGGTCTCAAAGCCGCTGTCCTTCATAAGGGAACTACAGACCACTGTCTCTCCTCCGTCCAGGCCTTCAGACTCAGACTAGACCTACACCATCAGCGAGCCGGGGTCTTCAGCTTGCTAATTCGTCTCCCGTGTCTTGGGAACTGTCAGCCTCTGTAATCTATTCAGACACAGGTTATGGACAAGGGATGGGTCACATTCACGCACAGATACATTTCCTATGGTTCTGTTTCTCCAGAGAGCCCTAACTAATGACACCCACAATCGCAGGTCGTTTGGTACCTATCCCGGGCTCAGGGCACTGTCAGTAATTCATGACAAAAGCCTCAGAGAGAGGTCACCCTCAAGTTTATCATATCATTGCATCACATGATCCCCAAGGTCAAACCCTTGCACAGCTCACCAATGTACCAATGTGCTCAAGATAGGTCCAAACTCCTCGTCACCTCCTCCATAACCTTTATCTGGCCTCTATTTCTTCTCCCCCAGTCTTGGCTCTAACCATAGTCTCTACACCCCCAGTGTGGAATCAGGCAGAAATTAATGAAACACACCATGATCTCTCCCCTTCAGGTTGTGAGGGTGATTTTCTGTCTATCCAGAACAAGTTCGAAACAGCCTCCTCTCTCCCCTCCAACACACACAGACATACAATTTACATGATTGCAAGGCTAGCTCCTTATCCTTCAGGTGTCTGCCCAGATGTCTCCTCCTGACCCATTTATCAAGCATGGGCTGGGAACCCTCCAAATGCTGCCCTACTGCTGTCAGTGTATCCCAATCAGAGCTTTAACTGTGCTTTATTTTAACTGCCCGTTTATTTGTCTGAATTCTCCTAACTCCTTGAGGGCCAGGACTATGTTTTATTAGCTACTGTATCCCCCAGAACAGGGGCTCACCTTTAATACATCCTCAATAATTATCTGTTGAGTAAATGATTAGATGAAGTTCAAACAGTCCTAGATCACCATTCTCAACCAGTTACTGGCTTAGCTTAGGAACTGTCAACCAAGACCTGAAAGGGGCACATTCAGCCACTGCTGGCACCATCCAGAGCGGTAGCCAAGCTCCAAGGCTAGAGGGGATAATAATATGGTTATCCTCAACCCCTAATCCATGCTCAAGCATACCCCAACCCTGCAGATCCAGAACAGGCACTGTAAGCTTGGAAGCTGAGCAAGGAGCCAGGAAGTTGAAAAAAGAAGAACCAGGGACAGCACTAATTTTTACAAGAGTTTCAAGATGTATTAACCCTGACAGTTCACTATCCCTGAATTACTGGAAATAATTTTTTTTAGCTATGAATATAATCATAAACACTTGTGGTCACCATCAAAGTAATATCCCCAACCTCCTTACCGATGGCAATGCTGAAGTTATTTATTCTTTCTAGACTTTAGCTCCTTTATCAGTCAATCAACACTAGCAAACAACTCGGGGTTGCTGTGAGGGATAACTGAGATTTTACATCGGAAGCACTCAATACAGTAGCTGACGCATGCCCAGTTATGACATAATAATAAGAAGTTATTATATTATCAGCATTAATAATGCCAGCCAGGATTCAACGCAAGTATATGTAATGAAAGCAAGCTACATACAGTTTATTAGACAAGCAAGAGCTGCAAGACTTTACTGGGCCTCTGCCCCTGAAAATCCAAACACATGAGCTTGACATCACGGTTTGCCTTACCAGGGACGCAGCAACCTGACAATGACGCAGCCGTCTTGGATGTGCCCCCAAGGAAAGTTTTTCCTACATGTACACTAAATATCAGTACGTGTAGGAAATAAAGCAATCTAAAACCAAACCTAAACCAAGATAAATAAATAAGAAAAGAAAAAAGCTACATGTATAGTTTCTTATACTTTAAGGTTGTATAGTTTAGGGTTTTTTCTTAATCTGCCCATTTACACCATGCAGAGGAATACAAAGACACTAAAACAACTTTAAGGATACAAATAATTATTCACCTGAACTGGGTGGGTGAGTTATGAGATAACTGGGTGAATGGCTATTCAAGCTGCTAATAATCTTATTTAGTAGTGTACACGCTTAATATAAACATTTAAAACCAGGTGCTAAAAATACCTAAGGGCATATAGAATTGTTCTATTTTACATAACAAAGCTATTATTTCACATGAGGTACATACTCTCCCTTTTTCTAGCCCAAACATACATTGCATGTGCAATATCACCCAGTAAGTCAACATCAGTTGCTACAGAGTGTGCCGTTCAAATAATTTGCTGTTCTCCAACAACTATTCCATGATTTAAAATTTACATTATTCAAACACTACTGAATTAAAAGCACGCTCGCTCTCTCTCTGCGTTTCAAATTAACCAAGTGTCTAGTTCTCTGCAAACCCCAAAATACATCCTTTCGCTATTCTCTTCTAGCTTCCTTCCCTCTTGCCACCAGCTGTTTTACAACACTTAAGGGTTCTGCTCTTCGAATAATTTCTTATCATTTCTATGTACTAAGTCCTCACTTCATTAGCTGTTAGGCTTTCTCCCTTTTTATCCTTTTCTTTCCAAACCTTTCTTCTGGCACCAACATGCATGCTGACAGCTCTGGCCACCCCTGTGCACCGTGGCCCAGGGAATCCATTCCCTTGGTGCCCCTCGAGGGTGGAGACTCGCTACAGCAGCTCTTCCCCGCCTCTACCACCACGCACCCTCACTCCCTGTTTCTGAGCTCCCTGTCTCGCCTTTTACCCTTCTTCACAGTTCCACGAGGCATCCCGTTTATCACTGTGGCCTCCTCCCCTTCCCATGCACCTACACCTCCACCCTTCCTCAGCAGGGAAGCTGAGATCCTCGTGACACCACCAATTTTGTCCCTGATACTCAATCCTGTAGTTTTCCATAAGATTTGCTGGCAGAGAGAAATCTGGAAAGGAGAAAAAAAATCGTTCCACTATTAAAAGATCCCAGAAAGACAATCCTACCTTTCCCAGGATTTGGAGGAAAAGGACTTCCAAACTCCTGCTGCTTTGGCTTTAAAGTGTGTGGCCCTGACATGCCTCCAGCCTGGGTGACCTGGAATCGTGGCTTCCCATTGGTGAGCACTTGTCTCCTGGGGCTCAAGGCAGGCAGATGGAGGGGGCTCTCGGCCGTGTTGCTCTGAGGAGCCGTCCCTCCTCCTGAGGGCATCTTGAGATGGAGGCTGTTAGCAAGGCTTCCGAGGGCAGGGCTCGCTGTGCTGCCACAGGACGAGGGACCAGGAGTCCCAGAGTGGGCTCGGATGGGAGGAATGTGTTGACCACTGACCATCCCGGGCCCCTGTGGGGTTCCTGATGTCCGGTGGAGACTCATGCTGCATGACCTTCCATTCATTCTGAAAAAACCTGTGGCCAGGATGGTCAAATATCCAATGGCACTAATGACTCCTTTCAGGCAAAGTCCAATAAGTTATCCATGGTGTGGGATATTAGCCTGTTTAAAAAAATAAATGCAGGCATTTTTAAAAGTAAAAATGAAAATAGGTCACAGTGAGTTTTCAACCTGTGTAGCATTCATAGGAAGAAAAGAAGCACTCTTAGCAAAACGGCCTTTTACGTAAAGCGGGGTCATCAAACACATGGGTCACTGGCAGGCCCTCTCCCCTTCTGCATTCATGGTAGATGTGGACTATGGATCACTGTGTTGTTTTGTTTGCCACTGAGCCCTGCTCAGTACAGTGCTCTTGGCAACCACGACCAATCAACTGGTGCCAGTTTGCAAAATGAAACTTACTTTGCTCTGTAGAGGATCTGTCCATACTAGTTCACTTTTGCTACAGTGAGTCCTGGGAAACCCAAAGCATTACCTCTGTGATCTCTGAGACCAATGCTCCAAAATTTTCAGTAAATAAGCAAAAGGCTGGTAAGGCCTCTACATGAGATTATGAGGATATTCAACCATGTCTGATTTTTACCATAAGAGCAAAAGTTTTCAGTCCCTAGGCTTACAAAAGATAAAAACAGGAGTCTGGTACTCTCACAAAGACATCATAGACCCACATATCCAAGCACTCACAGCAGCATCAGAGTCTTGGTTCCCTAACGATTCTGAGTTATTGGGGGTGGAAACAGAATCAACACGACAATACTCTCACCTTCTACCAAGATCCCAGAGAAGGGAAAGTCTGTGCAAAACACTTTATGGAAAGCCCTTCAAGGAGAGCCCTTCTAAAGGTCAGTGTGTTCACCATACACCACACACAGGAAGTCAACCGTGGTTCCACAAACGCAGCTCGTCTGCCATCCCAGCACCCCGCTCCTCAAGTGGCGAAGAGAGAACCAACAGCACTGATACGACCACAGGGCATAATGTCAGTACTCCCTGGTTACAAATCTTCAGGAAAGGTCTTCCCTCCCTTAACCAACAGCTCCCCAAAACATACACAGACTCAAGGTGACTAAGCATCACTATTCCAAATGATTGACAAACAAAGTCACACTTTGTATTCTTTTGCACAGATATGATCGTCATGAAAAGAAGCCAAAGCTCAACAAATACTGGAGAGATGACGGAGTGCAAAGCAGCAAGTGATCAGATATTCTCAGCTGGATGATTCCTACTCTGTCTGTATGATCTACTCTGTGTCTTAGACAATTATTTCCAGCCAGCTCCCAAGCAAATGGCTCTATTTGACATTAGGGACAGAACAACATAGAGGGAAAACTCTGAGGGTTTCTTTTTTCTTCTTCTTCTTTATCCTTTTAGAAAATCAAAACTCAAGCACTCACTCTTCCCTCTGCAAAGTTTACTCTGTGTGCCCGAATGTCGAGAAACTTCAAAAATTACTAACAATGTAACACTTGGAATGTTTTCCTCATCTTTGCCAATTCTCTACTTTATTAAGAATTCTCCCGGTCTGTCACATTTCATACCGCCATGCCATCCAGTCCTAAGAAATGCTCTGAGGTCCGGCTCCGGCCCTTCTCTCCACGACCGTCACCAAGAATGGACAAGGAAACCCAGCTCAGCCAAACCTGATAAGGTTTGTTTTATGCTTAAAGCTTTTTTTTTTTTTTTTTAAGATTTTATTTATTTATTTGAGAGAGAGAGCACAAGAGGAGGAGGGTCAGGAGAAGACAACTCTCCACTGAGCAAAGAGCCGGATGCGGTACCCGGTCCTGGGATTCTAGGATCATGACCTGAGCCAAAGGCAGTTGCCTAACCAACTGAGCCACCCAGGTGCCCTATGTTTTAAGCTTAAGTTGTTTCATGGAACTTTAAGAAGTGAACCCTAGTATCAAAAATCCCAATGCCTTCGCTGCTATGTCCATTTAAGAACTCCAGTGTAAAAAAGAAAAAGAAAGAAAAAGGAACTCCAGTGTATTATCAGTGGGTCTGCTGAGTTGTGGGTTGACTCTGAACAACAATCATTACATGTCTCTGTGCTTTGCCAGAGGATGTTTCCCATCTATTCTCCACACATTCATAAAACTGTGTTTTCCGAGTACTCTGAACCTTACAGAAGAGACCACTTATTCAGCATCAACCAAAATAAATAATTAAGTATATGTGCTGTATTGGCAATTTGATGAAAATGAGGAATCATCCAACATGACTGGCACTATGAGTCACCCTGAGTCCGTGAGACAAGTGTCTGTAGTTTTGTAGAGTAAGCCCATTTACAGGTTTTTAAAAACAAAAAAAAGTCCTCTTTGTCAGCAAGATCACATACAAGCGAAAATCTGGATAAAAAGACACAAGTAGGTTCTTAGCATTAGGTTAGATCATTAAGAGGGTGAGTCTGCAAGAAAAATAATTAACATGCAGAGAAGTTAATTGAGTATCAGACACTCATACCAGCCTGTCAAACTGGACTTTCATTTTATTTTATTTATAAACTACACTCCTGTTTTAAATAGCTTTAGGTTGAACATAACAACAACAATAACAAAAATGCATTTAAATTTTATCACTAAAAAGACGAAACCAGAAAGTAAAGTGATTCATGCCAGAAAGAACACCAGTAAGGCAATGACGTACAAGCCAAGAACACCAGCCTCAAGACAAAAATGAAATAGACTCTATGTGAAAATATGCCTGATAACCCAGTTTTCACATTAGTTATGCCAACAGATATTTCAAGCATTAGAAACTAGAATTTAAAAATCAATTTTATCTGTCAGTATTATAGTACTTTTATACTTTTTAGCAAGGCCCTGTGATCATTTATAATCCTAAATCCACGTGTAACAGAAAAGGAATAAACTGCTAACTTTTAAGGAAGACTCATCCTTACTGAGTCAGAGTGCCAGGACACCTGAGTTCTACTTCTAGCAAATCATTTATAACTTCCCTGGGCTTACAGATTTCATCCACAAAATGAGGAAGTTGATAACAAGCACTACGTTCTCTTGAAATTCTCTGATCCCCCAGATAATCAAGATAAGGAAGATCATAAAAAATACCCATGTACGATGATCAAAAATAAATCTGTAGATTTTATATCTATGGCACTTAAATCAAGAGGACAGAGCAGACATGGAAGCAAAAATAGTAATCTTCATCCACTCCACCAAAGCAAGAGCTGATAGGAGGTTCTCACCTCAGCAGTGTGTTGTAAGACAACACTGACCTTAATAAATGGACCTCAGGATAAAATTTGCCTACACTTTGCCAAAAAACAAAATCACAACTAATCAATATCAAAACCTAACTGGTAGGATTCCACTAGCAGATCATTTTTCTATTTAAAAACCTACTCAAGAGGCGCCTAGGTAGTGTAATCGGTTGAGCGCCCAACCCTTGATTTTGGCTCAGGTCATGATCTCAGGGTCATGAGATCGAGCCCCACTTCTGGCTCCACACTCCATGGGGAGTCTGCTTGAGATTCTTCCTCTCCCTCTGGCCCTCCCTCCTCTGCCTGCACACTATCTTTCTTTAAAAAAAAAATAAATTGTTCTAGTTCTCCAGAATTACTTTCTCCTCCACCCTCCACCCACTGCCTACCCAAAGCTGTCAACAGGAACAAAAAAAAGAAAGAAAGAAAGAAGAAAAAAAAAGAAAGAAAAAAGAAAATGCAAGGAACATTCGAAAGTACAAATTTAGGGTACTTTGGATCCGACATAGTGATACATTTAGAGTTTCAACGCTCTGTCTGTTCAAACAATGAAAATGCTCATTCTGTTAAATGAGTCAGCATAAGTTAATAAATCTTTCCTGTTGACCACTTTCAAACTCCTAAAACATGCTCCTGTAAATCAGGTCAGAAAGGAAATTACTTAACTCTTAAGGAAACTAAGGCACAAAACCATGTAATAATTTCACTGTTTTGAAAAAGCTACGACTTTTATCAAAATACAAAATCATGACTCTACCTTCTACCCAAGGCTCCAGGCGCTAAGTCTCAGATTTAAAAAAGATCCAACAAGTGAAAAGCAATGTTAACTCAGCCATTCAAGAAAATTCCAAAAACACAAGTTCCATAATGCCTATTTACAGCCCAAAGCCCTTTCTTAGTAAATATCATTAATAAACTCATCTAGAGTCATAATTCATCTGATGAGCCAGTTAATTATTAATTTTCATACATCATTTCATTTCCTTAGGCTACATTTAGCCTTTGTTACATTTTCCATTCCTTATGCCACAAGCGTTCAAGCGTTTCTTACCCTGCATAGAAAATCTGATAATGAGACACAAAATACTGGTCAGCAAACAAAAATGCTCCTGAACAGCTTCTTCTATATACATCTAAGCCATCTAAAATCAGATTTTTATTGATTCTTTTTATTTTTTTCCCTTCGGGTTAATGATTCTATAATTTCATTAACCGCCTTTTCAACATCACTGCCTTCATCATTAATAGGCCCAGGCTATTCCCCTGCGCTTCTCTCGGTTACAGCTTTTGTAGCCAGAAGAATATAGAAATGAAAAGCCTATTGACAGATAATATAAGTTATTCCCATGCACGGCTGCAGTGTGAAGCACATTTTGCAATTCAATCAAGGACAGATAGAGCTGAATGTTCTTAGATCCCAGGAGTTCATTTTAATCAGCAGAATGTACCTTGTCCTAACACAGGTGACTGACTCCTCAGAAAAGATTGTATAAACAAAAACCAATCGTGTAAGTCATTTTATTGGCAACAATATAAACACGGCTATATTAGATGAAACCAATAAATCAAAATTATTCGTCTGCAATTTTAACAAGAGGAAAGTGCAAACATGCGCCTGTGAAGCAGGAGGGTATTATAGAGGAAATGCACTGGACGTGTACAGTGCCGTGTCTCTAAGTTGAAAGGGAGTGTGCTATGTTATGATAAAGTAATCCACAACAAAGTGGAACTGATCATTTCTGTGGCTTCATAACTTTATTTGGTGAGACTGACAGATTCACAGACATTACAACAGAAGTTACAGGGAAACAGGGCTGGGTGGGATACTTCCACAGTAGTGGGACATTGAGCACAAACTCCAAAGGCTACACCTGGTAGTTACCACGTATGGATTAAACAGTCATGTAGGTACTATCCAGGTCTGATGCCAGAAATGCTAAGAATGTTAACATACTTATTCTGAACACTAAGATGTACACACATTATTCAAGCAATATAATCACCAATAAAATACAATCTTACAAATCAAAGAGGTTTAGGGCTGAGTTATATCAATTACAAAAATGTAGACAAATCACTATTCCCTCCAGGGATTCAAGGCCATTCTTTCAAAGACCACTCAGAAAAGATACTATAATGCACATTATGGATCCCATCAAATAGAGTTTCTGATGGACTTAGCTGTGGATTTCAACCACAGCTTTCTAGAGATGTACACATTTTAATTTTTATATTTTATAAAATCTTCTCAATGAAAATAATCTTCCCTCAGTAGGGAGTAAGACATCTGGCAGTGCCCTTTTAAATTGAAGTTAATGGCTCTGAGATGCTGAACGCTGCAGGCAGTAAATATGGACAAAGGAAAGAAAGGCAAGAGTTAAGGGGAAAAGGGGACAGAAGTCGGAGAAAAAGAAGATCGAGTCCAATTCAGGAATCTAGTCTCTAAGTCAGCCAATCCTAACTGAAAAATCAGAGCAGAATCCACAACCTGCCACGCAAAGGCCGTGATTACAGACTGCTAAAAGAAATTCTGTATCTTCAGGAAAATACTACCAGAGGGCAATATTAAAAATTCAGTAACCTCTCTTAGAATCTGTTCGCCATACTTTGATCCATCTATACAACTCTCAGACCACCCCCTAGCTTACCGAATGTCACTAATTTTAGTAGTAATTACCTACAAATGTTTCATTTACTTTGCCTCAATCATTAACTCATCAATGAGTACAGAAAGTTCTAGGAATCTGTGACCCTATCACAAAGGGCAGGGAAAGGGGAATAAATAGGACTGTAAGAAATCACACAAAATGAGAATGTACTTGGAACCAAAAAGATTTTTAAGACAAACATAGATAGGTTCAGAAAGGTAACCATGCATGGCCCTAAGTTCCTAGATCTATGTTTAACAAAGGGCTCTTTTTAAAGCAGTGTTTCTCACACTGGTTGCAATCTGTTGGTAGGCACTGAAATCAATTATTCAATGGAAAACATGTTTTTTAATGAAATAGAACTGACTAGAACAAAATAGAAGCTTCCAGAGTACATCAACTGTATTAATGGTTAAGTACTATTTTGTTTCAGTTACTTGTGAGTGTACATGTCTGTATATCTTCAATGCATATAGTGTATATTGGGTAAGATGAAAAATGGGTTTTATGGTGAGTTACAGTCAAAAAGGTATAAAAATCACTGTTACAAAAGCATGCCCAGGCACCTAACAAAAAGAAAAGGTGCAGGTATAGACAGAGTTGAACCAAAGTAAAACAAATATCAAAATACAGCTGTAATGAGCAAAGGATCTAAAAGCTCATCATTTTTATCTTTATAAAACATAATGATTCACCAGTACAAAGGTATCATTCTACCACTGCTTTCTTTTCACTGTGCATTCGACTCAATGAATATCACTAATCACTTGTGCTCTATAAACATCAAAAATCAACCAACTAACAGAATTAGGATCAAAACAACCCACAGTGGTAGTGATTCCTCATTGCAGAAGGTAGAGGACCTTCCCTGAAAGAGAATCTCCTTCTTACAATGCTAAGGGGGGACAAGTTTCAATTAACACATAACTGCCTTTGAGAACTGAGTTTTTCAAAATGTGTTCTTAATATCAGATCCAATGAAGAGGAATTTGAAATGGAAAAATGAACACATTCCTTATGATGTCACCACTGAATTAATTACCTGAATTGCAAAGAGGGAACTCCACGCGGCCATGGTTTGAGACACAAAGGCCTCTTCAGAAATATAAAAGAGTAACTGGCTTTTCTTTCAAAAACAAGACAACCTCCAGCCTCATATGAGGAGATACATATGTAGCGAAATACGGCAAATGCCAAGTGCATTCTTTGTCATTTTTCATTTACAGATGACTACGTGGTCCGTATGAATAACTATTTACAGAGGTAAAGATCACAACCCTTTCAAACAGGTAATAAATAACTACTTAGAGGAGATTCTAGAAATAAAATTGACTTCATCACTCATTAAACCAAATATTCAAGCATATTAATGTGTCCCGCATCACATGTATAACTGAGTGATTATTTCCTTCAGTGTAGTTATTACTTAAAAGTGACCAATAAAACTATTTTTAGGGTTAATAGACAAAAGTTTTACACAAGTTAAATTATGTTCACTGACATCACTGCAGAAGTATGAACATTCACAACAATGACTAGGCTTTAAGCAACATGACAACATATTTATAGGAAGAAAGAAAGGAAGGAAAGAAAAGAAAAGAAAAGAAAGAAAGAAAGAAATGAACAAGAAAGAGAGAGAGAGAGAAAGAAAGAGAAGAGAGAAAGAAGGAAAAGATAGGAAAGAAAGGAAGAAAGGGGAAAAAAGGAAACACCAACATGAATGACTCAGTCAAGTTACAGAAAGAAGTGGAATCCACTGGTCATGCTGGAAAGGTTGGGAAAACATTAATCCATTTCTTCACACACGAGAATAACAAGAATTCATACATAGCCCTGGCATCTGATTAGTTTTCTGCGTACAGTATTCAGCAGGCCTAGAAATGAAACTTCGGGAATAACTGATATTTAGAAAATCTGATCTTGAAGAAGAAAAAGAAAGGAAAAAAGTCTGATCTCTTTACTAAGGCCTCCGGGACAGGGTCCGGTCTGGCGCTGTAACCCTATCTCCCCATCTGCAGTTCAGCAAGGCCTGCTGCACCTGAAGGAATGTGCAGTTGTTCCCATGCTTGGCCTTGAGGAGATCACATCAGACGAGAATGGCCCCATCAGCTTTCTTCAAGTCTGCTCTCAACCACTTACAGCTCCCATGATTCCAGTTTTAGAGACAAATCCCCTGATTTTGTTCCCATAGTGGAACTTAACTGGATCCTTATTTCTGCTCATCCTATAATATTGTCTTAGAGTCTACATGGGAGGTCTTTCCCCTTCTTCCTTGTTTTGTCCCCCTTTTCCCCAAATCCAAATCCTACTTACCCTCCAGGTCCACCCCAGATACCCACTTTAGGCCTTCCCTGATCCTCTCTTAATATCTGTATCTATTTGCGAAATGGTTAGAATTACACTATTATACATAGTTCATGGGATTATAAAATATTAAATGAGATCAAGTATGTTACTTGCTTAACATAGCACTTGGCACATAGAAGGACCCAATAAATGTTAACTATTTTATTCGAAAGCCCTCTCTTACAGCATTCATAACTTTCTACATTGTCTTATAGTTCTGTCTGTGTTTCATCTCCCTGCCTAAATTGTAATGACAACACGATTAGGGGCCCTAATTTACCTTTGAACTGTCACCGGTCCTTATATGTACATAGATGATTTTATATTATAACTATATACTTACATTTTCATACTACATGTATGGATTTTTATATTATATTTGTATATTATGTGCACTTATTATACTTATACTGTACTACTCATTTATACTGAAAAAATGTGGGGTCGATAAAATATATAATTATGTATTTATAACCTATATTTATCATTTATTGCCCAAATAAGCCCAGTACAATAAGGTGTAACTGTATGATCACAAATCCCCCACTCTGTGTCCTGCGGAGCCAGTTAAATCACAGGTGCATGTTCCGCGGTTCATTCCTTTCTCTGACAGGAGAAAGTAGCACAGACACTACAGCATTCTTCTAAGCCTTCTGGCCTTTATCGTGATATACTCATGAACCATGAAAAATCGTAGGTCAAAGCTGGAAAACAAACACAGTCACTTCAGGATGGAGACCAGGCACTTCTTTTGGTTGGGGATTGGTGGCCCTAGCACCGGGGCTGTCAAACGCACTTGGAATAGTCATGGAGGAAGGAGCCCCTTGGTATTCTCCTTGCTCATCCCACACTGGCTTCATGCTGGACATTTTACTCTTGTCTGCTATGCCCCTATCAGACCATCGTTAGCAGAGAAAGTATAGCTTGTTTTGTCAGTGTTCTCTTTCATTCTATCGTATTAAGTAATGCCTGATGAACTAACTTCTGCAAGCTAAACTATTCCCACCATGTTTAAAGGGAAATCCAAATTATTTGACCTATTAGAAGGTTGTTACATCAGCGAAAGAAGCCAGACGCAAGACTATATATTGAATTATTCCACTCACATTAGGTATTTTTTTAAAACAGGCTAAACTAATATATCTGTTAGAAGTCAAGGCACTGTTTATTGTGGGGGTGGGGGGAACATAGTGAGTGGGAGGGTGTATGTGAGAGGTATGTGGAGTGTTGGTAATGTTCTATTTCTTGATCTGGATGCCAGTTAATCAGTTGCATTTACCTTGTGAAAATTCATAAAACTTGAAATATGTGTACTTTTCTGTATGGATATTTTATTTCAGCTCAAAAAAAAATTGGGTTTTGTGTTAAGTCTGCCTGAAGTAAATGGAAAACTTGGAACATGGGCATCTTCTTATCAAACTACATGTTAGAGTCATTTCAAGATTTTCTCGCATGTCTCATCCTCCAGGAATGAGTAAGGCAGTACAATTTCCTGTGCTCCATTTATTTATTTTTTAATTTTATTTTCAATCTTAATTAAGTCTATGAAGCAACCAAACTTAGTGGAAAGTCCTGTATTTCCACCTTCTTTATAATATCCTCTACAGAAAATAATTATAAAAAACATAGAAAATTACTTCTCCAGGGAAGAGAATGTGCACAGGATGCCGCTTCCTGAATTATCACCTTCAAGAAGTACTTCATCTCTATTCGAGAAGAATTACAAATTAACATTTCAAATCCAGAGATCAATACCTACAATATGAGAGGGACAAAAGTAAAAAGAATGTCCTCAGGCTTAATTTAGTAGCAAGAAAGAACACGCAGAGAAAAAAAGACTGAGAACACTCAGCTCTCTTTTGAAACAATGGAAGACCACTTTCTGCCATATGAATGAAGACAGGACTGGTACCAAATACTAGCTTGCTATTGTTTCACCTCCCCCATCCTGCCTATTTGCGGCCAAGAGGAATTTCACCCACTCGCTGAACCTCAGGGTCTACCCCACCCCCCAAAATTCGCTTCTCCTATTTGGAATGATGATTACTTCCAAGCAAACCAACAGATCCCAGGTATTCCATCTCTGACAAACTAACTACTATTAAGGAACTTGGGTAGGCTCAGGGATCCGAGAAAAGATGTCCTCTCACAGCTGGCCTAAGGTGAACTAGGAAGAGAGGAAGTTACAGCAGCACTTAGACTGAACTACTCATACTCAAGAACTGTTGAGTCCTCTGAGCAACAAAAGAAAAGAATCCAATTACCAATAAGGAAAAGGGTTTTGAAAGGAATTGGAAAAGAAATGTCCCCTACTCTTCGTTTCAAAGATAGTGGCTGGTCCTGTGGGGCTGCCATAGACAACTCGTGAAAACATCTGAAAATTGGAGCGCACGTACATGTGATCCGCAACCTTCGGCATGTTCCCAGTTGCATCCCAGTTGCAACAATAACGTAATGCCACACACTCCTGTCTCTACATGGAGGCAAGCTCTCCCCCAGCCCTCCCGTGGGCAGATCCTTTTTCTGCAAAACTTCGCAGGTTTCACCAAGGAAGCAAAATTAGAGGAGGGAGAAGATGAGGAATGAGAGGATTAAAACCAAACAAATCAATTTTATATTAAAAAAAGAAATAGGCTTCCCAGTTTAGTGTAAAAGGGTAGTCTAGTGGAGATGGGGACACAGGGGAAAACGGATGTCTGGCTAACTCCCAAGGCAGAAATCATGACTCATCAAAGCTTTCAGTGGGGACATAAGGAGACTTCACATTTGTCTTGAGTTCACCTTCACGCCAAGAAATGCTCTCTGCACTGGAAACTGGGAAACTTGAGTGTGTGCCCGGCATCTGTGACAACTGGCTATGAAGGCTTGGACGGAGCCCTAAAAGTCTCTGGGTTCTGGGTCTCCTCGTCCATAGGTGATCTCCAAGGTCCCTGCTAGCTTGAACAGCCTAAACTTGGTATTCCCAGCTCCCATAGCCTAAAGGGAACTGATCCGCTGGGGGGCGCTGCAGGACGTCCCTCTCCTCGGAAGCTGCAGCACTCCACCCCCCATCCCGGCCCAAACTCTGGGGAGATACTGATGTTCTGGAAGAAGGTGGGGAGAGGGTGCAAAGCCCATTTCTCCCTTAAAAGGGGGTGGCAGTTGCAAGAGTCCAGTCCCAACAGACGCTGCTCCCTGCCATTCCGGAAGTACCCTCCACGCGCAGCCCCTGCCCCCGGGTTTAGATGCTGCCGAGAGGAGGGCCTCCGAACCCCGCGCAGCCTAGCCGACTACAGAGCAGAAGGGCAGGGGGCTCTCCAGGCCGGGGAAGGGCTTGAGAGATCTGGAGAGGTGCTGGGGACTCGCCGGGCGGAGAGACACTCTGGGGCAGGGCAGGAGAAGGGCAGCCTTTATCAGCTCCCGACCCCCGACTCCCCCCCACCCCCTCCACCCGCGTTGGGCCCGCAGAGGTCCCGGCCGGGGGCATTAAGCTCCACCGCACCGAGCGAGGGGCGGGTCTGAGGGCGGAGGCGAAAGGGCCGGGCTGGGGCGCTCTGCTGCGACCCTGTCACTCGCCGGCCGCCTCTGACCCTAACCCTCCGCCCGGTCCGCGAGCTAGCGCAGCAAAACAAAACAAACTCGTGCCGGTTTCCTGTTGTGCAACCCAGTCCTGAGTAAGTCGGGCCGAAAGGGCGCCGCCGCTAGCCCACGGCTGGAAAACCCAAGCGGCGGGGACCAGCGCACTGCCCTGCCCGGCCCGAGCTGGGGTTCGGGGGTCGCCGCGGCTCGGAGCTCGCATCAAGCTCGTGTCTAAGCCCTCGGGTCTCCTTTTGCTTCTTGCCTCCCAAACACCCCCCAACAAGTCGAGGGCGCGACCAGGAAGCCAGAAACCACCTTTCCCAAAGCTTCTCCCTCCAGGTACCTAATTGAATCATCCATAGGATGACAAATCCATCGGGGCCAAGTTTTCCAGACACTTGGGTAACTTCCTCGTCCCCGAGGTGACTTGTCAGCTCCAGTGAGTAACTTGGAAGTGTCGCTTGGGGCAAGGTGTGTGTCTAGGCGAGAGCCGGCTGCTCACTCACGCTTTCCGGAGAGCGGCCCGGACTGACTTCAAAATACACACGGGGTCATTTACAGCGACTGCAGCCGCGAGCAGGACAGAGCACCCGAGACTGAGACATTTTCCAAACAGTGCTGACATTTTGTCGGGCCCCATAAAAATGTAAACGCGAAGTGACGAACCCAGTGGGGAGTGTGAGCGTCTGGGGATGTCTGCGCACTCCGCGGCGTGGGAGGTTGTAGTTACAGACCTGGCGGCTGCGGGTCACAGAACCTCTCCCAGCGACAAGCCGGCGGACCCCCAACCCAAGGACCTTCCGGAGCAATGGGGACATTGTCTTTGGCGAGGTGGTAGGCATGAAAACCACCCTTAGCGGAGCTCCACAAACACGTGGAATTGGAAAACGCAACTACAGCCCCGTGTGCGCGCGGGACCTCACGTCACCCCATCAATTCCCTCTTCTCCCAAGTTTCCCTTCAGTTGGGACTCCCGGGTGGCGTGCGGGACATGCCCCCTGCGTCCTGCAACGTGCCTTGATTGTGTGGCCCTGTAGCCCCTGTTGTTTAAAAGAAAACCCCAAAACAAAAACTCTTCCTAATTAAAGAAACTTGAATCCCTGGTCGACTTCCTTTCCGTCTTCCACACTCGGGGCTCTTAGGCAACTGACAACAACAGGGCTGGGTTCCTAACCCAGCGTCGCTATCTCCACAAACAGCGCTTTTAGGGGTACGCTTCGCCTTAAACCCGCGCAAACGCCACTGGCTCGGCGTGGAAAACTAGTTCTGATCCCTAGTTTGTGTCTCGGAGCGTTAACTCCCCCCCTCTTTCAAGCGCCGGTTTCTCCCGTCTCTCGCCTGCGAGCAAAGTTCCTATGGTCTCCACTTACCAGGTAACCCGGATTTCCACAACAAAGCCAGGCGTGCGGGTCCCTTCCCCGGCCCGCCGGCGAGTGACAGCGGCGGCCAGCGCTGGCGAGGAGTAACTTGGGGCTCCAGCCCTTCAGAGCGCTGCGCGGGTTCTGCCTCCTTCGGAAATGAAAACTCTCATCCAAGCCGGGGGACGGAGCGCGGAAACCCGGCCCAAGTGCCGTGTGTGCGTGTGTGTGTGTGTGTGTGTGTGTGTGTGCGCGCGCGCGCGTGTGCGCGAGGGCAGCGGCGGCAGGGGGAGGAGGAGGCAGAAGGGGGGGTGGCTGGACCCTCGGCATCAGCTCATTCTCCCCCCACACATACACGTACACACGCAAATGTTTTTTAAAAAGTTGAGTTTCGACTTTGTGCCTCGCCTGTCCTGCTCATCCTCGCCCTGAGCCGGGATGCGTCTGCGGGCCGGTGCGGGATGCTGGCTAATTGCTTTCCGCGAGCGCCGGTGCGAGCCTGGACGGCTGCGGCCGGGGGGGGGGGGGGGGGGGGGCGGTGCGGGGAGGGGC